>NC_053420.1:25582877-25933710 GCF_016859285.1 Xiphias gladius | reverse complement strand
ACATTGTCAGGTTACAGGCAACATAACTACTGCAAGTCTCTTACACAGTCAACAAACAGGTCAGCAGCAAAAGGGCAGTTTCTAACGGCAGAGAAGAGAGTGTATTTGTTTTACTTAAGAAATTCCAATCAAGATCAAACCTACATGCAAATCCAGAGTCCTCTAAAAGCATAGCTTTTGGTAAATATTAGTGAGCATGTTTCAAATACCCACTGCTTCCAGTATGATGGTCCACAGGGATCCATACTTGGTCTACTCTTTTTATTTTCATTATACATGCCTCCACTAAGCCAGCACAATGTGTACTTTCATACCTATGTGGACGCCCAATGACCACAACACAACTGTATTAAAGATTTAAAATATATTACAGCTTGGATGTGCAACCACTATTTAGAACATTTTTTAAATTAAAAGTGGACCAAACCAAAATTATAGCTACTGATGGTGGTTCTATAAGAGGCAAAAATCTGTGGACTCAAAACCCTGGCAAAGCAGGCTCAGTATGAGGCAAAAAAGTTAGATGTCCTCATAGACAAGGATTTAACTCACAGTCATAACAGCATATTGACTATGTCAGTAAGACCATTTTTGCAACCTGAGCAAATTTGCAAAAGTTAGTCCTTATCTTGCTCTTTCTGATGCAAAGGAATGAACTTATGCGTTCTCTTTTCTGGACCATTGCAATACTCCTTTAACTGGACAAAAACACGTAAAAGAAAGCACATCACACCTGTGTTAGTATTTTTGTGTTGGCTTTCTGTCTCTTTTAGAACTGATTAAAAAAATGTACTGCTAGTTTACAAGCCTCTGAATGTTTTAGCATCTCACTTTGTCAACTGTTTCTCCCTGTATTCTCCCAGCTGCGAACACGACAGCTTTAAATGTATCACCAGGTAAGAAACATTTTAATTTGTTTATTTGATTAAATGTTTTTATGGTTTTTTCATACAATTTGATGTTAAGCACTTTGACCTGCATTGTACCTATGGCATACACCAAAAAAATTCAAGCTTATTATCATTATGTTATAATTAGGCACTATACAACAATTACAGGTGTTATTTGTGAGGTTTCTTGCCAGCTAAGGGGCTGGTCACTTACTTAAAGCTTCAGCCATCGTTGTGTTTACAAAACAAGAGGTTATAATACGCCCTATGAGCAGCACTACATCTTCAGGGCAGACCAGACAAGCCACCAGGGCCAGGGCTAGCTGGTTAGCATGCTAAACTCAGTAGAAGAAAAGAAGTGATAGAAGCAAAACAAGAGTTAACATTGGCATTGCTTTCCACCACAAGGAAGAGCTCTTGGCAAGTAAAGGAATGAAGTTTGATGCAGAAATTGCAGCGTTTCCTGTAAGCTGGTAAGTAAACAGCTTTCTAACGCTAACGTTGCCCATGTAGCAATAGCAAAACTTACAAATAGCCCCTTTAAATGTGCAAATAGTGCTCTAAACTATACATTTGGCCTGCAACAGAGAGCAGCAGCCTTGCTCACTTAGTGAGACATACTTTATTTTATTAATCTCATTTAGCAAGTGTAATTTATGGTGTGCAGTGTTTGGTCACAGGAAATCCTCTCAGCACACAGGAAGAAATAAAATGAGATATAGCAGCAAGTGCTCAGGGCAGGGAGGGAGGGATGCACCAGTTATGGCTGAACTACAAAAATATTTTCCTCTCAATGTCTACTGCTAAAAGCCACTACAAAACATTAAGGTCCAACGAACGTGCAGTTTAATAATGTTGAATGATTCCTCTGTAGCTCTCAGACAGAATGATTCCTCTGTAGCTCTCAGAAATTCACGTTTGTTGTTTGAGGCTGAAAGTGCAAGGTCGTATTATTTAACAGATTTTTACTTCCTCAGGTTCATTTTTAGTGTCTTTACAGACCCGTTTAAAGGAGAACAGTGCTAATCTTCAACTGAGATGGTTTTTCAAAAAATATGTCCAAAAATAGCTTTATCTCACCAACGTACCTGTAATGTCACGATGACACTATTCTGCAGAGGATGGATGGACTGAGGATGAATTAGAAAAGCAAAGAGGTGACTCAGACAGTATTCAAGCTATGTTTCTACAGTTCATGAGAGTAATACCGCTCTCATAAAATCAGCTATTTGAATGTAAATGCTCAATGTGGCCGAAAAGACATCTACTCCTAGTCATTTTAGCTGCTTCCGACTGCACATATGATGAGTCTTGCTTCACTGTTTCCATAGGGTTTAAACAGGAAGCCTTTTATGCCAGATCCTACTGGAACAGAATCCAAGAGCTCCCAGTTCTGCTCCCACACTTATTTGTGAGGGTCTGCCATCATCACATAGCAATGGAAATAATTAGCCTTCCACTTTCAAAAAATCTTGTTCAGATGGCCAATCTCACAGATTGCTTTTCCTCTTTCAGGACTTGACAGAGCACTTGAGCACTGGTTATTCATGTTCTCTCTGATGAGGCTGCCATATAACACATACGGTATACAAGCATAAATCGCGCACACTCCCTGCAATATGATCAACCAGCATAAGCCGTTTTATTTCATAGTCTCCGTATTTGTTTTGAAGTCCATATAAAGAATCCCAACAGGAGAAGGGAAGGAGAAAATGAATGTTAATGTGCGTGAGGTACCGTCAAAAGGCCTGCAGTTTGGAACATAATGGTGAGCCCATCTAAGGAGGAGAAAAGCTCCTCTGAGCTAACCAGGCTTGAGATGGTCTCACAGCTGATAGCAGCAGTCGTCACAGGTTCTGCACTTTTTATAGCCCAGATAATACAACAGGGAGCAAGAGACTTAGAGAGAAAAGGAGACAGAGAAAGAGGGGATCATGGCTGTCTTGATTCTTCTCTCCTGTCTATCTTGTTGGCTCTGCTCTGCAAAATGTGGCCTCACACACCAACACACACATATTTTGACAACGTAGGCTGGGCTCACTCTCTCTGCCTATATCAAAGGCCTACCACGAAGGGATTGACTTTTGTTCTTGGCAGCATGGAAAAAGAGAAAACTTTATGATGTTTATTTCCCTCTGGTTTTATTTGACTCCGGTTTTGTTGTGGGGGAAGTGTGCTCGATGTGTGTGACGTTTGTTTACACACAGTTGCTACTGTATGTTGGTGAGACTTTTGTTTGGTATATTGGTGAGATTGACAGACTGTTTGTCTATGTTGGCTGTTCCTTCAGCTCATTTAATTGCAATTGCAGTTATTTGCTCCTGCCAACTGTCTGAACGCAGAACCAATGAAAAAGAAGAAAAGAGAGATGCATCCATGTTGCTGGGAACATCCTCAGGAGCAGATCAGTGGCAATGCAGAGAACTTTTAACAAACGCTGCCCTCTAGTGGAGAACCTCAACAAAGATGAGTGAGCTCCGTTACTTTGCACAGCAGCTACAAAAAAAAAAAAGTTTGACCATGCAACATAAATTGACGGCAAATGGCGGACTTTGCACAACTTCTCATATTTACTCAAAGTCCATAGCATGAGAACAAATCTATAAACAAATAAATATTTTAATTTATTACACTATCGCAAAGACATTGTGTCAGAAACACACGCAACAGAGTGATTTCAGATTTGTTTCAGGACCTTGAGTTCGAAACTTTGCCTTACAGAAGTATGATACAATATACAGAACAATCACTATACTGCAAAAGAATTAAGCAAATATGGGGCACAGTACACTGTGTTGTAGGTGGTTAAAAAAAAAGCTAATGTGCCACTGAATTTCACAGATTTTACTTCATCATAGCTCTGCTTTTTGAGACTCCTCTCCTCAATAATGTAACCAACACTTTTAGCCATGGACATGGAAGATCTGACTCTACATTCATAATATCTACATTAATGCTAGCTGGGTGAGAAAAAAAACAACAACATCTGAAAAAGACTCCTGTAGTGTAGGAACAGGTCAGTTCTGCAATGAGTACAATTCGTTTCACTACTTAGCCTTGGTCAGTGCCTTTATTTGCACAATACTTAAGTGTTTGAAAACCCGTACTTTGCTTGATCTGAACTGACTCTGTTTTATTTACCATTGTCAGCTAGATAGCTAACCTGCAGGCTAACTGAACTGATTTAGTGTAATGCTAATTAGCTTCTAATGGGTAACAAGTGTTAACAAGACTTGTTTTGTTTGACTAGCTAACAAGCTAGTGCTACAAAAGTGATTACATGTATGATGATATTATCTGTTACCATTGAAAAATAACACAAAAACTAAATGTCTGTTAAATACTTTTAGTTTTCATGGCCAAGTGCTGTTTACAGTTAATTGTTGACAGAGTAACGAACCTCCAATATGGCTGCCTAAGTGTGTGCTAAGTCAGCTGAAACCATCTTACTACCACTTTCATACGCACATACAGTAGGCAGTATCTCTGTTTCACATGCTTTGTGGTAAAACACAACGCTGTGACCTAGCAGAGGTTTTTTTGTGCTCTTGCTGTTAGCACCAGTACTGGTTTAAAGTCGAGTGAGGGGGAGGAGGAGTGGATCAGGAGGAGACTGAGGCTGAGTCTTCAACATCTGTGGAGTCATATTCATCAGCAGACTCTGTGAGGGCTGGGTAGGGCCGCGGCTGGTCCAGGTTGACGTAGGTGACATTCAGACTGATGTAGTGTTCTCCCTCCAGGCCCGACAAAATGTTGGAGACGGCCGACACTAACGTAGCGAAGCCTGGCCTCAGCTCTGGCTCAGGGTCCCAGCACTGGAGCATTATGCTATACCTGGAGAACATGGACAGTCTGAGTGAAGAGCAAATGGCCAACTTTGTCACTATATTACAGGCTAGCACACATTTTTTTAACTCTTCATGCCAAATTATAACATTCTATAACGACTTTCATAATTAGTTACTGTGTTAAAATGATGAGATTCCTGACTTCATTTACTTTATAAACAAAATACTTTGTGTCCTGTTTCAGCCATTTTAAGCTGGAGCTCGCCACTCGGGGTGTTTTTGATCTGTCTGAAGGCTACTGGTTTCCTAAGATACTAAAAGTCGGGCACATAACCTGCATTAAAAAGTGAATTTTCTTTTTTACACTACTTTTGGTACAGATTAAACAAACAAGATATAACCTGTTATTTAGTGAGATTTAGAGGTGCTGGTGGGCAGATTTTGTGTCCTATGCCAGGCTAGCAGTTTCCCCACATTTACAGCCTTTATGGTGAGCTAAGCTAACTGGCTACTGGCTCAATCACCTAACGCTTGGCAATAAATTGAATGAGCTGATTTCCAGAAATGTCAAACTATTCGTCTAACTCCTTTAATTGTTCTACGTGGGCCCCTTTTTGACACTTCCATGAGCCCTTAACCTACGTTGGATGGGATGTGAGACAAGGCCTCAGTGGACAAGGTGTATGAATGGTTGATTTATTCTCCATCACTCTTTAAGTTATTGAGCAAAAGGGATTTATCATTAAAACAGCAAAAACATGTCAGCCTTTCCTTGTGCAGTCACACCAGCGTGTGTGTGTGTGTGTGTGTGTGTGTGTGTGTGTGTGTGTGTGTGTGTGTGTGTGTGTGTGTGTCTGTGTGTGTGCTTGTGTGAATGAGAGAAGTAATCTTCGATGTGTTTGGCAGACATACACATTAACTCCCAAACAGCATTGCTTAACCATGTTGGAATACCAACTAGTGGACAATTTACGGTTTTCACACTACTGAGTGACCATTCGAACATCTTGTTTTTACTTCTTGGACTTTGTGCCAGTACTTTTTTTCTTCTGCCTTATAAATCTGTGTCAGTGTTATCTAGTGTAGTGTGGTAATGATGCAGCCCTTAATTCTGGGAAGTTATACAGTTGCTTTATCCAAACTAAACAACACCATTAAATTTTAAATACAGTTATTCTTCAGACTGATCAAAAAGGTGACCAATATTCCTGCTACTTACAGAGGGTCAGGGCAGTACTGCGGCTGGGGAAGCCTCCTGCCCTTAAGTAAGTAATGTGTTATGTCATAAGGGTCGACCTCTGGGTAGGGGCTCGCTCCTCTGGTCAGCATCTCCCACATCAGCACACCAAAGGACCACTGAAAAGGATGAGAGGCGAAACTTATCCAGCAAGTACCAGCACACAGGTGCAGGCCTGAACTACCATTCAGTAGCTGTTGACTGGTGTGTCCCTGTGTTAGGATCTTGCTCATATTTAAACAAAAGTTTTAAAATGCTATATGTGAGTTTAAAGGTGTTATATGGAAAAACTTCACCCTGCTTAGTATCACCCTGCAAAAGGAGCGAGAAAAATAGTACAGCTTTGTACACACACAATAGGGCCCCTAATGAGGCTGGCTAACGTTGAGTTGAAAATGTGCCGTTGGGATGGTGAAACTGGAACAAATTTGTGAAACAATAATGTTTCCTGTATTGTACCTTTAAACCAAGATAGAAAATTTAGTGCAAAATAAAATCAAGAGGCAAACAAGTGGAGCTTTATTTCTGTCACTTTTTGGCTTATGACCCCTTATTATAAATTCATGTCTATTCGGAACCTCTTGGCATTACATAAGTCTACTGTTCAGTTGAACCAAAAAGTTATTTTTTCTTTTTTATTTGAGTAATGCTATATATTAAAATGGTAATGAATTGATGTTAAAAGGCAACACGTACTTTAACACCTCAAACATTGCTGAACTTTTGGGAAATTGACAAATACTTAGTCCCTTTACAGATAATACGAATTTTCACAATCTTACCTACAAAACAAATGTCCCATGCATTTAATATTGATTCCCATCCATTCTGTATGTTCTTTAGAACTAACAAAAAAAAATCTTTATTTGCTCACCACATCTGACTTGGAGGTGAATTTCTGGGTCTGCAGACTCTCAATAGCCATCCACTTGACAGGCAGCTTAGCCTTCCTGTGGTCCTGAACACTGTAGTATTCCTTATCAAAAACATCTCTGGCCATGCCAAAGTCTGCCACCTTCACTGTATATGACTCGTCCAGCCTAAAGATGGAAAAAGTAAGTGGATATCTTTGTTGCAAAACATAAGTACTGTGATTCAACCAACCCAAAATATTTTGTACCATGAAACATCACCCAACACTAAAACAAAGAGCACTTTAGGCCTAATGACACTGAATAAGTTCTCTGTATATCTCAGTGACTCACATGCAGTTGCGTGCTGCAAGATCTCTGTGCACAAACTTCTTCTGAGCCAAATACTCCATCCCTTTGGCAACCTGAAGCCCGAAGCCAATCAGATCCTTTACAGTGGGGTTCTAAACAAATCCCACAAATACAGACCAAAAACACTGAATTAAAACAGTTGTAAATGTTACATAGTTTGCTAGGTAGTAAACAGATGGTTGTACATAAAACATATGATCAATTTTCACTGCTTTAACCCTCTTCTCGCAGCGTATGAAGTGCCGCAGGTCCCCGTGTTTCATGTACGGCAACACCACTAGAGGGAGCCCTTCGTGCGGCAGGAGGATGCCCAGCAGAGAAAGGACATTGCTGTGGTGGAAACCCTTCATTATGATACCTTCCTTCAGAAACTGCTCCACCTCCTCAACATCTGTTATTCCTGATGACACACACACCCACAGAAACATTATGGACTCAGATCTAAAGGAAGAGAGAAACTGAAAACAAAATTTTGAAAAGCTTCTTTTAAAGGAACTCAAAAAATATCTTAGATCCTGTGGCAATTTCTTCAACTACAGAGGAAGTAAAGAGACTTTCTGGTGCATTCCTAAGCCATATAAATCGACTCTAAAGAAGCCGTTATCACTCACTGTTCAAAGACTTGACAGCACAGTGGATTTCTCTGTTGTTGTGGTCTGTGAAGTAGCCATGATAGACAGTGCCAAAATGACCTGCAGGAAAAACAACAAAGAACGAAAGACAGAGGACTACTGATGCCCCTCCAAAATATGATATAGCTTTCACAAGGCTCCATAGCAAGCTTTTCATTGCAGACAAAGACAGACAAATTTCTTACCCTTGCCTATGATCCGATGGTGCTGCACAATAAGCATCTCAGCAGGAATAAGAACATCCTTCACCTCCTCCAGCAGCTCTGGCCTGAAACTGGAGATGGAGATTTTTTCCGGAGGCATGAGCGGAGTGAGGGTCGGATCTATGCTGCCTGCAGCATAGGCGTGGCTGGGGAACACCACCGGGCCCACCAAGGGGGTGGGAGGACTCAGGGATACTACTCGTAAAAGTCCAGGGAGAGGGTTTTATCAATGACAATTACAAAGGAATGTGATTCAGAAGCAAATTAGCTATACAGAATAGCCCAACAGTGTAGTATGATAGGTGCTTAGCTAGACAGTCACCTCCCCTGTAGTCCCCAGCAGGTGACAGCTCCACATTATTTGTTCGAGAGTGGTTAGCACTGTGGGCCAAACGGGTCTCTACCATGGCGGCTGAAAAACATTTCACAACACTTATAATCATCAACCCTAGAGGAAGAACACACGTACATGGTACGCAACACTAGGGATGTTCTAGTTGAAAGATTTGTGTAATTCATCCCAAATTCCCATCCACAGCCGGTACCAGATGTACAAACAGGTCTCATCAATTTCCACATAAAAGAAAGGAGCCCACCTTTCTTCTTCTTCCTCAAGTGTTTCATAACAACAAAGGCCAGCACAGCTCCAGCCACCAGAGCCGCCAGGATCCCCAAAACAATCCCCACCATGTAGTGGTTACTCACTCTCACCACTGTGCCAACATTATGGACCTGCCCATTGATGGAGATCTGGAGAACAGAGTCCATCATAAACTGTGAATACCATCATTATGCAATATGAGACTTTTTCTTGTAACTGGCCATCTGGGAAAGCATGAACTTGTAAATTTCAAGCTGTTTAATTCTGACTGGCTGTGTTTTCTGTCACACATCGACCACTTTAGAACTCTGACGTCTGTTTGTGAAAGCAGATGGCTAACTGCCAAAAAATTCAAATTCAAAAAATTATTTACCATTATTATATTTATTTGTTTTGACTATGATTTGACCATCCTATCTCATGGCTGCTTGACAATTTAGTTGCAAAATGTACAGGTAGTGATCACTGGCCAAGCAGGGGGACCATATGACATGCATGACTGGGGCCACCTGTTAGATGTTGCATCCAGATAAGTCAGTCAGTTAATCTTCATCTAGACCACCAGCCTGACTAACCTTCACTGGAATTCCCTCACTGGGGATGGTCATGTTTTTAGGGATCCTGCAGGTGATCTCATTATCCAGGACTTTAGCATCACAATCAACGCCTGCCACTGTCATTGTGATGGTCATACAGGAGCTCACCAGGTTCAGCTTTTGGTGCTGTGGACAGAGAGGTCAAATCAAGACATGAGATATAAAATCAGTTATTTAAAAATCTGTAATAAATATTACAAATTCACACGTATTTTGTCATGAATTCAAATGCAAATACTCTCAGAGCTATCTCTTACATGTAGTGACACTTCATCAAACCCAGAGTACAAACTCAGCACGTGTCCTTCTGTTTCAAAAGGTATGGGCTCGCCGTAGGGGTGGTAGGAGAACTCTTTGTTCCAAAGTCCCAACGCTCCGTCCATGTCAAACGAGAGCACTCCCTCCTCTGTCTCATCCCTGTGGAACATAGGAGTGATACACTCCATCCTTGTGGGCAACGATTTGCCAATGCACTCCTGAAACCAAACAGTCGGGTAATTCTAAAACTCTACACTGATTAAAAAATTATTTTTCTTTTGTAAATTACAATGAACAATGTACCCTTGTCACAGGTTTTAGGTGGCTCTCATTGGGTTTAAAGCGGATGATGGTGCGATAAACAGAATCCAGGTTCTCCCCTTCAATTACAATCTTTGACCCCCTACAGTTGAGACAAATGTCAGAGACGGTTACATATTCATCATCATTCATCATGGGCAAAGGAAATAATTTCCTCCAACAACTGAGTATGTCACATGTTAGGAAAAAATGAGAATGTGTAATGTAAATACAGTATTTATCCAAATATAGTTCCTTTGTCTTGATAAAATGCATTGAATTCCAGATCAAAATCAAACTAAATTAATCACCAATGTCACTGTAGAATAAAAGAGAGGACAACACACAAGCTGTTTGTGCTGGAGGTCTCGCTGGCCTACCTGTCAAAGCTACAGTCAGGCAGGACAGCTGTAATCTTTGGCTTTTCTTTGTAGTAAAACACCTTTGTGGTGAGGACAGGAGACTTGTCAATGAAAACACTCAGAGGAACATCCCTCACCTCTGAGATGGGCTGGGACAGACAGATGATGGAAGACACATTGCCTTTAGGCTTTGTGACTCTGGAGAGAGACAGAGGTATGTCAATTACATGCCATAACAGATAAACTGTAGTAGATCAAAAAGCTTCATGCCTTTAAGTATATTTTGCATGTTCAGTAAGATAACATTTACAGAAGGAAAAAATTCAGATCTGGGTCAATCTTTGGATGCAAAGACCGGTATTTTCCCAAACCATAATTATTCTACACGTAAATTGGAACATGTTTGCTTAATAGGTCATGGCAATAAAAATGTTCTAAGCAGCAACTCATCTTCCTAATCTCTACAGAGTAGGGGAAGTACACAAGGCTGTATGCAAACAGTTTGCTTAAAAAGAATTTTAGGGTAAGTTTTATGAAAAAAGATGAGGAAATGTATATCCAGACCTCTTTATGGGACAGAGCACGTCATTGAGAGTGACTTTCCTGGTCTTCCCAGCATCCAAGTGAGGTCCAGTCACTGTGATGAGTGTGCCCCCAACACGAGGTCCAAAGTTGGGCTGGATATCTGTGATGTTGGGAATCTGGAGCGACAGTTAATCAGAGTATTTTGATTAAAAAAAAAGTTTGAGGAAAAAGTGGTTTTGACACTCAGTGGATGAAATGAACAATACTTTCAGCTTGTGATGTTGTAATGATCATGATATAAAATAGCTAAGATTACCACAAATGTGAACCCTGGCATTTCTGCCTTCCCGTCAATAGAGTAGCGTCCCTCCACCTTGCCCTCATGCACTTCCACTGTAATGTTGACTGGTTTGGACAGCTCAGTGGCCCCAGAGCGAATCTTACACACCAGGCTAAAGAGCAGCGCAAAAAAACACTGGTGTCAGCATGTCTATGGCAAATACAGTTACCGCAACACCAGTGCAATTAAATTTCACGGTGGATTAAAATTGGTGGACTTTAAACAACGGTGGGAGACACAAAAATAGCATTTGGTTACTTTTGCCGCTAAAATGCAGCTATCAAGTTAAATCAATCCACTGCTTATGAATGAGGTTGTCACTATAGAATAGAAGAAAAAAGTCTGCTCTTACATGTCTTGGCACTTTTTAGCAAGGATAGCCACATAATTTGACTTTGTCTGAAAATAATGATGGTAACATCAGTCTCAGCTGTACTTTTGTGTTCATTGCTAATTATTATGCTTATACGCTAAACTAAGATCTTGTAAACATATATGTAAAATTGAAAAATGGTACAAATGAACACTTTATTTTATGGTTCCTGTATTTTCAGTTAATTTCTCGGAAACATTCCTCATAGCATCCCTAAAAATTAGCTGGAATGGTATGTAAATTACTAGGATATTTCCATGAAAGGTCTACACAATTTGGTACCACTTATAAGGGAAATAGAGAACGTATTGCTCACTACAGGTATTAAGTACTATAATATCATTATATTCAAGTTTTCATGAAAAAAAAAACTAGGTTATGACTTAATAGTTAAGTTAAAAATAATTGTTGAGTTTCCTAGAAAGACTAACAAAAAATTTTAATTTTGATTCTTCATGACTTTGAACTGCAGTACTTTATAGATAATTTTAAGCTGCATATTGGTTGAATTGCATGCAAGTGTTTGAGTTTCTCTGTTGGTCGTTGCTCTTCCAAAACGAATTGGTGAAAACAGTTTCTGTTGCGTCATCAGGGTGGTGTTTAACGGCAGTGTTGCCGACTTAGCGCCTATAGCTGGTAATAGCTGGTAAAGTACAGGACCCGTGAAATAAACCAAATTAACTGCTAAACATGAGCATGTTAGCATTGTCATTGTCATGGTCATTATGAGAGTATTAGCATGCTGACATAAGCATTTAGCTCAAAACACTGCTGTACCTAAGCAAAGCCACACAGAGCCGCTAGCATGGCTGTAGATTTTTAGTCTTGTTTACACGTTAGTTACGTAGCCTGGAAAATGTTAACTACATGCTGTTAGCATTGAGATATTTTGACACCATCTGTAATAAAGTATCATAGGGCACACACCACGTTTTGGTCGGTCCATTAAAGTCTAGATTCATTACTTTGAACTAAATATCAACTGTCAGATGTTGTGAAGGAGTTTAAGATACCAATTTCTCCACAAACAACAGCCTCAATAGACCAGATCACAGTGCAGAAAAGACATGCTCTGTTTTTCTCACTTTCGCGGAGGGCTTCTGGAAAAGAAAATACAGGCCTTTAATTTTCTTTTTCAAGCAAAAGAAAATCCTAAGGGTGGATTTTCCAAAAAATGACTATCGTATGAACAGACTTAACTTGGAAACAGAGCAAGTCCTGGATGGTAACTCACTGTGTGTTGTTGCTTTTGACCGGAAGCACAGTACAGGCGGTCTGTCCCAGTCGGACCTGGTGGGTTCTAGAGGTGATGGCAGGTCTTACGGGCGATTGGAACTCCCATCCACACACCGTTACCTCTGTTTGACCATCAGGAGGAGCAGTCCGTGGAAAGAACTGCGTCAATAAAGCAGAATATAAACCGATCAGCCACAACATTAAAACCAGCTACCAGTTTGTGGCTGATCGGTGTATAGTACCAGCTTGAAATGAAATTTTTCTATAAGTTGCACAAAGAGATGTTTGTATCCTGGATTACAGAACAAACCTCACCCCAGTGATCCCAGGTGGGCAGGATTCATTCCTCCAGGAACTGTGACACTCACTCTCCCAGGAGCACACTCCAGAGCACCAACCACAGCCCATAAACTTAGGGGCTGTCAGACACATGGCGCAAGTCAGGAAGTGTTGACAGCCCGGCCCTCTCTGGGGCACCTGAATCATCTGGAACAGAGATAACCATTTTTAAGGTCACATATTCAAGAAAGATCACCAGCTGCTCTGCTATTTCATATTAATGTGGCTATTTATATATGATAGATGGTGATACTGGAGTCTTGCCCATTCGCAATTTACTTCTTGCCTTCCCATCCCTGTCGCATTTGTCATTGCTGGTAATCATACACATGATAACATTCAAAACAACTGTAAGGTGATAATGTAAATTGTACAAAGGGATTCTCACATAGTGGCATGTGAGCCAATAAATAAAATTTAAAATTTTCAGAAATTTAGATGCAAGAAAAGAAATATGCAGCTCTTTTAAATCCTGTTGTAAAGCCTGAATTTGCTACTTAATAATTGATTCTTTCAATGCAGACGGAAACACGTAAACTGATATTGGGCCTCATTCAGCATCAGGCTGTCTAACAACTGCCATGGATAGCTCCTGGTGTTGAACTGAGGTCTAATAAACTTATGTGATTACTAACAGATGAATAGTAAAACTATTTAATTTCAAATTAAACTATGTTTTATCGCTTTAATCCAGACACCACAGCATTATGAGATATTATACTGATGCCTGCTTGATTACGCATTAACCAGACATCTTTCAACCTATTTTTTATTAACCACTGTTTATCTGCACAGCTTTGAAGGATTTTAAGAAAAGGTGTTCCATTTTCTGGGAGGGAATGCTTTGACTGTAGCCTTGCTTAACCAGAATCCTGAAAAGATGATAAAATCGCTGTGCCCTGGAGTTTTCAGAAGAGCTTCATTTTCCTGTTGTGTCAAAATCTCTATCACAGAACGTTATTGGTCCTTACATCCCACAGGAGTACCGTGAGATCCATGTTATTACTGATCAAGTGCCAGCCTCTCTTATCCACTCTGCCCCAAACTACGAGTAGCATGAAGTTTATCGATTTTCTTTTGCCACTTATTCATTCTCAGGGTCATGGGGGTCTCACCAGATCCCAGAATGTAGGCAGGAAAGCACCCTCTCTAGAGCATCACAGGGTCATAGAGGGGCAATCGGTCACACTGCCAACTCATTTGTCACTGTAATGTAACCTGACCTGCATGTCTTTGATCTCTTGGGATTGCTGCCGTACCTTGTCTCCAACCACGAAAAGAAGATACTCTGATGAGTAAACAGCAGCAATGGACGAGACTCTCTGGTTCTCCTCCAAAGAGTAATTGGCAAAAATAATAGGACTGGATCTTGTCAACACAAGCTGCCAACACAGACACAACTGATTATTATTAGTAGCGGATCATACACAATTGTAAAGTGAAGACTGATACCAAAAATAGAACTCATACATTTTTTAAATCTTGCTGTATACCTGTAGCAGGCGTCCAGTCGAAGTGCCAATATGGGCTACAGTCTTGTTCTCTATGGTTGTGACCAGCAGAGACGTGAGCAGGACATTAGTCATCTGCCTGTTGAAGAGGTCCACTCTGTAGTAGGGCTTTGACACCATGGTAGGATGGTCTCTGCATGTGGCGTTGTTCTCCATGCTCTGGTACCAAGGCCACAGGCAGCAAAAGGACAAGGAAATTAAATAATGAGGAGAAGAAAGTTGAGGCAGAAAAGATAATCAACATTGTTTAAACTAGTATTATTATACTTCTTTTAACTAGGTTGACAGTAATGTCTACAAGAGGTGGCTAGGCCTTCAGATACAGTAAAGCAGACAGAAGACTGAGGAGTATGATTTCCTGTAATGCTGTTGTTTCAGCGTATCGAAAATTCTGTAATGTGCAAGGTAAAAAAAAAATAAACATAATTTATATCATGCATCTAAGTTTATTCTTGACCTTTGAAATCCGAACTCAAGGTCTCAAGTAGTAGACAAAACAATCCCATCTAAAATCCATTTATTAGGTTTTTCCAAAGCTTTCAACTATATTACACAGTCTTCAGAAGCGGATGAAGTTCGCCTTGTTGTAATGAAGATGGATCTTTAGGAAAGAGCTAGTAAGGGTTTTGTCAAATAAGGTCAAGAATGAACTTCCATGCTTCACATAACTTACTTGTCAACACAGACATCATAGAAGTGCTATGGATGAAATCCTAACAGCTACTGAGTTCACTTGTTGGCAGATCCACCTTCAGGACAACTGAGCAAACTCCATGTGCAGCTGAAAGTCATGTCAAAATTCCAGCATCCAATCTCATTTATAAGGCATCTCAAACTATTGCTCAACTAATTCCAGATAACACAGTAATAGTTACAGACAGGACATGTTAGGAGCTGCACTGGTCACCAGGATAACCACGAGGAACAAACTCAGTGGCAAATCAGAAGCACAAAGTTAATCTGTTATGATAATAAGATCATTTCATAATTTAAGAAGCCCTTGGCAGATGATTGCCTTGTAACTATAGACACAGAGCAGGGTAGATCACTGTTTGATTTAAGACAGTCTTCATGTAAACACCGGCTTTTATCCATAAAGCCAAGATTTAAAACCAAAGAAACAACACTTTATACTCAGTTACTTGTCAGAAAATCCAATCCAATGAACCTCCAATGTCTAAATAATTTGATTCCGTATTCAAAATATTAGTATTTATCAGGCAGAGACGAAGTTATTGGCAGTACAGGCGTTTTGATCTGCTGAGGAATGGAAGAACCAGGACTTCAGATTGTTGGACAATTCCACTAACAGGTTACTCAACACTTAGACCTGCAGCCAAAAGCAACAAAACAGCAAATGCCTCGGAAACAGAGGTCCCTAGTCCAAGTAGAAAGAACTACTCTGAAGGAAAATAGAGGAAACAGCCCCTAAAACAGATAGTGTTCTGCCAAACTTTATAAAAAATGCTTAGCTTATTTCAACTAGCCCCAAATCTTCATCAACTGCGAATGTAACTGCTGAAATAAAAATGGTGTTCATCACTTAGTTTTTATTGTTCTTACCTGACCTCGCCGTATTGTGTCTTAGTCACAGCATCTGTTTTCTTATCAAAAGTCTAAAGACACAAAACCAAACTATGAAATCATAGCTGCAACTTCAACACCAGCTTCTCAATTCTGGGAAATTATGGGGTCATACTTTCCAGATGATGTGCACGTTCTCAACCTGGAATCTGATTTACAGTTAGTAAATAGGGAATAGGAGGTCTTACTGCAGGCCTCCTACTGCCCAACTCTCACTCAAGCAGCCGAAAGGTGGCTAACTCACCATAACAAAAAGAATATTATGAGAAATATGTATGGGTTAGGGAAATACATAGCAGTTTTCCCCATAAAATTAACACAAGAAAGCACATATAAAAACTTAAATCCAGATGTATACTATGGCATTAAAAGCATACTGAGTACACTCACACAAGGAAGAAATGAGGCCAACTTTGTTTGACTGGTGTGGGATGAACTCTTGAGTTATTTAAAATATCCTCTTCCTCTCTGACCCAAGAAATTCATTCAACTGATGCAGAAAACAAGTCATAACGGCAGCTGCCCTGACTTCCCCTTGGCACCTGTCCAGTTTTTCTGAATAAGGACAAGTGCAAAAGCTGACTTTTCCATAATTATTTTTCGATCCAAACAGAAATTTCCTTCAAAATCCTTAAAGTTTAATTCATATTTCTGATGATGGTGGTTTCACTCTAACCTTTCATCTTACACAATAATCCACAGACAGATTTATCTGAGAAAGCAGTGAGTCACACAAACATCATGCATCTGGAGCTATCTCTGTGCTATGATAAAACCTTTTTACATTTTGTTTTTGGTTTCATTGCTTTAGTCATGTTTGGCTCTTTCTACCGCACAATAATAGTGATCCTGCCAGTATTGTGAGCAGAGTGTTGCTCTGTTTAGGGGTTTACACGATTTCATAAATGGATACTTCTCCAAAAATAAAACACATGCCTAAGGTATACAATTTGTCATTATCATTTTGGAACAACACCATTCCTCCAGGGAAGAACTGTACATACTTATTTACTTACCTCTGGCCTTCCCCTGTTCAGGTACAGACTGGCACATGGTAATATTTTTAACACCCCTATCAATATAACTGCACCCTGAGTCAGCCAATAGTTATATACATGACTGGGTGAAGGAAATTACCTTTGGTGTTTTCTATTTTAAGTGAGTTTACATTCTGACAATTAGTAAGTTATGCTGGGAATACTCACTTTACGTACTTTGACTTTTGCTCTGTGTCAGTGAACTGATGAGCTCACCTCGTGTGGACAGCTCTCACAGGGCTGGAAATGGCAGAGTCCTCTAGAGAGCTGCTCTGGTCCAGACTCACAGCAGTCATCCACCCCATCAACGATTGCTTTGTTCACATTGTCCATTGGGAAGGCGCACAGGGCCGAGTCATGCTCTGTGACGCCGTTGTCATCAGTAACCGCAAAAACCCCGTAGAGGATGTCATCCTCCTCCTCTGCCCCTAACTCCTCTGCAAGCTCCCTGCCTGCCTTGCCAAAATGGGCTGCCTGGACCACGTTGTACACCACATCCTTATAGGGTTCACTGGCTACATTCCTCCTCCGGCGTTTTGGTTCAAACCGACACTCCAGGATAACCTCACGATACCTCTTCATCTCCCATTCATTCCGTGGGAGGCGACCCAGACGGGTCTGAAACGGAGATGAGTCCTGATCGGGGCTCTCTCTCTGCACTGAGAGGAAGTAGACAAACTCCTGAGTGAAAAAGCTGTAGACATATTCAATATGGTACGTCCTCCGCAGGCCAGGAAGGACAGTTAAGCCACGTACATCACTGTAGAAACCATCTTCAGTGGCCAGTGGTCGACGAACTGATATAGACTTCCTGCCGTAACGCTGGGTCACACTCTCATTTACAGTGGTGGCAACAAAGAAGTAGACAGTTTGACCCTCTTCAACCATGGTGACTTTGGTTCCAAGAGGGCTTGCCACACAGTCAGGACAGTAGGCAGCAGAGTTGGAATCCTTTCTGAACAAACACTTAGAAAGAGAAGGCGGCTCTCCATTCGAGTTCAGTTGGTGGAAATAGCACACACCATACTGAGAACTTCCACATGAATATAAATACATAAAGAGAGTATCCAGCAACAAGATCTGATTGTTTGTATCTTCCAGGAAGTTGGGGTCTTTGTCAATGTCACACAAATTACATATCTGACACTCTGGGCTTCCCACCGGCCCAGTGCGGAGCTCCCACACCTTCTCCAAGCTTCTGTTCACAGCTTCGATCACATTCTGAGAGGCTACATACACCTCCTGGTAAAACGAGTTGTTGACAATGTTCTGGATGGGACCCCGGGCCTGGAAGAAGGGCATGGTGTAAACCACAGAGTAGTTGACAGGACTTGGGGCCAGTGAGCGACAGTTGGCCAAGGCAAAGGCCAGCAGAGTCTGGATCCAGACACATGTCCCCCACTGTGTGGTCCAGTGGACCATTTCCACTCCGAGGTGCACGACGGGCAACAGAACAGACAACGTGGGGTTACCTCCAGGTCTGATGTTGGGACCAAAGCATCTTAAGCACCAGCCAATGATACCTGGATTAGAGGAAATGACAGAATAGGGTAAGTCATTCAGTCATTAAGAAATTATCATCTTCAACATAAATGTGACTGAAGCCACAGTGTGAAAATTCATTTTGGAACTTGAAAGCAGTTTTGAAAAAAAATCTTAAAGAAAATGTTCAACATTTTGGAAAAGACACTTCTTTTCTTTCTTACTGAGATTTAGATGGGAAGATGAATACCACTCTCATATCTGTTTGGTTATTATGAAGCTGGAGCTAGTAGACCGTTAGCATAGCTTAGCATAAAGCCTGGACGGAACACAGCTTGTTTAATTTGTCGAAACTAACCGCCACAATTAACCGGCACCTCTAAATATCTAAAGAGCACAAACTGTAACATACTATTTTGGAGTATTAGAGATGCTGGTAACCCTTTTTTTTTTTTTTACCTTTGGAGAAAGAAGGAAGAATGCTAAAAAGCACATATCCCAAAATGTCAAACTATTCCTTCAACTAAAGTTTCACATGCTAGTTTTTTTGGAGCTTTTCATTCAACCACATCTCATGGTCTTTTTGTTAAAACATTATTTTTGAATCAAACTCCATCCACTGAGAAAAAGCAAGGCAAGGCTGAATTAACAACTGAGTGAAGCGGACAACTGCCCACAGGCCCCAGACTGGGCAGACTCCTGGGGGCCCAAAAATTTCTAAAAAATATTATTATTCACAAATTTGTTAGAAATTTTCACCACTGAAGAAGAATATTAGCTATGACAGATCCTCCATCTTGTAGCCTTATCTTGTAGATGGGCCCTGTCCCGTTTAGTTTTAAGACCTTTCCTCTTTTACTTTATATTCTGGTAGTTTGTTGTAAAGTTGTGTTTTCAAACAGCTTCCATTTTTCTGTCATTAACACTATTCCAACACAGGAAAACTGTAAGTGTACAATTATTTTCATTATCAATGCATCTGACAATAATTTTCTTACATAACTGACTGATTTTTCAGTTTATAAAAAGGCCCATCATTATTCCCAGAAGCCCAGGTGAACATATTTAAATTGTCTTTTTGACCAACAGTCAAAAATACAAAGATGTTGAGTTTACTATCATAGAAAACTGGGAAACTAGCAAAACATAATACATTCAATAAGCTGGTACCAGTGAATTTTTTGGCATTTTTGCTTAAAAAATTATTCAAACAATTAATCAATTATCAAAATTGTTGCCAATTAATTTTATGTTAATTGATTAATCAACTAATCATTTTGGTTCTGGAGTAGTGGTTGATTTCTAGGTGACTGGGGAAATAATGAAACTTCCATGTACAGTGGGGGTCAGTAGGGCCCCGACAAAAGATTTTGCCAAAAAGATTTTGTGCAAATAATGCACAGTCTTACGTAGCATCATGAAGAAACTTAAAAATCAGTATCAATCTGCTTAATTATGCTCTATATTGAATCCTAATAGAACTAAGGTGACAAACATCATCATCTTGGTTGAGCCAGATGATGATAAAAGTACATGTGGTCATAAAGATAAAGGCCTCCTCTGACTCTCCACAATCACTGAGAGGAGGGGTCTATATAATCAAAGAGAGATCTGTGTTGGTAGTGCACCACAGATGTAAACAGTGGATAAGACTACTTTGATTGCAAGTTGCAGCACAGGTCATTCATATCTGTCTGGTCAAGTTTATTCTTGTTAATCTGCTATCCCATTTTCTTTTCTCCAAATATGATTCATGTTCTTTTATGCAAGAGAAATGCTGGTAACAAACCAAGTTACGTCTTTGGTTCAACTTCGGTGCAACAAATTTATCAAGTAAAATTGAGCATTTTCCATAGCTCATCCAGATTGATCCCTCAACAATAACCAGCAAAATGGAACCATGTTTCAAACTCCGAGCCTTGTCTTCATCCCCAACGGACGTTTGTTTGGTGGATCATTAACTAGACACATAACAGTAAGGCTGTATTCAAAAACCCCAGGCCCCTCTACTTTGCATTCCTGTCACAACCACTACGTGCCTTTCAGGGGGAAAGATGTGCATGGACTGATGGTCATAAAACGACATGTGCCTTCTTAGGGCCCAGGTGAAGAAGAAACTGCTCATCTGCTCGTGCCAGAGAATCTCATCAACTCTGACTATTTTATTTAACAGCAGAGGAAGTTCTTTTTGACCAAATCTCTTTTAAGAAAACAGAAATTATCATTGCTTTAAGCACTCATATGGAAAAGTTTGAAGTCGAGAGTCTGGTGTCTTTACATCAATAATTTATAGATGTTGTGTTACATTTTAACATTTGCGGCTCCATGTGAAACTGAGGTTAAGGTTAGAGGACATGGGTGCACATAGTAATGGCACTGATTGACTTTGTTCATGTTCATGGTTAATAAAGCAAATGGTTGAAATTGAGTTTCCATTCATTGTGCTATTGCGCTATTTACACGCCGGTCAGCATGCAGGTTTTTACTGAGTGTATTCCCTCACGGGGGACTTAAAGGTGCAGTTATACTAAAACACCTACCTCCTTGGTTCTGTTGTCAGGACAGTATCAAACCAGCGACATTATATAAAATTCCGATTCACAATCAGCGTGTTATGTTCACACACATTTATCTTCCCTTTCCCGGCTTTCGTATTTTTATCTTGGCGTCTCATTTTTCAAATAGACAATGCAAAGTTACCCCACAACAACAATGACCAGTGGGACCACAGTGAGAGGCATGCAAACATTGTATTGGCTGCAGCATACCACAACTTCAATGGATCAGTGCCTAACTCACAGGCACTTTGACAGCAGTTGATCAGAGCAGGGAAGAGCACCCCTCTGCCATTAATCACTGCACAGATATCCAGAGAGATTTAAAGATCCAAGCTGCGGTGCAAACACAATTGAGGAAACTTATTGCCCCCCAAGGACACACTGAATTGATTCAGAGAGGCAAGCAATGGATCCCAAGCTCTTCGGTGTGGAGAGATGTTAGGTCTGCATTTATTTTATTTTGAAACACCTTTATTCCAATATTTGACTTTATTCTTCAAAAACAATCTGAGATGAATCCAAGTTGTTGAACATGGTTCAAGACCTGAATCAATTTTGTAAACATGTGGTACACAGAAGCAGCTTCCTTTTCAGCCCGTGTCTGAGCTTGCTTCTTGTCCTTCTTTATCTTTTTGGACGGAATTTTTTTTTTTTCTTTAATCTTGCGTTCACGTTCATGCTCCTGCTACACACTCTCGGAGTTGTGCTTAAAACCTCGGTGGAATCGTGCCAAAGCGTTCCAATCCACATGTAAGATGTTGTTTGACTCCAACAGCTGCACAAAACCTGAAAGGTTAGACGGGACCGCACCTTGCTCGGTGAGCTTTACGGGTGATTAGAGTCAGGCAGAGTTGTCTATTGAGTTGTAAATGTAAATGTAGCACTTCATAATATCTCTCTCACATTATAAATGTAGTAGTCAGTGAAAATGGATCCCCCACCCTTATGTTATCAGTGTTCAACACACCCTTCTCATTAATCATCACACATACACAGCGCACATCACACAATTAACGGCAGTTTCGACACCATAGCCTATCTGATAATTAACACTCTTACCAAAAACACTGAGATTGATGAGACTTTAACAGTTGTACACGGCAACACACTCGGCTGAACTCACTTACGCGCACTTGACGACATTTTAATTTCCTTTTATAGTATCACTGTATGATTCTCTTCGGCTCCAGCTGAAAGGCTTCGCACCGTCAGGAGTATAGTTCTTCCCTTATCTGTTGATAAATATCTCTGGCACGTGCAGCTGTTGATGTTACGACAAGCTTACCTGCCCAGGTTAGTCCCCGCGCTCTTCGGCCAGCTTCGGGTCCCGCTCCGACTGCGGGACGGCGCAGGGATGACCGTTCTGTCCCCAAGACAGTTTGGAAGATGGCACGAAGCAGCTGAGTTTCTGCTCAAAGGGAGAGCCCGCCTCTCCTCGCAAAGAGCGCCGGGACGCGGAGACCGTGTTGATTTCGGGTTTGACTTCGGCTCCCGGTATGAGTCGGTCTTCCTTGCGTCAGTGGAGCCCCCGCTCGCTCCTCCCCTCGCCGCGCCGGGCCGACGGATACCAGCGACGAACCCAACTGACTCGCGTTGCGCTGGCTTACGCACCTTTCGCGGAGGCGCGCGTCGACTTCAGCTGATGTCGGCCGCATGTGAAGGCGCGCTTTTCACGAACTCATTTCTGTTTGCAGCCTGCTGCTGCCTGTTGCTTTTCGTCCTGGCAGCCAATTCAAAGTGACCCGCTGTGCGACGCCCGTTTCACCGTACACTTCCTCACTTGAGCATCAAAGCCGCGTGCGCTATTTTCGCCGGGCGAGTGGTGCGGTTCACTGTTTAGGCAACAGACCAGCGTGTGTACAGGTGTGTCTCCAGAAATATGATGGTACTCGTGAAATACACTGGGGGGAAAAAAAGCAACAACAACACTAAGATAAAGTAAAAGTAAACAATAATAACTGTAAAATTATTATACTGGGACCATAATAAGGTTGTTCAAACTGGTTAATTTGACAACTAGATACAAACTACTAAGTCTAATGTTAGAATCAAGCGTGACAAAGAATCTGATTAGGAGTCTGTTTTATTACTAATCATTTATTAATATTATATATATATATAAAATCGTTTTCAAGCTGTGCGGCAGCAGTAAATCTGCACTGTTACAACCTCAAATTGGCTTTGCAGCATGACCATTAGTTAAGGCATGATTCCTGGAGGCAGATTTGGCATCGTAGATTCCTTAAGCACAGTCCGTGAAATACAATGAACCTTTATGGTAAGACACAAGCAGAAAAGAACAAATCACACAACACGTTTCTTGGTATTGATTTGTCCATATTATGGTAAATGCAATACTTGAGGAAAATGCTATTTGGCCAGTGGGGGAGTAAGAGACTTACATTACACTGACAATAACAATACATGTGAACACAAAAACTGACAGCAGTAAACATGTTACACACTCATGAACACATTTCTTAGAGTGCTTTCTGCATAAAGAAAGTGCGTAGAGGTAAAATGACAATGGTTATTACAGTTATTGGTCATCATGTAAAGCGAAAACACAACAGGGATGTTGGTAACTATATTTTGACAATATGTCATAATAATACATTGTACTGCAGGTCTTGGAAAAATATTCCAGTTTTTAAAATTCAAATTTTATTCTTGATTTTTTTTAAAGATTTTTTTTTTAAGAGTTGATAGCATTAAAAAAAAAAAGACAACATTTATCTTATTCTGAGTTGCATAAGGGGTCTGTTACAATAAAACAATTATTTATGGAACAACTTCAGCAGCATACAGACACCGCAAGGTTTTGTTATTAATGGTGCTGATGTTACTTTCATCTGTTGTTGTTATCCAAATCAAAATTTATATATAAAAAAAATAATAATAATAATCTAGCCAGCTCTAATTTACCTTCCTTGCACAACCTAATTCATTACTGGATCAGAGGAACCCAGAAGCACAAAATGTATAGCTTCGACAATCATACAGTATGTGGACACTGAACTGACCACTGCTTCATCCACAGCTGTTGTTAGCACCAGGCCAGTCGGCGTTCAAGGTGCAATTTTCGTTCCAGCAGGTTAGGCTGGCAGCGAGGGCTCAGTATGTGAGAGGACTCAGGATGAAGAGGCGATCCTCCTCCTTCCTGATCCACTTCAGCAGTTTGTTGACAGCAGAGACCGCCAAGGCCTTGGTCCCCAGCGGACTGAAGCAGAGGTAGAGCTCGAAGCCACTTGTCACCTGCAGGAAAGAAAACCAGAACAAGACAAGGCGCCTCATGAGCCCCTTCCAGGTGGTAACGTAGTATTTCGAGATTGATTTGGCTCAGTTTTGGTGTGCAAAACTCAAAGAGCCAAACTGGCTTGCTTAATTCTTACCTTTAAACACAACATGCTGTCCTTACATACAAGGTGCAAAACACTAAATGTCACGTCTAGTCCTCAGGATACAGACTACAGAAGTTTCAATGCTCCTCACTAAGCTTACACCAGCGATCACTGAATCTTTGCAGCGTGTTTTGCAAAAATGCCGTTCCTTTCTTTTGATTATAGTCAAAATGTTGCAATATACTTAGGCATCTGTTACAACAGTGTAAATTGTGGTTTCATATTTTATGCTCTCCCGCATTACATGATTACCACACCTTACTATATTTTTGATTATTAAACATACAAGTGCTTGAAATATCTAATGTTTAATGTCTTGAGTAAATACAGACTCTGTATTTATGCAGTAAAGTACAGTCACAATCATTGTTTTACCTTGCATGAATGAAGGATTTACTGTACTGTAAAGTCAGACTCTGCTTTCAAAGTCAAGTTTCCAAACATCATTCTTATTCTACATCATTTCAAATACTGACTTCTGCATAAGATGCACATTTTTTTCCTATCACTATTTTTATAATATTGAGGAACTGACGATTGTGCACTGTTTGGATGAGAAGCAGTTACTTTTAGACTGCATTTTTTGATTATGACCGTTTTATTGTTTACAAAACTCAGAGATGAATACAAACAATGTTGAGATGCTTTGATAAACTTTGAAAAACGGAGATTCTATTATGAAAATTGAGAAATTGTAAAATACTTTAAAAGACCACAGGCATCACATCTCACAATGGCAGGCTTACCCAGGCCAGCAGGTTTTCAGTTTCACTACAGCGGTAGAAGGAACGGAGGGGTCTGGTTGGATGGTGCAAGCAGCTGTGGAGGTCCTGGTACAAACCCATCAGCCTTTCCTGCTCTTCATCAGACTGGTACGCCACAGGAAACTCTGGACTGGAGGAGGAGAAAGATGAGTATCTTGTCAAGTGCAACACCTGAGGATTTGCACTGATAGAGATTTGTAATGAGCCAGAAGCCAAAAGTTAAAGAAAATAATGTAAACATTCACTCAACATTCACTGTTTTAAGGACTTGAGTGTTAGAGTGTTTGTTACATTATTCTCTTCTCTCATTTCTTGAAGCAAAAACACAATAAAATAAATTCCAACACTAGTGTAACTATTAAAATCTTTCTGCAGGCATCCTACCCACCTGGTGTACAGGCCCGAGCTCTTTGATTTGTACAGGAAGTGCCTGAGCTCTGGGATGCCAACCTGCGCCACAGAATAACTAGGACATTTAAGCGCCTCCTTCAGAGCCTGGTACGCATTGCGCTTACTCAGCCTCTCCAGGAACCGTTGCTTGCAGTCAGACATGTTAAAGAAGTCCTCTCTGTCTGTTGAGACCAGAATGAGGCAGAGCTCCGATGCAGGTTGCAGGTAAGAAATGTGAGCGTGGAAAAATCCCGCAGTGTTAAACTTTGGCAGGCAGATAGGCGTCCAGCCTTCACCCTCTCGGAAGGACGAGGAGGAGCCGACAAGGTTGAAGACCAGGTGCAAGTCTATGTGGTGCAGGAACTGGTCCTTTTTTCTCACCAGGGTAACCAGTCGGTCCCCCGCCAGCAGGATGGAGAACACCAGGTTCTTGGCTTTTGCGGCCTGCAGGCTCGATGAGACCACATCCCTGGCGGAGCTGGCCAGCGGCAGGCAGGTGACGGCGCTGAGCAGCAGGCCGGGGTCTCGGTCCAGCCGATGCAGCAGGTTGTCGGTGAGATACTCGGAGCCGGCCAGCAGGCGGCGCAGGTCGTAGTTCTGCTTGTGCTGGAAGATGTGGTTGAGCTGAGTGAGGGTGAGCAGGCTGACGATCTGGTAGTAGATGTACTGCAGCTCGCGCAGCAGCTCCTTGTCTGACTGACAGGTCCGAGACACGCCCACCAGGACCAGAGGGCTCTTGGTGAGGAAAACCACTTTACAGCCATCTGAAACAAAAGATGTAAACAAAGATTTCATTAACTGCACTTTTGACCCATTTATTTTTACTTATGAAACATACTGTATACTAGAGCCAAAGTATATTCTGACCAGCATGGATGGAGCGGATGATGTTCTTCTCAGCCTCTACAAAGGAGACGAGGGCCATCATCACTCCCATGGTGCTGGACAGAGCCTCCTCTGTGCCGTAGCGGGTGTAGATCGGCTTTCCAGCCTCGCTCAGCACGAACACGTGTTTTCTGTGGCTCCTCCACGCCTCACTGGACACATCCTCCTCCTTAGACCTGAACACTGACGAAGTGTTGTTGTTGCGTTGCTCCTCTATGGTTTTCTCCCCCACCAGCACCTTGAGCTCCTCTGCACACTCCCCTTCCGATTTGTCCAGATCAGTGTCCGTCCGAGCCGCTTCCTCAGCCTCCGCAGTCAGATCCTCGAAAGACTGTGCATGGACAAACATAGCACTCTTCTGACCGGCACCTGCATTGATGTAGGGATAAATGATGGTAAGATGTTTGGATGATGCATGGGTGTGTAAGGAATGAATAAGTAAGCCTATAAAACAATAAGGCCTGTTGGAGGCTGTCTTTTTTTTTAGTTGTTTTGCATCTTTTGGCCTTGCCCCGTTCAGGACTGTTTAAGCCACTGTGTCGGAGACAGCCCTGAACAAAATCTCAGGGAAGCTTGTAAATGTAAAAAGCATTGCTTGAGTCTGTTTTTATGTGCGATGTCTTCTTCGCATTATTGGAACACAAACTTCAACAAGCAACACAAATGTAAGCTTTTTACTTTCCTGGAAGTATTTTCAAACATTTTTTTTCGCTTTTACAAGAGAAAGGACTTCAGTTCTGAAAACTAACTGCTTAGTTTGACAAATGCACATCTGGTAAACCGCCCCATCCCAACTGTGATAACCACACACCCATTTCCTTGAGCTTTTCTTCTGGAACCATCCAGGACTGTCTCCCACACCGTGGGTGACACAGTCAGGAACATGTCTTTTTTGAACAGTGACTGATGTTAACCCCAGTCCAGAATCAGCAGCAATAACACTTTGACTTGGTCTGGTAAGGAACATTTTATTAGTGAAAAAAAAAAACAAGCATAGTCCTATTCTAAGCTGCCGCTTTTCAGGGAAGCCACAGTAGAGGAAAAGAACAACCTCCGGTCACGGCTTATTTAAAGGTACATTCAGCGATTCTAATCTAATACACTTTTTGTCAAATTCAGCGAATATATCTTCAGCTTTGAGCTGAGCTGTGAGTATCCCTGTCTGCAGCTGGTGTGCTGGAAACTGTCTCGTCCTCTCGGCTATGCCAGGTAAAGTTACCTTCCTTTACCTGGCATAGTTAGCTTAGCTTGTTAGCTTAGCTTGTTAGCTTAGCTACAAACCTACGGCCCTCTCTTCTTTCACTGTAGTTTTTTAAAACCAACCGAAGCAATTAATTCTTGCTCGTTTTTACTCCTTTGTGTTTTGGATGCTGTGTTTTTGTGCATGTCCTTTGTTTGATGACATTTTATGTTATAAGGTTTGTTCTGCTTCAATTATGAGAAACAGTATCCACTTCCACGCAATATATGATGCTCTGGATTCCACCATATTTCTCTTTTGGCCAGCTAGCCCAGTTGTTTACGTCGTTGCTGTTGCAGTGTGCGCCCATGTATTTTGGGGGGTCGGAGCTTCTGAAGGAGCACTGAAGGGAGGGGTGTATTTGTTTTGATATTGAGTTCAAATATCCACAGTCTTCTCTCAGAATCGCTTACTCCATCTTTAATTTAGATAAGGAAAAGTAGGAGAAGAATAGGACAACTGTGATAATGAGTCAGCCAGATAACACTGCAAAAATGTCCTGTTTATCTCCAGATTGGAAAGAGCAAATCCTGACAATGTTACATCATTTCTCCTGTCAGAGTTGGATTTATTAAAGCTGGATGTGACAGATGTGAGCTGCTGCAGAAAATTCCTTCTCCACATGCCAGTCAGGAGATGTCTGTATTATTACGGTTCTTGCAAAAGAATATGGCAGCGTTTCCTTCCTACATTGTTGTTATGACAATTTACTCCTAATGCACTAGTTTTTTTAAATCACATTAAGATAAAGAGATTATTACTATTATTACAGTCTAGTCTCATAGAGCCAAAACTGCAGTAAAAAAAAATGTCCAATTTCATCACAAGACCATTTCCCTAAAACAACAAAATCGCTGTTTGAGTGATATGCAGATTACAAAAGACACATTATTGTGATCATAATGTATTTTCAACACTTCTTTCCACAAACAGGATGTGGATATTCATGCTGTCACAGATGCAAACACGCAGCGCTCAGTATGAGTCCTAACCCTGATGTTGCATGGTTATAAAAATGTCAAATGGAGAACTTTTTAATTTAAAAACGGTTTCATTTCCAGATAAAAACAGGTCATTCTGGTGTTTGTGCCCAAATGTTGCCTAGCAACTACTGGTCAGCAGGATGTCTACTCACGGATCACTTTTCACCCATGAGGGAAGTTACAGAAAAGTATTACTCTCGCGCTTTAAGCATGCTCTGCTCATGGTACAATTATGTATCCATTAAAAATCATTATTATTGCAGGCACTGACCACTACAAAGATTTTCTCTTTCTATTTTTTTTTTTTTTTTTAATATGGTTGATTCAAGCAGCAGTCATAGAACCTACATTTTTCAGCGTAGCGCCATCATTGCATCATTGCATCTGTTGCAAAATGAGGAAATAACTGAAGGTTCAGTTACGTATCAATGACACTTTGCAGAAGAGCTATTACTTAGGATTAATGGCAGACGGTCTTATCCACAGACTGATGCATGATCAGCTCACATGGGGGCCGTTTCTTTGTACAAGGGACACTGGTGTACTGTAAACGTTATCCTCGTGTACTGTAAACGCGTTTGATGTTCTGTAAGATAATTCCATGAGGGATGGGCCACAAGATGGCATGACAGTTACATTAAATTACATGAAAACACAGAGTTTATTGATCCACTTATCCAAGCCCCAAGGCGTCCACGCAGGTCTACAGTCTTTGAAATAAGAGAAAGAACAAATGGTGGCAAAAATCCCATTAATTGTGGGATTGACTTGGTGCCGCAACTAAGGGTGGAAAGCGCCTGCAAGTGGGAGCTCACATACAACACAATTTCAGCATATTTGAGCTTTGGAAAGTTACACTGTAGATCTGCCTGAACATTTACTGACTCTCTGCAGAAAGTGCTGAATGTGGACCAGTCTCACCTGGTTCAGTTCCCTCCACCAGACCTGGTGTGGGGCTGTCCGCCCTCTCTGAGCGAAGGCGGTCCACAGGAGCCAGAGTACCATTCTCCCATGACACAGTCGCCCTTTGGGCTTCTCCGTCCATCACTGCTACTTAGGGCAGGGAGACACACCTGACAGGACAGACAGACAGACAGGGAGCTATGGGATCAAAGGTCAACAGCTTCATGCTTGTGGCTATGATTTAAGATCAAACTGGTTATGCTGCGTGTCTCATTCAAATTTTATGGTCCGACTTTAACCCTTTTTTTTTTTTTTCAGACAAGCTTCAGAGCTAAAGCTGAGTCTCCCTCTTGTTGCTACATGCAGTGACTGTTGCCAAACTAACTCCGAAAACAAAATGAGAGACTCCTGTGAGAGTGTAACCGTTCTCCTTCATGTTTACGCCCTCTTCTTTTCATAAATCATATGTCTTTTCCGGGTTCACACGTCTGGTTACACGTCTGACATGCAGATGCAGGACTTGAAAGGCTACTTTCGTTGCTAACTTTAGCAGATAATCGACAGCATCTAAAGCTAGCTGGGTTCGCTCTGACCGCCTTCACCCTGACACAGAGCTCTCCTTAAATGATTTCCAGATGATTACCTTTCATCTCCGGAGCTGTGTGCATTTGGCCGCTGTGCTCCACAAGTCGCTTGTCAGAGTCACTGCAGCTGGCTAACTAGCAGAGACAAGACAAGGGTACTTCTTGCTAGTCAACATAATACCCTGATCGCCTGCGGAAGTAGGAATTATGGGATATGAAGTTCTCTTCCAGAGCATGGCTCTAGAGTAGTAAACAGAGTAGTAAATTGGTCGATTTGATTGGAAATTAATAAAAATGAATAAAAAATTGGGTAAATTAATTAATTGGGAAATTAAAAAATAGGTCTTCGAATATTCCTGTATGTTACAAATTGCATTATGTAATAAGCGCTGTTAAATAGCCTGGTTCCTTATTTGATCTTGATGGTTAATTCTTCATCGAACCACGAAGCTTGTTCATTACCGAGATAAGTAAATTAATAGATGCCATTCGAGAAATACTTAATTTATTAATTCTAAAGGTTGCCTAATCTCTGAGGAACAACGGAACCCAGGGAAAAAAATTCTCTTTGGTCTGAAAATGACAATGCCGTTGGAATTAATTACGAAATTGTAAAAAAAAAAAAAAAAATTAAATATCTATAAAACTGTTTTCTTCTTTCATATATCCCTTCATAGTGAGTGTGCATGTGTGAGATATATAGGGATGGAAACTAAATTTTATTTCTAGCAAATGAATCGTGATAAATATGTCAGTCCCTGCTAAATGTTAGCTACTCTAATGAAAATGTAATTAGTTTCTGAATAAAGGGTTTGTTGTGACCCTTGAAAAAACGTATCGTCACAAAATTCCTCATAGTGTAACGAAAAGTGAACGACAAAGCTGACATGTTGGAGGAAATGTGGCTGCACCTGAACGCCGCGCTAGGGGCGGCGCTTGTGTTTGAACGTGCAGCGGGGAAACGGAGCAGCGATGTATTGTGTTTGTGCTAGCTAGCGAGGTTCTGTCCCAGACTATCGCTTTAACTGGGTTAAAATTACACACTGCGGATAAGATTGGGGATGTTTCACCTTATAAAGAAGATCTGCGCAGTAACTTAACGTCTTCGTTTGGTACGTATGGCGGCTGTAGAGAAGTCTAACGTTAGCATTACGTTTAGCTAACTAGCGTAGCTGTAAGTTACGGGCCACTATCGTTGCCTTTAGAGCTGTAGCCGAGTACTTTTATGTAACGTTACGAACACACGTATGGTTAGAGAGCATATAACGATGTTTGAGCGTTAAGTGTGTAGTTTATTTAATTTGGTTTTCTGTATTCATTACAGGATGATCTTTGTGACATTACGATGCCTATCCGAGCATATTGTACAATTTGCTCCGATTTCTTCGATCACTCCAAGGATGTCGCTGCCATCCACTGCGGACACACTTTCCACTACGAATGGTAACTTGATAAAGAAAGTCACGTCTTTAACAGCACTCTCTTTTCCGACGCACTTTAACCCCGGCTAATTGATCCCCCTCCCCGTCTCCTCTCAGTCTTCTCCAGTGGTTCCAGACAGCCCCCACGAAAACCTGCCCACAGTGTAGGAAACAGGTACAGTAGCTTACTCTCCCAGAAATCGCTAGTGCGTCTTACCTCAGACTGACCCAACCTGCCAAACGGGGGGGGGAACATAAACCTAAGTGCTGCGCTGCTCTGTGTGTAGGTCAGCACCCGACACATTATCAACAGGCTCTACTTTGACATTGCCGGAGAGGGAGAGGCCACAGCGGACCCAGAGAGCTTGCAGGTACCACACTTCCAACACCTTTATAGTGAGAGATTGTTTGAGAAAAGGTGCCGGAGATAATCTTTTACTCAGACTGATGCCACAGATAGTCCTCCTTGCCATTACATCATCTGGACTTAGGGTCATATTTTTTGCTCACACTGTGTTTCTCTCTTCCATAGAATGAGCTCGATAAAATGAAGGCACTTTTAAGCTCTAAAGGTAAGAGACTATGTTGGGTTATGGTGGCGCTTGATTGTTAAAAGTAGGCAGTGTTAGCTAACTATCGGTCTGCTCAATTTGCAGAGCGGGACTGGCGGGACAAACAGAAGGTGGTGGACAATTTGAAGGAGACTGTGGACAAGCAGAGGAGAGACTTGGACAGTGTGCGCAAGGAGATTGTGGAAAAGGAGATGCTCTGCTCTGCTCTCAGAGTACGCCGTCTTTTTCTTCATGGCTTAAACGCATTGTCTATACTGACTCTCACTGTCTCCGTTATTATGTGGTTACACAATATTTTGACGTCCCACAGAAACAGATGACATACTTGGAGACCCAACAGAATGAAGTTCAGGCTGCCAAGGAGGAGGTCCGGAGACTCAGGATTAAAATGAAAACTTTTGAAAGGTTTCTGCAGTCACATAATCATATATAGGCTTCTAGGGCCCCATTTGGATAATCCCAATATTGACTATGCTGCAAGTGTGAAAAGGGTTTTAGATGGTCTTGAGTACCTCCGTATTGTAAAGTATGGTATTTTGGATATGTCTATGAGCATAAATGTTCATAAGTTGAATTTGGAGTGGTTGGTTGGAAAAAATCATCTGTATTAGTAATTTGGATACACAAGCATGCAAAGAAGAGACATTCATTGTTAATTTACCTCAGCTTGCAAGATCTGCATGGTACCGTGTCTTGTTTCATGGTAAAGAAAAAGTCATACTCATACTGTGCACTAACACTGCCGGTTTGTCTCCAGCCTGGATGTGTTGTTACAGGGTCAGAGAGCAGAGGTGGACTCCATGATCACAGATATGGGTGTCAGTCAGGCAGCAGTGGAGCAGCTCTCCATCTACTGCATCTCTCTCAAAAAGTAAGGAGGCCAGTTTCTGTCAGTGGCGTCACTAAGCGACAGCTCGTTTTCTCACCACGTCATTTCGAGCCTCAGTCCTAATAACTGCAGTTCCCCTGTCTTCATTCCCTGTACGTTTATCCTCTCTCCTTTTTCAGAGAGTATGATAATCTAAAAGGAAACCTGAAGTCTTCAAATGAGCTGTGCGAGAAGCTGAAGAGAGAATTGCTCTCCTCAAACAACAAGGTAACTTTATGTTAGTGACTAATCAGCATCCAAAGGAATCGAGACATGAATGAGAAAACTCTAAATTTATTATGGTTTTTTTTTGTGTGTGTGTGCGTTTATATTTAGTCACAAAAAGCCTCAATGGAGGCGAATAAGACCAAAGAGGACATGAAGTCTCTGCAGAATGATCTGGCCAACGCTGACAAAGAGATCTCTGTAAGCAAATCCACCAAATTTGCTTTTCGTTTTATAATAATAGAAGTCCTTTTGGTTTTTTTTTTTTTTTTTTTAATGATGCATACATGCGTGTCTTTCCACAGAGTCTTAAGAAGAGAGTGCAATTTCTTCAGAAGACACTGAGCACGCCGACACGGACAAACGAAACCCTCAGCCGGCTCGTCTTTGAAAGGTGTGTGTCACCCAGCCACTGGACTAAAAATCTCCTCACACTTTGATGCATTTTTCAGGAAAACATAAGCCCTGTGTGATTTACCAATGAGGTATCTCTCTGTTCACCTGTCAGCCCGGCCCCTGTGGAGTTGAAGCATCCTCGCCTCCACCAACCTGCAGATAGCGAGGACGTTGACCTCAATATGACCTATGACATCACCACACCAGAAGATGTGGCCAAGAAACCAACACAGGTCCCATCCAAGAAGATGCGTCTTGACCCTCCATTGTAAGTTTTGTGTCATTCATGTGTGTTTAACTGTTCTAAGGAGGTTGTGGAAGCTAAAGTTGGTTAGTTGTTAGCCACATGTTGATAACATAGTGTGTCTTATACTGCTTGTTTTGTATCCTCAAATTGTATGTAAAATGTTTTACTTTTTCAGAACATCCATGTCCAAACACAATGAGAAAAGTTCATCTTTAACCAAGGTAGGTTTGTGAAAGTCACTTCTTAAGGTCCATTTCCAAATCGTGTGCGTGCGAGCGCCAGTCATTAAATGTGTTTTTTTTTTTTTGTACTTCAGGCACGAGATGAGGACAGATCCATGGATCTGTTTTTGAGGAACTCCCTCCTCTTCAGAAAGAAGACTTTTGGTAGCATGTTGGACCCTCAGAGGAAGCCGGGAGCTGTACGTGCAACACAACCATCTGCTGAAAGTCGTATTTCGTAGTTCTTTTATTGGGTTGATGAAAGAAAATATTTCTCGTTTCAGGTGAGAACTGGTTATGACGGATTGGGAGGACGAACCAAATTCATCCAACCTGTATCCTTTTTTCTGTTGTGGAATATTTGTGTTTACTAGATGTTTTTTTTAGTTGAATTACTTAATCATTAAGTTAATCATTGGTAGAAGAGTTTTTTTTAACTGGGTTAGTGTTTAATACAAATACACTAACCCATGGCTAATATTCCACATACTTAAGTGGAATACTAGCCCAAATAAAGTCCCTATTTATGGTGCACTGCAATAGCACCGTAAATATGCCTGAGGACGTTCAAACCTATCATTCAACAGAATTTAAAGCTGCACTAATTAACAATGAGCATCTTTTACTGCATTGTTTTGGCTTTTGGCCCCCAACTTGCCTCTTATCAACCCCTTTTTTAGCAGCAGCATTCATCTGTTTTCAGCAAAAAAGCTCTGATAGACCCACTGTACACTACCTGCTCAGAACCAAACAGCAGACAGACACAACCGACTAGCTGGTAAAGTTAGTCGTAAATTTAGCAGCTAAAGAGCAGGTTATTTTCCTCCGGAGTTGATGAAAATCAAAATGGGGTTTAAAGATAAGTAAATACTGGACTTAAAGTACATTTGTCAGTTGGCATAAACAACCTAAAATGAATGCTAATGTTGCTCCGTATCTGCTGGATGTGCAAACAGGCAGATACAGTATTTGCTAACACATTTCCCGTAACAGTATATAAATTTACACCTGAGTGTTGTTTTAACTTTGTGCCACTGATCCCATTTGACAAAAAGAAAAAATAATGCAGCTTTAATTAAAAATACATTTGGATTATATTATTTTTGGACATTTTTAGGTGCCAGAGAATAGTAATGGAAAAAGATAAAAGGCGGAACAGAAAAAAACATCAGTGTAAACCCGACTGCAACAATCCTTAACCAAGCGCTCCACTCCAGTCTCCTTTATCAGAGATTCGCCCAATGATGAAGGTTAGAAGGAAGAAGGTGACCCGGCCTCCGCCCAAGATTGCAACTTGCCTGACTCTGGACAGCTACCTGGAGTAAATTTCAGCATCCCCTTCCCTTGAAGTGGAGTCAGAGGTCAGGATGCTGCATGTGAAGTAACGTGTTGGTGCTGCTCTGGCGCAGAGAAACCAGCCTGGCAGCGGTTCTGCCACTCAGCACCAAACAGGACTTTCTGATTGAACTCTATTTAAAAGCAGTAACTGACCTCCCACTTGACAACTGATGCTGAGCCTTTAGTAACGTCAGGACACCTGCTGTACATTTTTTTTTTTTTTTGTCTGTGTGTGTTGGTGTCGACATGAACATGTATGTGGAGACTGTGTGTTGCCCAGCCTTTGCTTTGGAGCCTTTTCTTGTAGTTTTTATGTGGGTGTGTGTGTGTGTGTGTGTATGTGCATAAGAAACAAAACCATTCGAATGTCTCTGCTCTGCATTGTCCTTGATGATCACTGACATATCTATTTTCCATAAGCTCAAAAAAATTATTTTTTGTACATACTTAAAATCCATCTCCATGAACGCCTACATGTGGATATAATGTCGGTATTTTTTTAGTTTTAATAGTCTTGCCCGATGTAAACCCAACTCAAATAATAAACATTTTTTTTATTAAGGTTTGTGTGGGGTCTACAACCAATTCCCTCGTGCCTGTGCTTTTCATTCACAAACATTTCACTGAGGTGTGCTCTCCTGCAGAGGGCAGTACAGTGTTTTCTCACATGAGGACATGAATCTCACAGCCCTCCTGCACTGTGAGGGGATAATGCACTGCACGAATCAATTTGTATTGAAAAGGCTGCACCAGTACAGAGGGTAATCCTCAAGAAAAAACGTTAGTCAAAACACCTTCAGTAAAACCTGAGTTGTACATCGTGATCAAGTAACAAAAAGTACACTGCAAATAATATACAGGCAAATAGGGGACTGTTGTTAATTTTAGGAGTTGCCCCATGCTAGCTGTATTATAAAGTTTGCAGAAATGGGAATTTGCTTTGATAGAAGAGCTTTCATGGCACAAAATCAAATATAAGTGATGCAGTGCAGCTTTCTGACGACGTTCTCATGCATGGACATAACAGCAGTTTGTCTGGGATTTTGGCATGTTGCCAAACAGACTGACCCTTGATCAGATTTGCTGATATTTTGATGAACAATATGGGGAAAAGCCAAAGATTGTTTTCCACTGAGGAAAAGTAAAAGGACCAGTTAGAAGGTAAATATCCTGTTCTTTTACTTGTATCCTGTTTTCACCCATGAATTAACATTTTCCAGAGTGAAAATCAGTTTGTATCTCTGATCTTATACATAACACTAATTTAAGTCGATTGTTTTGTTGTATTAGAGATTGGATATTGAATGATTCTGCAGCGGGTGGTCATATTTTAGTGATTTTCTTTTTAGAAATAGTAACATTGACATGGTGGTGCATTTTAAAAGCTACTTCCTTCCAGTGCAATCAGAAGAAAAAGTCACGATACCCCATACAAACAATTTTTTCAGAACATTCATGTACACGTAAAACACACAATCCATGCAGTGCTTTTAGAGCCAGTTAACAACATTTCATTGATCCCGAGGGATTCCACATAAATGTACATCTTCCTGTGGGGCAAAGGTCGCCATTTGCGCTTAACTTATTTTTTCCTAAACAGCATTTCCCAGGGAGAGTTAAAACTAACAACGGCTCTTTGTCAGTTTGAGGTGTATATGTGGATACGACATCCAAAAAAAATCATAATTTTGCTTGCAGTCCATTCAGGATGGGTCAACATCCTCTCAGTCCTCGTGTAAGCGTACTCAAAAGTTGTCCATTTTAAGGGGGTGCATTTCTGTTTCCTTTAGTGCTTCATTCCAGGTTTAGTAGTTCTGAGGAATCTACATAAGTGCGAAACGAAACCAGGAGCGTCTCTGCTGGTGTTTCAAGCCATAGTTAAGGAAGAGAAGAAAAAAAACAAATCCAGTCAACAACAAGAGTAAATGCTGACTTTTCACTGATCATCAACCGGCTCATTGTGGGCTTGTTACGTGATGTGATGAAACATGGACCCATTGTGCTTCATTTCACTGTGATCTGTCCGGCTCGATCTTGGACTCTCCGTTCTGTTTGTCGTTGGACTTCTGGGACAGGTGCGTGGACACAGTGGCAGCCTGCACCACAGCTTTGAAGCTGCGCTTTCTCTTCTGGACGTTCTGCTCCGGATGGAAGATAATGACGTACACCTTGGGGATGTAGAGCATGCCCAGGGACACAGTGGCGCTCAGGCTCATGGACACCGTCAGGGTGGTGGTCTGGATGAACATCTGTGACAGAGAAACGGCAGGTCAGAAGAATTGCCATACAGTTGTGGTTATTACCACTGAACAAAGTATCGATTAATTTAAGCAAATTTCCTAAAGTATCCATCAGTGTGCAGTTAATAATTGATTCTATCATTACGCAGGATGAATAAAATACGCTATATGTAATCTCATAGGTTGTCACAATGCAGTCTTTACGATTTTCATCTCAAAGCACAGGCGGCTGTGTTTTTCCCCTGCTGAATGATTTATGAGCTGGTATATGTAGTCAGGAGAGGAGGCTCTATTTATGGACTTTGACCACGACTGCTCCTCGCTGCTCTTCGTCCTATGGCAAATACAACGGTAACAATCAGAAGTGACTTCTCCCGAGATCTGCCTCCAATAAATTATGAACTCATTATTCAAGCAAACTGTACAGGTCATAAATAAATCAAAACATAGGTGCCATAAATAAGATATATTTGTGCCATAAATAAATCATAAATTGTACACTATCCTCAGCAGCAGCACATCCTGCTGTCTCACACGCTGATGTCCACACAACAAAACTTCTATTATCATCTTACTTTTTATCTTGCCCCTCTCTCATTGACCTCTCCCTTTCAAAAACAAGCTGTGGTGATTTGTGAGTTAAATGGATCGTGTTTATGTGCCGGGCCGGAGGCGAGCAGACAACCTGACTCAGAATCAGTGAATGGTTCCTCCATAGCTACACACAGACGTCGAGCAGGTAAATCACCTCCTCCTACACGTGGTCCTACACATGATGGGAGGATAACAGCCGCTATTTTCATGAGCCAGACAAAAGTTAGAGTCTATATTTAGCTCTTTTTCTAACTGATGATTAATTAAATGGGTAGGCTGAATTGGTCTATGAGGGGCTCTTCCCATCCCTCAGCTCATCTGACCTCCTTTCTTTCCCTCCCTCCCTTTTCTTAATTCACATCAGTTCCATTCGGAGGAGGTGAAAAGACGTTGAAAGCACCTCGGGCTTTAATTGTTTCAGCCTGGGTGATTCATAATACGGCTCTCTATTAGTCAAAGCGTATCTCTGTTTTTCAAATATTCCCCCAACAGTCTCGTACTTTGTGACAGCAGAAAATAGCCCACAAGCTCAATTAAACTCTGAGTACAGTGGAGGCAGGATGTCCTGGGAGTACAGCAGGAAGCAAATATGAAATGACAGGCAACAAACTCAGATTTCTGAGGGATTTACTCTTTTACTACCAGTGCGTCTTATTTTGAATTGAATAATTTGATTCAATTCATTATTTAAACACTTCCGTCAATCCTGAGGATCCATTGTAAAGAGGAAGAAATTAATGTTCTAACAAACACCTCTACAAATGGATTAACTTATCCAAATTAAATCATTATTTAATGCAAAAATTGTTTATTAACATACGTGTTATATCCCATTGCAGAAATGTAAAGGTTTGGATAACACAACCCCAGAGTAGCACATACAGTACATAGAGGATAAACAAAGAACAAAAATGTCTTTTAATTTCCGCTTCAAAAACTGAACTCAACTTACTTTACTTGTGAATTCAACTATTTATTTCTCTTTTAAAAACAGCACTGTCAAATGTATCAACATACAATTTTTTAGGTAGAAATCTGTTTCAAAATTCCCTTAATATTTTTATATAGTTATTATTGGACACATTTTTTCATAAATTCCTTTTTTTATTTTCAAATTAAATCAGCTGATTTTTAAAAATGTATCCATCTTTTTATTGGCCAGTTAAATATTAGGTAATCGCTTGGCAGTTCATTCTTGATCATGGAAGCAGCTGACAAAACTAGAGCAAAAATGATTTACTGATTTACTCCTCTGACAGAAAATGAACCTGCATCTATTTTAATAATCAATTAAATTTTTATTATGTGATAGTAAACTGAATATCTGAGTTTTGGTCCGTTGATCGGGCAAAATAAGCAACATGAGGACGTCACTTGGGCTTAAGGAAATTGTGAAGGGTAGTGGTCGCCATTTTATAGAATGGACAAAATGATTAATTGAGACAACAATTAAGATTAATCAAGATTGCCAACGATCATTAGTTGCAGCCCCACAGAAAAAAATTTCAAGACAGGGTCAAGCCACTCACTTTTCCTAGAGTTTTCGAGCATATCACATGGCCTTCGTCAGCAGAAAGAGTTTGTTCAGTTATCATGGAATTGTAGGGATTGAAACTTTCCATCATTTTGAGCACTTTCAGGTCTAGACAAGCACTAGGACTAGGTTGAGAGCTCTAGAACAAGCGATAAAGTTGAGCTGAAAATGTACTTTATAATTTAAATCATTTTAAAGAATCTGGAGGTCAATCCCAATAATAGAACCTGTAAAGCCTGTGAAAATGTCGAATTTCCCACCTTCTCAGTCGACTGCGCTGTACCAAAGAAGATGGGTACGAAAGCCAGCCAGATGATGCAGGTTGTGTACATCGTAAAGCCAATGGGCTTGGCCTCATTGAAGGTCTCAGGAACTCCTCTGCTCTTGATGGCATACACCGTGCAGGTGATCATCAGTACAATACTGTAGCTCAGACATAAGATGAGGGACAGGTCGGACATGTCACACTTCAGGACTCCGCGGGCAAACTCGGGGTTTGGAGGCTTCTGCTCCTCGTAGTCGATGATGGTGTGGGGAGGCATCACACCAAACCAGATGAACACCCCAAGTAACTGCAGAGAAAGGAGCGTTAGAGTGGTACAAAGTATCCTGGCTATCTATGTAAAAGATGAATATGCACACTTACCTGCACTGAGATGAGTATAAAGGTGATGATCAGCTGAGAGGTGGGGCTGATGAATTTTGGGGGCGTGACCGACTTTTTGCCCTGTTCAAAGATGCGGTAGATCCGATTGGTCTTGGTAAGCATGGCAGCATAGCTGATGCACATGCCGAGCCCCAGCAGCAGCCTGCGGAAGGCACACACGGCCACACTGGGCTCAGCTATCATGAGAAAGGTGATGAGGTAGATGAGGAAGATGCCCGTCAGCAACACGTAGCTGAGCTCTCTGCCAGAGGCCCGGACAATGGGCGTGTCGTTGAAGCGGATGAAGGTGACAATGACTCCAGTGGTGGCCAGGATGCCCAGGATGGCCAGGAAGACGGGGATGATGGCCCAAGGAGAGCTCCACTCCAGCTTGATGATGGGCGTGGGCCGGCAGCCCGTCCGGTTCTTTAAGGGCCTCATGTCAAAGGGGCACATGTCACAGGTGAACTCGTCCAGAAGGTACTGGTAGCCGTCACAGAGCTCACAGTGCCAGCAGCAGGGCACACCCTTCACCATCTTCTTCCTCTCACCAGGCTCGCAGGGGAAACTGCACACTGACTCGGGGATCTTACGGTCACCACCTGACCACTGCATCTCCTCTGGCTAGGGTGGATGTACAAACACATGCATTATCTTAATTTACTTGAAGTAAGCAATGGCTAAGACTTTGTACAAGACTAAGAACTTCTGCCACTAGAGGAAACACAATCTATGAGAAGAAGGAACATGCTAAATCAATCATTTTATAGGCATAGTTTGACATTTTGGGAAATACAGTTAGCTGAGAAGACAGATACCACTCTCATATCTGTGTGCTAACTATGTAGCTAGAGCTAGCAGACACGTAGCATAGCTTAGCATAAAGACTGGAGTCGAGAAATCTGCTAGCCTGGCGCTTGCCAAAGGTAACACAATCTGTCTGCTAGGACCTTTAAAAACTTTGGTTTTTGTACACATCAGAAAACAAGATATTTAGATGTTTATTAGTGATCTTTAGGGCTGTTGGTAGACTGGCTGCTGGCTTTAGCTACATAGTTGGCCGAAAGACATGAGAGTGGTATCAGTCTCATCAAACTATCCGCAAGAAGGAAAATAAGTGTATTTTTAAAAAGTCCAACAATTAGTAGAAGTCAAATGGACCAAAACAAATATTTACATTGAGGCGCAGGTGGTTTGTCCATTGTCCGATATCTTGGTAACCAGGGTTGCTGACATTAGACAGTTGGTACTGGAAAATGTCATACCGACCAGGAGCATCTCCATTCTCATTGAACATCACTCCAGTTCCTGCGCTGCCTGTTTGATTGAGACAGAGTTTTAATGATCCATGCGCTATCAAAAAAACAGCAATAGAGTCAGAGGAGACGAGTACTTCGAGCTCTCTATGCTGGAGATATGCCCCCATCTTTAGTGGCAGGGAAAATACCCAAACAGCGATGAGTACAGCTTGTGTTTGCTTTCTCCAGACTTGTGCAATCATGTGAAAGCTGAGTGCAGGATTCTCTTTAATGAAGACAGTCCTCCATGCGTACAGTCTTTCAGTGCACTCTGCTCTGTTGCCCTAACGCGATTGAATGAATTTTCCTCTCAGGTCCCTGCAGGCGCTCAATCGGAAAATCTTCCATACAAGCCAAGGTCATCCAGAACAGTAAATAGGATGCTTTCATAGAACATTTTTTTCTTATTCCAAGCTGACTTTTTCATGAAAGAAGAGGATGAAAAGCGGAAGCGTTGTGTATAGGGAAGAGCAAGGACGCAGCCCTAGGGAGGGGACGTGTTTTGAAGAAATGTGCTGTGTTCTGTAGGAAGGTACATTAGCAGAAACATCTCAAGGCTTCCATCTTCAAGCTGACCTCCCTTCTACTGTTTTCTTTTCTAAATTTGCTTCTTTTCAAACCTTCTGCTTTGACAGAGAGCAGCAGTGGAAAAGCAAAGGTTTTGCCATCACGAATCTCATATAACTAAGGGTTTCTTGCCTAGTTTGGCCAAAGACATTAAATTCTTTTTAATCTAAATCATCACACGTTATGTGGTAAAGGAGAAAAATCACAGATTAAATGCTGAAAGCTCACCATTGAAGTTGACAGAGCGAATGTATTGTAGGAGCATCCGTCCTTCCACAGGGTCCATCTTCTCACAGACACCCATGGAGCCAGGGCAGAGGTCGAGGTGCATGCTGTGTAAGGCATGGGCCATGGCATACACAGCATCAATCACAAACTGCACCTTGCCCTCCTGTTCGTACTGAGAGTCTCGACTGATTCTTTCTTCCCCTGGCAGACAACAAAAGTGTCACACAAGGAAAAAGTGCTGGCACAGAAAATATTTAAAATTCCATATTCAAGGTCTTCCCTGTATGTTAAACTGTATCATACCTGTACATTTTCTTCTACCAGGTTCATATTTTATACCAGGGCGAGTTAGTTTGCACTTGAAATCGTCCTCCCAGAATTCTGCAAACCAGATGTTTCTCCTGTTGTTTTCTAGAGATCTTGAAGTGAAGTACTGGTCAAACCCTGAATTGTTTCACAAACCAGAATTCATTCATGTTTCATAAAAATGTCACACATCCTTTGAAATAACAGCACTCTGACTGATATGGTGGAGTATCAATAATTATACTGTGCTAAAATCGTTTAAAAAAAATCCCATTTTTGCACAACGGAATTTGGCTCACTTTACTCAATCTTTAGCGGCAGAGCGGAAATATCACTATCAGACTTGTCAGTCCCTCCTTTCCTTCATTTGTGCAGTGGTATTAGACTCATCCATCAACGTCGAATGTCAAAGGCTGTCTTAGATATTCCTATTGCACACAGCTGGTTTAGATGTAAGATGTAATATATATGTAATGTTAGATGTAATAATCTGATTTTATAAGTTGCCCTACCATCAATAGAGGCTCTTTTTGGAAGGATGGTGACGGCGCCCTCAGCCACCTCCTCCTGGTCTTGAATCGGGGAGTTTTTGGCCCCCCAGCTGTCGGAGCCAACAAACAGGAAGTGTCCTGTCAGGTTGGCCTTTTTGGCAGCCTGCAACACCCGCCTGAAAGAGGACAGAATATACTTCATAACACACTTTTGTACTTTATTCCTCTGCTAGCGGCCAAGTATGATTTTTTTCATTTTATTTATCTGGCTGATTTCCTTTGTCTGATACGGCATGCAGCAGAGCTTGACTCACTTGATGTCGTCCTCATTGGCAAAAATAATGACCCCACGAGCGTTGGAGGTTTCCATCAGTCTTTTGATGATTTTATCAAACTCCCCTGGTCTGGGCTCTCTGGGAATCTTTATGGACTGTGCAATACACAGCCCTCCTGTGTCAGACACATTGGAAATATGTTAGCATTACTGTACATTCCTGTTTTTCTCCTCACTGCAAAAAAAAAAAAAAATTATATGTATAATACTTCTAATAATCAGTATGATAATTGAAACCTGAAAAAGTGTACATTAATTTATCAAAAGGATGATTAGCATTAGGGTGCTATTACATAAACGTGGATATTCATGTTCCCCCGGAGGATGGATGGTGAAGAACTTCCATGCTAGCAGCTTTTTGAGGTTGTATTATGACACGGTGGTGCTTGCAGCTAAATGCTAATTTTAAACGGACAAATTGAGATTTTGACCTGATGATGGCGCTAAATGCAATTTAGGAGTAAACTGAAGTTATTAAAATTAATTCTGATGGGAACATGAATGTTTATCAAATTTAATGGCAATTCATCTAATAGTTGTCAAAGCATATTACTCAAAACCACAAATGTCAATCTCATGGTGGTACTAGGGGAAAGGTAAGGGGATCACCAACGTCATTAGGATGCATCCTCAGGCGACCATATAGGCCTGTACAGAACTTTGATAATATGAAATCTGAACCCTCATAATATCATTTGAGCTTTTAAACCCATATGATGCGTTCTTCTCTTTGCCCTGTTAGTCATTGTGTATTAAAGGATTTTTCTGTCCTATTTCCATTTTTTAATGAGTGAGGACAACATGGCTTGATAAATGAGTAATCCCTTATTGTCTGAGCAGTGAATTCACATTCATACAGCCAGAGACACGACCTGCTTCTCTGGATATCTGGAGGAAGGCATCAACGCCACTCTCTCCATAGTTCCCCTCAGAGGCCAACGTAGAGACGTAGTTCCAGCCCATGGCTTTGACGATGTCCACCATGGCCTGGGCCTGGTAGGAATCAGGAGGCACCACACGGGAGAAGAACTCGTAGCGGCTGTTGTCGCTTAGCTCCGGGGCAGTGGAGGCATAGCTGATCTGAGGGATCTGAGACACACGGGTGGGTCAGTGGTGACGAAAGAGTCGGGTCAAGTGGAAAACATGAGCAGCGCTGATCATTAGGCCAATAGCGAATTCAAAGGTAAAAGGAAGGGCAAGAGGAGGCGGTGAACCATGTCAGAGGATGATGAACCACTTACTCACAGACAAAACCTTTAACAGTGTCTAAATGTAGGCCTTCCACATTAATAATGAGAAGTTGTAGTGCATTCAAATCCCAAAATTGGACTATCATAGAAAGTTCATCTCCTGGACAGCCTGTGTTCTCAGTAATTCTCAGAACTGAGGCAATTTCACAGTGCGATCTGCTCAGAGATGGCTTGTGCTGAAGATATAGCCAACGCCACAGTGAAATACAGATGGTAGGAGCCACAGCTGTAAAAGCATTTGTTTTGGGGAAAAAAATAGATGAGAAGATTAATTTACTGGTGTGCTACTTCTTTAATGACACAGTTTATGTCGACGGCATCAACCCTGACCCTGCTAATGCTGGTCCCCCGGCGTGGCTTAACGTTGGGTCCTCTGGAGGGGACGAGGAGAAAAAGGTAGACACAAGGGGTAGTGAAGGGAGAAGGAGAGAGGAGCGAGAGAACCATTTCACAGATTATCTGGAAGGATTATAGGGGTTTTAGTCAAATTATGTTAAGCACAGACGGAGAGACAGAGATCAAGAGACTAGAAAAAGGTTAGCATTTCTCAGCTGTAAGCCATACAATATATTTAATTCTGATTGCCACATGCAGCTAAATTTGCTGCTCTGTGTTAACCACATCGTGATCAAATGTACTGGACATCCTCCATATTACAGAGCACACCTTCGACCAGGGTTGAACTTTCTCCGAGACAGAACTCTTCTACAGCTGCATGTAAGCGTGTAAGTGAGAGACATATGACATCAGTGTCCAGAAGAGTCTGAGTCAGCAGAGTGATTCAAAGGTTTGCATGCAAATTTGTAATGAACAAGACAACACATAATCCTCTCAAAATTAATCCCACAGAAGCATCTGCACCAATTTGCTCTCTAAAATCAATGAGCCGTATCAGTAACACAGGAAGTATCCTGTTACAGTCCAGTCCTGCTGAAGTCCTCTCACGTTCAGTAGGTGATTGAAACTGTTCACAGTATTCATGGAGCCAACCCAAGGCAATGTGAATGTAGATTAGCACTGACATAACGTTGCACTTAAACTTTACTAAACACTGAACAGACTTCTGCTGGGGCACAAGATAAAGAGATTGTGAAAAGCATGGATTTTAGATGCATGTATTTTTATAATCCTCAAGAATGAGTTACTAGAGAATGGACGGATGTGCATGCATTCCAAGAGGGTCAGGAGTGTTTTCTGATTAATATATTTTTATTACCTTACTGCAAACTTGAATTATTAAGGTAAAAGAAAATAACATTTAACTGATTTAACTGTGCATTTGCTGGGATTGGAATTATGGACAGTGCGTTGAAATACTAGATGATACAAAATTAAAGGGGATTATTAGGAATTGGGAAGCAACTAATCACTATTTTCCCTCTCGGTTAATCTATCGAGTACCTTTTCGATTAACTGATTAAGCGTTTAGGCTATAAAATGTCAAAAAAAAAGTCGTACAAAATTTCCCTTAAAATTTCCAAGAGACCAAAGTGTATCATCAGTATGGTTAATGTGGTCGGGGCAGAGGTCCAAAACCGACAGATATTGCATTTCCAGAGATGTAAAACAGAAAAGTAGCAAATTCTCACATTTAACTTGCTGCGAAACCAAAGGAATAACTGTCAGTGATAGATGCTGAAACATCTCCGGCTCTGGCTAAGAGCTAAGAGCATCAGTCGGAAGCATCCGCAGTCCGGAGAGCAGCACATATGGACAGTAGGCAGAAACACATCATTTAGCTAAATCTACTCCACACCGGCCACAAGTTACTGTTTGAACCAATGTCATCCCGCTGCCCTGATGCTCTATTTTCAGCCCAGGGTCCTGAGCTGCTGAGAGGGGCTTAGTGGAGGTTGGGATCTATAATTCTGTAGTTAACATCTGCCCTGTATACAAGCTTCCCCTCCTTGGCTCTCAACTCAACATCCTCGTCTAAAGAATGCTGCAACATGTAGCGTCCAAGCCAGTAGAAATGACATTTTTTTGGAAAATAAATTTGGCCAATTTGACTCAGGCTGGTGTTTATTTTTAGACATTTCTAGGTTTCTGGCAGACTCTGTCAGTCAGTCGATGAGAACATGACGTAATGTGGGGTTTACACAGACTCAGTGTCCCATCATCGCCATAAGCAGTGTAATCAATTATCAAAGGTCAATCATCCGTCAAAAAGCAACTGTACACTGAACACGTAACATGGATTAGCCTGCAGAGGCCACCCATGACAATGGATTCACAATCCTGTCAAGTGTACCTACCATCAATACAGAAACTCGTCCAAATTATTCAGGCTTCTTAAATGACTTGTTTCAAACTCGTATCAAGTTGAATGTGTGTCTGTACAGCAGCAATATAATATAATGTTATGTGCAATATTATCAATCCAAGTATCCAACCAGAATGAGACGATGTTATTAAATGTGAGGAGTACTCTGAATTAGGTTTGTAAAATCCTTAACTGAACTGCAACTGAACTGAACCACTTTCATGCTGCAGAAATAGACAAAACAATACCAAAACTCAATGACGACCAAGTACGCCATTCATCATCTGAGAGTGGTCTTAGAGTAAAATGAATAAGGCCTACATGTGCACCTTTACCTCTTAACTAGATCTGTTGTCAGCTAATTTAACGGTACAAACAAGCAGAGATAAGTTGATAAGTTCAGTCAGAGAAAACAGAAGTTGTGCTAGTTTGAGCCATAAGTCAACTTCAAAAGTGTGTGTGTTGTGGTCCTCTTTCTGAGCACAGCTGCTCACTGAAATACGTTACAAGATACTGATAGTTGCACCCACTTCGGCACAGTCTCAGCTGACTCCCAGCTTGAAAATCATTCTCTTAGTCAGTGATTCCTAATCTTTTTCCTAATCACTAATCAGATGTAATGGCCTTAGTGTGGACATGAGCTGGCGGCTGTTTAACCGAAAAAGGGATCCCCCCCCCCCCTTAAATTGTCTTATTTGGAGGATTTTTAGAGGCCTAATGAGGTGAAAGTATGCAGTAATTCATAGAAAATTGGAGAAAAGTCAGAAAAAAATAACCTAATTTGTTAGTTTTTGCTTTGTTTGGTTTCTTTACAATCCCTTTAATCATCTTTGGGATCCCTCAAAATGATCTTGGGGCCCAATGAGGGATCCCGATCCCCAGGTTGGGAACTACTGCTCAACTAATGTGGCTGTTTTCTCCTGTGAATAGATTAAAAAAGAGAAATCAGTGAGGGATAATGGCTTTCAGCTGGGTTTCACCTCATCAGCTTACTTTACTGAAAAGAGGGTCTGCCCCAAATATTCTTGCCATTTCAGTGTTTAATGAAGAGAGTTAGTAAAAGAAAGCTCACCGCGAACAGTCTGAGCACGTTGGCCACCATGATGGACACCGAGCTGCCAGATGCTCCAATCACCCCAACCACCCGCTCGGGTTTGGGGATGATGGGAGGCTCTCCATTTGAGCAGCGAACATCTGAGGTGTCCTTCTGGATGAGGGCCTGGACAAAAGTGAGTGACTGCTCCAGGGCGTAGGTGTCTCTGGAGCAGGTGTCCAGGATCCGGGCCCCCAGAGTGATGTTAGGCAGCAGGTCCGGGTCGCTGTTGATCTGGTCCATGGCATACAGCATGGCCTCCAGTCGGTGGATCCCCTTTTCTCTCTTAATCTCCCCGCAGGGCACCCCGGCAGGCCCTCGAGAGTGCACCGGGAACAGCCCGCCCAGGGTGATGTCGCCCTCAATTTTGATGGACTGGGGCTGGGTGCCCTGCTGGGCCCACGAGACCGGGCTGATAGCCACCAGCAGCACCCACAGCAGCCCAGACCATGTCCTGTATCCGGATGGTGAACCGAGCCAGGAGCACTGATGCGATGAGCGAGCCTCTGATGTCATGATGATGACCAGCAGAGGTACTGACAGCACCAGGCCACTCCCTCTACCTTTGACACCTAGGGACAGTTACAGAGGGGGCTTTAGGGTTCGGATCATCTTCTCATCATAATTCAGTATCATTTCAGTGGTCCCAGTCTTTTTACTGAGAAGAAGATTGCTACAAACTGCCAGTGCTGTTTACCCTATTGAACCTTTATCAATATCCCTTTTAAGTTTACTCTTAGGAGTTTTAAAGTCAGGTAAAAAATGTTTTCCACAATTTGACCACATTACATTATTTTTTGTATTTTTGTTTGGTTTTGACACACCACTGAAGGTATATAACAGTAAATCACTTGGTGAAAGAAAGATTTGAACGATTTTGCAGCTTTTCAAGCTTTTAAAACGTTTATTTAGGTTTGAACATTGCATCTATGCATAACATGATATTGTAATTGTAGACCTGCCAATGGGTCTGTGGAGTTGATAAGGTCGGTGCTTAAAACAATTCCCTTATCAGGAAACCCTTCTCAGTTCATAGATGCAGTTGGACCTCCAGAATTTTTGTTGAACCGCACCTGTAGTCCGACATCTGTTTTGGTGAATAGAATCAGAACAAAGAAAACATAGGAAAAGACAAAATATAGGCTAAATGTACACACTTTGAGAAAAGCTATGGCTGAAGAGAACATTTTAGGCAGCATGCAGGATGACACAGAGTGAATATTGGAAGCTTTTATCACAGAGAGCCGAGAGGCAGTGATGGAAAACATTATAAATTTTGCAAAACAGAAAACATCAACTGAACCTTTGCAGCATTTCATGCTCCAAAAGCTGGGGCAGGTTAATTATATCTTCATGAGGATCAGTGATCAACTGAGCTTAAAGAACCCACAGAGTGTAAACATGTTATGAGTGTAAATATATTTGTTGTTTCAAGGCAGAATTTGGACGCTAGAAAATATTTATGAGGCAACTTCATTTTGTTAAAATCTTGGTATTGAATTCAAACGTCTAACATGAATTAAACCTAAATAATACGTTTGCCTGCTTACATATTTTTATTCTTTCAAACTGCAATATGTACATATTATTAAAACTTAAACTCACATTTGTGATGCTGCATCTATTTTTCTGCACTGAGTGTGAAGTTTAATTCATGTAAAATACTTGAAAAATATTCTCAAAATCTATAAGAGCACAATGTGAATCAAATATAAGCTGCATAAATACCACAACCATTGCAGACAAATTTTCCCCTTTGAAAATACCATCACAGGAATGATGCAAGTAGAGGAATTCCTTCGTGTAAAGGCGCTGCTTACCTGCCCATTCTTCATCGACCAGTCTTTATTTTATCCATGACATGAGCTCTTCCACACAGGCCTCTGTCCATGGTCCAGAATGTGATTATATATCTAGAGGCAGAGCTCTCCTCACCCAAGGTAAATCCTCTATCATCTCAGACAGCCGCTGTACACTCCCAAAAATAACCACAACACAGTAAAAACAATGGTTTGAAAAGAAGTAATTGTGATTTATAAAGACAAAAGGAAAACACTGACTTTTGAGGCTTTAGGGTATAGTATCATGGCAGAGTCTGGGAAAAGTGATGAAAAAGTGCAACATTACAGCAGTGAGATTCTACAAATCACTGCCAAATCCCTTAAAAGCTCTCCCTCTCTCTCTCGTTCTTTTTCCTCTGTGTGCATCTCTGTCCAGGCACACACACACACCCCCCTGTCTCTGTCTCTCTCTCTCTCTGTTGAACCCTCTCCTCACTCGTTCTCTCAGTGCACTAATGGCCACAGATTGGGATTATCATGCAGGCGTCTGTGAAGAAAGCACTACGTGGACTAGCCTATTTTTTTTTTTTTTTTTTTTTTCAAACGGCTGAACCAAATGCAGACCCACCCACCCCCCTTTCCTGCCCCCAGTATGATGGAACTCTGTCACTTTGAGAGATTAGATGAGCAGCAATTTGATTCATACTCTCTCTCTCTCACACACACACACACACACACACACACACACACACACACACACACACACACACACACACACACACACACACACACACACACACACACACACACACACCACACATTGACTCTCTCCTTCACACACCTGTCAACACCGGCACAATGGTAGAGAATATCAGAGCAGAAAATCACAGAATGCAGCTGGATTAGATTTATTATTGATTTCAGTTGATGCTCTGGGAAAAGCAGCCCCCGGATCAGTTTGCAGCTCATCATCTGTCAATTAGGAGCTCGAACATAGCACCACTACCGCCGCCTACTGTACCAGTATATACAGACATGTCGAGTGCATCAACTTCCATCATTTGGTGTTATGAAAAATAAAGCACACAGAACAATTTATTTGTTTTCCCTTCAAATGTTATTTTTAATTTCAAGATAACACGCTCTATGACATATTAGAAAACCAGATTTAACTCCTGATTCTTAGTCTGCTCAGTGGACCCAAGATAACAGAGGTCTGAGGTTTTACTAATACCTGTGTAAAAGACGACACCATCTGTTAAAAACTACCCTAAGAAGACAGACTTCTCTAAGCCATCCTCCACTTTGGTGTACTCCAGGTGAGACTTGAAGTACCGGCTTTTGTATCGCGGGCTGCTACGGACGTACTCCAGGTAGTCAGGAGTTCCAGGGCAAATGACGTTGTCTGCCACCAGGACGCTGCCTTTCCTGAGGAGCCCACACTCCTGACAATAAAAGCAAAGTGAGTGTCACGGCAGAACAATCAAGAGTTTGATCAGTACAAAATGACTAAAACATCTAAAACTTGCCTCTATCAGTTTTGTGTCAGGAAGGTAGCAGTCCTTCCAGTGATCCAGGAAAACCATATCAAATGTTTGAATCCCAAACTGCTCCTTCATTCTGGGAATCCAGTCACCAGATGCCCCTTCGACCAACTGGACCTAGAAAGAAGAAAGACACCATCTTCCAACCTGTACACACTATGTAAACCATTCTTTTTCTGTTTACGTGGAGACATCAGATTTAACCTTTTCTTCTAGTCCTGCCCAAGCAATGACTTGACGAGCAACTGCAGCATAGTCGGGGTTAAATTCAAGAGTGATGAGTTTGGCGTGAGGGGGAAGCAGGCTGGCGATCCGCACGGTGGAGTAGCCACAGTAGGTTCCCAGCTCCAACACAGTTGCTGGGTTTACCTCAGACACCAACGAGTCAAGAATGCAGCCTGTGCCAAAAAAAAAAAAGTGAATGGAAAAAGAAAGTAGGCACCAAAAAAAAAACATCGAGAAAAAAGAGGATTTCACACATAAAAGCAAACGGCCATAGAATGAGAAATCAGTACCTTTCTCATCCCCCACATTCATGGCCCACTCCTTGTGTCTGCAGAAGTGATCAACGGCTTTGACCACGCTGCGAGGGTCTCCTCTAGTGGCGTTCTTCTTTACTGCACTCAGGAGCCGCTGAGTAGAGGGAAAATAATACGGTACCACTTTAGAATAGGGTACTTTTATAATCGGTGTCACTGAGCACTCATTGTTAATAATTCATCCATTTATACCTAAGAACTTTTGAGTTGCCATGTCATGACCCCAGAAGTAAGTGACAGGCCCCGTTGGTTGGTGTCTGTCGTCTTGTTCTTCGAACTCTTTTAATTTGGACATTCCAAAGAAGAATCAAAAGGATAGCATTAAGGAGCAATAATACTGTATGTAAAGCATTCTGTACATTTTTTCCTGCTTCCAACTCCGCCCGATGCCTCATCCTTTTTCCCGTTCAACTGTCACCCAGAACTCTGCTGGCAAGATAAACCAAACCTGGCCTTCCTCAGGCAAATGCATAACAACCTTTACCAAAGATTACGGATGTGATGCGATTCATCGCTTTCTCTCTCTCAGTCTCTCTGTTCCTTCATGTGTGTTTCTGCCTAAAGGAGACTGGTCGATGTCAAAATGTACCCAGTGAATCCCATTTTACATGAGAGCTATGATTCCAGCGTGAGGCCGTTTGTATCCAGGACCTGTCCCACTGAGCTTTGTGTGGATGGGAACACCCCCACTTTGATACAAATTTAGTCATTAACTGCAGTCATGGCAAGAAGGTGATGGATAATGGAAAAGTGGTATTTATCTTTTCAATTTAATTTCATTAAATGTGTTGATAATTCTAGGAAATACATTTATTTTCACGTTTCATAGATATTTGTTTTCTTATATAACAGTATGACCAGTAACTGAGTATTTTAAAAGATTTAAAATATCCCACATACAATGGGAAAATATTTCATGGCAAAATGTATGGTACTGACCTGCCTACAAATGTTAGTCTGGATATAAAAAGTAGAATTAGGGTTTGTAATTTTTCTGCTGTTATCATCTGTTCATTTGCTAAGCCACATTTCGTGCATGTTGTGATCATAAGACAAAGCCTAGGGCTTTTATTTTTATCCTATTTATTTATTTTTGCTTTCATTAAGGGCAGATGAAAAAATATCAGCCCAAATTAATTAGTAGAAAGAAAAGAAAGTTCTCCTCAGGAAACAATAAACAAGTGTGGATTCACACATTTGTACCTATGCATGTCTGCCTATTGGGTGTATGGGTGTATGCATGTGTCACAAGATTGTTATCTGCCCCTCCTTTTATAGTGTGTACTTTATATACACGTTGTCTTATTCACATAGCGTAGCAGTCATGTACATTTCAAAATCTACCTCTCCACCACCCTGGCATGTTTATTGCTGAAACCCATATGCCTTGCACTGTTCACTGTCAGATGCAAGAGTTGACCTCAGTCAGTGTTCATGAGAACAGATTTTTTTTTTTGCCCACCAGTATGTTAAAGGCTTTTGGTTCGACATAGCAGGAAAACCACAGGTGCAACTAATAACATTAACAATGGCTCGCTTACAGTCAAGTATCCCAGTGAGCCAGCATGCACAATAGTAAGGCAGTGGAACACTTAGATAATTACTATGAATGCTAACAGTTACAGGTGTGAAAGGTTTTATTGTTTCGTTTTAAATCTATTCCCGACCTACACCTGACTTGTTCTCTCAAAAGCCATCTGATTAGGAGTTCTTACATCGCTGTGTGAAAATGGAATCAAAGCTCAACAATGTCTTTCTTGTCGAACAAGAGATCATGTTTTCAAACATGCCAGATTTCATTTTTCTTTCTCAGTAAAAATGCAGCTTTTACTTGGTCACATTTTATTACATTCATGTAACATTACAATATCCCAGCAATTATTGGATGGAGTTTTGTGATTTTTTTTTTTAAACAATCATTCCTAGTCCCCAGAGGAAGAATCTCTCTAACCTTGGTGATCCCCTGACTCCATGCCCCTCTCAGGTGGAATTGTAATCACTTTGGTGATACCTTTACTCTTCATATGGGGCAATCATCAGGCCAAAGGTTTCATTTGTCAAATAAGTCCTGTGAAAATTATGACACTCCCAGCTGTACTTTGTGTTTAGTGCTAATTAGCAAAGGTTAGCATGCTAACACACTAAAATAAGATATATCTGCTAAACATCATGTCAGTGTGAGCACGTTAGCATTATGATGTTAGCATTTAGCTCAAAGCACCGCTGTGCCTGAATACAATCTCACAAAGCCTTGCAGAGCTGTAGACTTTTGGTTTTTTGTTAACGTATAAATGATTGAGGGTAAATTGGATTTTTGTAAGAGCATTTATAAAGATGCTTAGTTTATTTGAACTACCTTTACAGTGTACAACACAAATGCATGTACATGTACATACCTATACTTCAGTGTTACTGACATTTGACCAATGTGTAGGTTCCTCTGTTTGTTTGCGAAGCATTTTTTTCTGTCATCGTTACCATCATATAGTCGCTGGTCATTAGTGTGTTAGGGTTTCACTTGTGAGAGGTGAGTTTTCTATAGTGAAGGCACACCTGAGGACGAGTGGACTGGGTCAGGGTGTCCAGCATCCGCTCCACAATGACGTCATGCCAAATCAATGCCAATCCTCCATGATACTGCACAGCGGCGGGGATCACCCATCTGTACAAAGCATATAGAAGAGCTGCTCCACCGGTGCAACTGTAAAGAAGAGTCAGCCACATCCTGCGACCAAGACAGAGAAGATAAACATCAGTTCAGCATGGTGATATGGTGCTGGGCTACGGTGAAGCTTTGATAAACGAAGCACACACAACGGACAATAAGAACACATCTGCATGAGATTAATGAAAGCTCTAATATCGCCCCTCACTCTCTCTCTCCCTTTGTGTCAGGCTAATGATATGGGTGTTTACTATGCAGTGTACAATACTGTTATTGCTCCTGTTTTCATTATCAGCTGCTGCTGCTGCCAGGTCCAATCTGCACACCCACACGTCTCAAAGTCATATCACTGTAGGATAGCATTTAATATCAACTGCAATAAGCACTGGTAAACACACAACACAGCGCGTCGGGTGCAGCTTTCCATCTCTCAGAAGCAATTAGTCTGTTTAGATATTTCAAGCACAGTTGAAGCTGGAAGAAGAAAGCAAAAAGAAGAGGAGAGACTCACAGCCAGAGTCCTAAACAGGGGCTCCGTCTGTGGGAAAGCACAGAAGAGCAAGGCTGGAAACGACTCTACCTTGCACTAATAATGGAACTGTGAAAGACCAGTAGTGGTTGAGGTAATTCCTTTTGATTTGGAGTTTTGAGTTGCATGGCAACTAGCTGAGGGTTAAGAGCTGTGTCACAAAAGGTAGGACACTGGGACTTTAACCTTTCATTTGGCTTACTTATGCGTTCAACAGGAGATTCAGAAGCTGAAGTGCAGAATAGTCTTGGCACTGTTTGATAAATGAATCTTTTACCATTGTAGAGAGACACATCTGTGCAATACCATGTTACATGGCGTGCATGCTACCTAACTGAATTTTTCCATATTCAAATCACATCATAAAGAGCTCTCGAATAAAAGAACGGGAAGGAGACGGGAAGGAGAACAAGAATATTAGCATTATTAGAATATCCAAAACTTGCTTATTATTGAAGCTGTAATACTATATTTGGTATGAAACATGCATGACTGAGGAGTAGTGCAGTAATGTCAGTTTGGGAATAAATCTAATCTTTGCTCTTCCCATATTTCACAATACTATGAGTGCACACACTCTTCAACACAAGAGCAAACACTTGTAAGGCATAAAAAGAAAGAAAACACCTCATATATTCTTAAAGGGTCTCTCATTAAAATCTAACAGAAAATAAGACTTACGTGTTCAAGCAGTCGCTGCTCCCTGTGATCAGAAAATCAGTGAGTTTTCCAACAGCCGGACATATGCCTGCCTTCACATGAGACTAACTCCTCCCTCGTCTTCCTTCCATCCCCCTCTCAGAGCTCTGGTGAATGTGAGCATGCAAGGAATGCACAACCGACCAAATCGCAATGGTCAACACACACACACACACACACACACACACACACACACACACACACACACACACACACACACACACACACACACTCTCAGTCGGCGATTGCAAAAAAGGACTAAGTCCTGCTTGGTATTTAATGATTTGTTAGGGTTAACTCTCAGTTCTGCTTTAACCACTACAATGAATTATGTCTAGCTGTTTAAACTGATATTTTGGTGATTTGAGGATTCCAAATTCTAAATATCTCATTTCCATTGTGATTACATTTCCACCTAAAATGAGGTTACTGTCACAGGGCTGCTTTTTAATAAACCAAGATTATAACTGCTTTTTTCTCATACTCTTCGTCGATCCATCTCATACTTCAGACTGGTTTGCTGCAACCTTTCCCACATAGTTTAATACGTATTTCTTCAAGGTGATGTGCTCATTTACAGTGGTTTCAGAAAGTATTCAGACCCCTTCACTTTTTGTACACTTTATTGAGCTGTAGATTTTAATATTAAACTGATAAATCTGCCATTTTGTCAATCTACAAGTGAAAACATATTTTTAGAATTTTTTTTAAATTTATTAAAAATCAAAAATTGAAATCTCTCATTTACAAAAGTATTCAGACCCTATATGTTGTGACATTCCAAATTGTAGTCAGGTGCATCCTCTTTGCTTTAATATTTCTTGAGATGTGTCCAGAACTTTATTGGAGTCCACCTGTGGACAACTGAATGGATTGGACATGGTTTAAAAAAGGCCCACACCTGTGTATCTAAGGTCCCACAGTTCACTGCATGTCAGGACAAAATCCAAGCCATGATGCTCAAGGAACTCTCTATAGACCTCTGCGATAAAATTGTGCCAATGCATAGATCATGGCAAAGGTATAAAACTATCTGTAAAGCTTTGAGTGTTCTCAGGAGCACAGTGGCCTCGATAATTGTGAAACGGAAGAAATTTTGAACCACCAGGACCCTTCCCAGAGTTGGCCAGCTGGCCAGACTGAGTAACTGGGCAAGAAGGGCTTTGATCAGGGAGATGACCAAGAACCCCATGGTCATTCTCACAGAGCTTCAGAAGTCTTCTGCAGAGATGGGAGAATCTACCAGAAGGATGGCCATCTCGTTATGATAGAGTGGCAAGATGAAAGATACTTTGAGTAAAAGGCATGTGACAGCCTGCTTGGCAGCAAGCAAGAGGAAAAAGAGTCCCGGGTCTGATGAGACAGAAATTGAACTCCGATCACTATTTCTTGCAAACAGGACCTGCATCATCACCTGACTAATACGATCCCTCAGTGGCCGTGACCGGGAGACTGGTTAAGATTGAGGGAAGGATGAATGCAGCCAAATACAGAGGAGGTCCTTGAAGAAAACCTGCTCCAGGGTGCACGCAACCTGAGACTGGAGCGACGGTTCACCTTTCAGCGCGACAATGACCTGAAGCAAACAGCCCAGAAAATGCTTGAGTGGCTTCGGGACAAGTCTCTGACTGTCCTTGAGTGGCCCAGCCAAAACCCAGACTTAAACCCCATAGAACATCTGTGGAGAGATCTGAAGATGGCAGTTCACAGAAGCCTCCCATCCCATCTGACGGAGCTTGAGAGGATCTACGGGGAAGGGGGATTGGGATAAACAGCCCAAATCCAGGTTTGCAAAGCTTGTAGAGACTCAAGAAGACTCGAGGCTGTACTTGCTGCCAAAGGGGCTTCTACAGTGTGCTGAATTAAAGGTCTGAATATTTTTGTAAATGAGAGATTTTAGTTTTTTAGTTTTAATAAATTTGCACAAAAATCTAAACATGTTTTCACTTTGTCATTATGGGTTATTGAGTGTAGACTGATGGGCAAAAATGGCAATTTTATCCATTTACAATTAAAACAACACAAAAAAGTGAAGGGGTCTGAATACTTTCTGAAGCCACTGTACCCGTCTTATAAATAACGACTGGAGAATAAAAGCAATCTCATGTCAGTTTATTGAAATTCAAGAACTTTGTGATCATGTTTAAAAGGCAATTTTCCAGTAAGACAAAACTTCTCTTTGGTCATTGCTGTGCCTGAATTAGATGTGATGGCCGTTTAATCCAAGCAATCCAACTGGGGAAAGGCTCTTAGTCAGGCTAATAAATATTTATGAAAGTTGTGCTCATGATGCCAGCACCAGACTACTCCCACAGCCGACCCAAGTCCCATGTCACATCCGATATGTCTGAGTCTGCTCCTGAACAGAGAGCTAGTCCCCTGGGCTCTGAACGATACAGGGCTGGTTTGTCTAGGAGGCGATCCAGGGGTGTTTCAGACACTGGGCAGCTGTGGCTCTTTTCTCTGGCAGCAGCTCCAACATGGTCAAGAGGAAAGAGCTGAACTGGACAGCTTCCTCCCGCGGCCACTCGTACTTATCTCGTAGGATTTCAAACAAGCTCCATGGCTTGAGCTTTGAGATGTGTTGCAGTTGTCCTGGACAAGGTAAAAAATAGACTGATACACCGCTTTTGTCTTCTTTTAATTATTAAACTGTTTTTGCAAATAAATTGTTAATATAAAGTTCCTTACCATTGAACAAGTGTTAGAGAAAATATGCAAACTATATTCTGAGTATTGGAAAAGTGTCTGAGACCAAATATTAGATGCCGGTCACTGGGCAGCTTCACTTTCTTTTGACTAATTTATTACACTTTACCTTTACGGTTGAAGTATCGCTTGGAATTTCTCCCTGAGAGGGCAAACTGGGATGGGAGAGGTCCCAGCAGCTCAATGATGTGGGCAATGTGATCTGAGGGGACACGGGCAGGTACTGTATTATCAGTTCATTTGGTCTAATCAAGGACAAAAGGGACGTAGTGACCAGAACAAACCTTCCGCTCGGGAGAATGTGGCTCCTGATTGGGGGTCGAACAGATAGTCCCCTGTGGCCAGCTCAAAGGCCTACAGAACACACGGAGATGACAAATCTAGTAATGGCAATGTTGGAATGAAACTTTTTTTTTTTAAAAGAGATGAAAAACTTTTACATTTTTTTTCCTTTTTCAAAAACACACATCCATGCAGGCGTTTGTCTCACCATGCAGGCGGTGCTCCAGATATCAGCTGGAGTGTTGTAGTCAGCACCAATCAGGACCTCCACAGAACGGTACTGACATGTCTGGATGTCTTCAGTGAAGTGTTTGTGCTGACAAGAGAGATGTGATTTTAATGTTTTACTATTAAATGACCTGCATCTATTACTATTGCTTTAACAGTAAACAAAATGGATCTTTATTCTTGTTCAGCTCAGTGCAAATTAACTAAACTTGTATAACTTTCTACATGAAATTACAGACTTTTTACTCTTAATTACAGTATGTGCGTTATCTTAGCCAAAATTGCCAATGTTGGTACATGATATAATCTCAATAACTATTATATGTAATTGTAAAATATTACCTAAGTATGTCTTTAATGACCACAAAGCTACACAAATTAAAACGTATTTCTAATGACCACACTAAGAGTCCACAGCCATGCCAACAGCTCTTTGAGGTTGTACATAGGAAAATCTGACGCTTTAAGCTGAATACTAATGTCGGCATGCTAAAATGCTTACAGTGACAATGCTAATATACTGATTTTAAGAAGGTATAATGTTAATCGTATTCACCATCTTAGTTTAGTATGTCAGCATGCAAACATTTGCTAATTACCACGAAAAAACAAAAAACAAAGTACAGCTGATGCTGATAGGAATGCCATTAATTTTGTAGGTGTTTGATCGTAGACCAGTGAAATTTTGATCTGATGGAAGATGGGCTGGATGAAAGGAAGATCACTAAAGTGGTTACAATTCATCCTGAGGGGGACATTGATGTTTGTACCAAAGTGCAAATGCATGCTGCTAAAAAGTTGTTATAAATTATATTAAAATAACACCACTTTCTCTCTCTCACTCTGACAAATGAAACTAGAGGCATAACAACCAGCACTGGGTTTCACTGAAATGCACAAAATAATATTGTACATCTCGCTCAAGCTACATTTCAAATCAGCCCACACAGTTTCGTCTCAGTGGAAACATATGGCAGCTGTGATTCACTGGAGTGCATGGTAAATATGGCTATCATACTCTGCTCTACAGAAAGCACCTGTCGTACTGACTTCTGTAAAAATGAAGGGTTAGCAGTGTTTTATAAACAAGACACATTTACTAAACAGTTTGCAGTTAGCTTCGTAGCTCTGACAACCATGAGGCATAAAAGCAAAGCTGAACATTAATTTGAGACAAATCTTTCAAGATAGGCCCATACCATTTTTTTTACAGATATTGATTTTATTTAGATTTTTTTTTTTTTTGCTTGATTTGCTTTTTTTCCCCACCAGTCCTCCCAGAAATGTCATCAATTCTTCACTAATTGTGGTACATAACATATTTTGATTAACCTGAAAATAAATACATTCATTTGTACTGTTTTGTTTTGTTCTATAAGCAGCAAGCAGCTCTTGTAGCTTGGCCTTTCTGATGTAACACGTGAACCCAGTTAGCAGTTGCAGCTTCATTACGATGACATAAACACGTCACCTCCAAGCAATCCTGCAAAGTCTGATGGCATGATAAATATAAAAGGATATAACTCAGAGTCTGATGTGAGAATCTTGGCCAGTTACCATTCTCACTATTTGTATTGGGATGCGTAAATAAAGATGTGGATGGCGATTGAAAAATGCTCCATTCTCAAAATAAATTATGAATTGATGAGGATTACAAAGTCACGGAGGGGATATGCACTTACTGGGAGCGTTCTAGTTTGAGGATGAAACTATTTCATTGAAATTCTAAAGTTTTTCATGTTTAGTTTGCTTGTTGAATAAATCACTCACCACCCAACAGGCATTGCCCAGGTCAGCAATCTTGATGAGGATTTTATCAGCATTCTGTGGCTTCAGTAGGTCCAACAGTACGTCAGAGTCACTGATGCCTGAAATACATTGAAGAATTTGACACCTAAGAGGATCAGACTACTGTGGGATAAACTTCACACACAGTGTCATAAAAATCAAAGTTTACGGAGGTGGGGGAACAACTACACAAATGTTATGAGACTAACCATGGGGAGAGGATGGTGTAGGTGGGGGTGGCTCTTTGTCTGCAGTCTGATGTAACAACACTGATCTAGAGCCGGAAACAGGAGCATCTGTGTTGAGGTCTGGCCACGAGCAGAGGGAGTCTCTGTGGCTGTGCGGAGCCAAGTCCAGTCTGTCCTCCAACAGCAGGGTCTGCCTCCTTAACAGGAGGTCAGGACCTGTGAGCTTAGAGTGACAGGTGGAGCTATGGGTGCTAGAGGGAGGACTGGCGTCAGAAGATGACACAAGAGGTTTGTCTCTTTCTTTGTGGTCAGATGCGTTCTCCTGACCTCGTCGACTCCTGTCTTTCCTCGTCACTTGGTTAATTCGGCTCCTTGAGACCTTCCTGGACTGCAGGATGTAGACAGGTGGGGGACAAAATCGGAAGTGAGCATGGAATGAAAAAAAATGTATCCTAAAAAATGTTCAATGCATTATCACAACACTTTCATGCCTGTCTTGAAAGTGAAGCATATCATGCAAATTAAAGCAACTTTGAGTGAGATTGGAAAACATCTGACTTTGGTGTCCCCCACTGTTAGTATCAAAAAAAGCACTGTGGCAGACAGCAATTCATCCATGCTACTGCACTGTAATTCATATTCATACATCAAAAACATATTAAGAACCAGTATGTACTCTGACATTTCTTCAGCTTCTTTTCGGACATATGTTATATGGAGCTACAGACCAAAATCAGAAAATCTTAGCATGTTTGAGCCATGGACTCCAAATTTTCATTGTTTTTTTTCCCAATAGTTGTTTTTATGCACATGGTCTGTAGTTACTATAAGCCAACAGAGTTTTGCATGAAATCCATTTATTAATATCTAAATGTATTTTGGATCTGTTTTCTCTACACGTTGTGAAGCAGTAGGGTGCAACAAGAGGCTATGTTGAAACTACAGTGGGGGTTGTTGGAAGGACATCAAAATCTGAGGTCACGTCCCGGCCCCGGTCTCCTCTCTTTTCACAATCTGACATGTCCTCTAGTTTGTTCCAAGCTTTAGGTGTAGTCAAGATGCAATCAAGTGCAAAAACCCAACACAACATCTATCTTACCCACTCCCCAAGAGTGTGGAAAACTCCAGTCAGCTTCCCCAAAAAGTTGGACAAACTCTTAAGAAGTCATAGCAGGAAGGCACAGATCATAATGTGATTGTGAAAGAAATACAAACGTCTTAATAAAAGGAATTAAATAATAAAGAAAAGAGCACATATTCAGGTTACGCACCTGCTTTTCTCTGGAGCCTCTGTTTACTGGTAGAAAGGGAGTGGGGAAGGAAGCACAGAATGTTAAAAATACAAAAACAAGAAATATGTGAATATGTGTCAGATTACACTTATTCCCCTATAATTTAACCTTGACATATTGTACAGAGAATCAGTATCAAACCTATGTGATGTCTAACATAGCATCACTAACCTGGGGAGCTGTTGATGGAAGGGGACACTGGCAGCTGCCACAGCTTGGTGTTGGCCGCCAGTTTCTCTATATAAACCTCCTCCACTCTCAGGAGGATGTTTTCCGGCTTGATGTCAGTGTGGATGATCTTGCATTTAGTGTGCAAGTAATCTAAACCCTGCAGCACCTGTGATAAGGAATGAAAACGGAGTCACTGTCAATGCACGTCATGCCAACGAGGAGCAAAAATAGAAGATAATCTGTTCACAAAAGGAGCTCCGTCAGCGGTGAAAGACAGGGAGGATGATCTAAGATGGGACAAAGGGCACAACACCTGTGTGAGGATGCTCTTAACGCAGGGCAGGGGGAGGCCAGTGTAGTTGGATTTGATGATCCACCTCAGCAGCTGGTGGCCAAGCACCTCCAGAACCATGCACACATCTGGTGAGCAATTAAGGACCTTGTTTCATACGGTACGCATCCAGTATTCAGAGATTATTTGGAGAAATCTAAAACACATTGACATGATCCATATATTTTAAGTCCCACCACTTTGGTACAAGGTCTGCCTGTCTCTGTGTAGGCCCACTTGTAAACAGGAGGATTTAAAAACAACTTGATAGAAAAGCCATACATGCACAACGAGGTACAGCATAGGTGATTACAGCAGGACATTATGTGGCTTAACACTTTTTCCCTGTAGAGGATACGCTCTCCGTTCGCTCCACAGATCCTGAAGTCATCGATGAGGTGCACAATCCTCTCGCGTTTAGGATCTTTGGGGTCGCTGTCCCTTACCTAATGAGCATAGATTGAACGTATCACAATATAAACAAAAAGGTGGAATGCGTAAAAATGATAAAGACAATCGCACTGTAATCAAATGACGTCATAAATTTGATTTAAAATTTTGATTTAATGAATATAGTATAAGCCACAGTCAGAGATGCTGGTTGAGTCATACTGACGTGTACTTAAAAATGACGGAATAGGCTGAAAATTGCTTTTCATTCCACCATTAGTATTTTCTTTGTGTTGACCAGACACTCACATGCATTAACAACACTCTAGTTAGGTCCACAGCATATCTATTGTAAGAGTACCATAATATTACAAAAACAATTATTGAGTGCATAGCTAAAAAGAAAAGCCACGTGGTCACACTGACACATTTCAGAAGTTTGATCTCATCCAGTGCCGTCTCTGTGAATGTTTGAGCACTCTTCACCACCTTCAGTGCCACAAAACGCCTCTTCCTGCATGCAAACAATCAGGGTAGTTAGCCACTATTATGTTTATAATATATTATATAATAACTATACTATGGTATTATGTTATTTATGAAAGGTCCAACGACCAAACCACTACTTACACCATATCCCAGCAGAGCCACACAGTAGAGAAGTGACCCCATCCCAACTTTCTGACCACTTGGTAACGGTCAACAAAAATCTCTCCAATCTCAACGAGGTAATACCCACCTGCAACACAATGTGCCACCTGTATCAAAGAAAAGATCTCAACCAGCGTGTTGGTGTTTGGCATTGGCCCGCTGCCTACCTATGCCATAGTCTTCAGGGTTCTCCTGTTGCTCCTCATAAGATCCCAGAGCCTCAGGAGCTTGAGGATGTATCTGTACAGCTGGAGGATGGTGAGGGGGTTTGATGGGCTGGGGGGAGGGTTTAGAACTCCTCGCTGTGCCTGGGAAGGGGTGAGGGCTGGGTTTGACGGGTTTAGAAGAGCTGGTTGAGAGGAGGGCCGATATAGCGGCAGCATATGACGAAGACATGTTTAACTGGAGCCTGAGCACAGCTGCAGATGGGCCCAGATGACAGCAGCATTCATGGAGGAAGCTACGACAAAAATGCATTTGGACACTTCAAAATGGAAGGAGGTCTTGAGTCATGGCAACATGTCTGAAACAAGAGTTCACTGGCTGTTTGTCTCTGGCAGCAAGTTTGGGTTGATTGCAGTAACTTGTTTGCAATGACATTTCAAAGGTGCCAGTGAATCTGTATGTTTATTTTTAGCTGGATGAATGGCATGTCAACGTAAATAGCTCCTCACACTGACCCCGCTTGCAAATGAACTCTTCCTGAAACTGCATGAACTGCTACAGTGTGGGCACCACAGTTGTAAAAATGAAGAGCTGACAATTCAAAATTAATTCACCGTTTCAAGGGCCAGATATCCCTTATGTTTATGTTCCTGGCACTTATTTTGTTAAGACATTAAAGTGACTAGAAATAAGCAGTCTTTCAGACAGCTCTCACTGCCCTCAACAACTAGTAGGGTGCCCTTACTTTCCTGTGGTTGTTCACTTTATATGTTGGAAATGTCAAGAGGTACTAAAGTCTACAAGAGATCAAGTCATCTGACATTGAGTAAAAGAAATGGCAAGTATTACCGGCACTTCTAAATAAAAGTCCAGCCGTAAATCAGTCTTGGTAAGCTAGAAAAAAAAAACTCAGTGTGGCAGTCTTATCCTGTCACGTATTAACTGACAGTCTAGCTGGTAGCTCCTTTGTTTGCATATTTTTAGCCTTGCTAACTAAATGCTCCCGTTGCCAGTTTTTTTGCCGTCTTTTCCATTTAATGGAAAAGAGTTAATGAACATTTTAGAACTTCTTCCATATCTTTGGCACCAAACGACCGACTTTTGACAAACGACATGGCAAGGGAGCACTACGGAGGGGCATGCGGCCCAGTTTTTGCACCTAGGCTGGTTAACGGGTCGTGGTTATAGATCGCTCCTTCGATGTAGCTTTGTTTTTTACTTTGTCAGCTGTTAAGCCAACGTGTTTGTCCACTGTTTTCTGACACTTTACGGCTCTATCGCCAGCTAAACCGTGTACATTCTTCTGCGTCACTTGACAGTGAAGTCTTTTAATGTTTCCATTTCTTGTCTTATAAAATGTACCTCGTATACTGCCTATACCTGCCATTTCTCCGTTGACTTCTATCGCCTTTTGCGCCCGCATCCACACCGAGTCAAACATAGTATTATTTTGAAGGTTTTGGCAGGAAGTCTCGTTTATCCTAGTCCGGGACCACATGTTGCTTGTCTTGACGTTGACGATGGGTCACACAAAAACAGCGAGCCTTATTCGCTCCTAAGAAATACTCAATAACTACTTACCCCTTTGAGTGATATGCCCAATTTTAACATTTGCGACTCGGGAAACAAGACGAGCCGGGCACTCTCTGACTTTCAGGGTGGGCGGATCGATCCCAAAATACCGACCCTACAGTCCCTCTCTCCTCTGTGTTGCACTTATTTCATCAAAGAATTGGACTGTCTGTGTGAACAGTTTCGTTGTCGAGGGCGCACGCAAACGTAGGGGCAGCCGCCGCTTCTCCAGCGCAGTTGTGGTGTCGTGTGCACTCAAACACGAACACGGGGCACGCTCGCTCGCGCGCGCGCGCGCGCGCAGGACTCGACCGCGCGCCAGTCCGGCACGTGAATGGCCGAGAGAGAGAGTTGCCGCTACTGGGGCAACTCCGATGAGACCCCCCACTGTGAGCACCAACAGGGTACAATGGCACCGGGGTCTCTTCAGAGAGGCGAGGAATAGCCAGGTATATTGGTTAAATTAATATTGTAGTCAAATGGGATCTTCAGTATCGGTGTATGTTACATTTTCAAACTGTAATTGGTCATAATCTGATTAAAGCCCGATTAAATATTGACTATATTCAGACATCCAAATAATGATATCTAATTATTCATAATTATTTTAATATGATTGAAAAAGAATATACCTTGTGTATGTATTAAAATTTTGCCTATTGATGATGCATATCCTACTAATAAGTGGAGAAATCTGTCTGTGTTTCTGTCTGTCCTTCGATTTTCTCGACAACCGCTCATCTGATCGACTTCAAGCTTCACGTGCGCATTGTGTAGGACCCAAGGAAGTGCTGTGTCGACTGTGAAGGTCTTTGGATGAGCGGCTCTCGAGAAACATAAAATAACACACCCAGGTAACCGGCGTCATCGATTAAGACAACTGCGCGTCGCAAAGATGGCGGCGCCCAGTCAAAGGATGTCCCGCGGAAAACAACCTGCAGCTAAAAAACTTCGTTAATGCACCGCCGCTGTTACGATAATGTAACGTTACACCATGCCTCATCTAACCTGTATTTTCTGTTTCCTTTAACGGCCATGTATGAGTTAGAAAATGGCTTAAACTAATTTAAATCGTTTCAAATATTTTCCTTGCTGATGTGCAAAAATACATTTGCCAGTGATTTTCTTAACTGCAGATTACTCCAGTGATTAAATAAATCCATGTCATACCCACTTTAACTTTTAAATTAAGTTCTTCAGTAAAAATACCCCCTCCAGTTCAGGGAAGGGGTTACTAAAGCACACAGTGATTAAATTATACTACACTCACTTGCCAGTTTATTAGGTACACCTAGATAAAACTAATGCCGTATAATTCAACAACAGGCCTGCGATATATCCTCCCTTCATGAGGATTATAATGTTCAGTTTCTACTGAATCTGTTTGACAGAGGTGCTGAAGTATATTAACGGTCATTTTGGAGGCTGGAATTTGTGCTGCTGTTGAACTGAACTGGGTTATACTGAGAGGTGTTCCTAATATTTTGCCCATCCCATTAATATGAATTACGGTTGACAAAATACGAGGAACACCTCTCAGTATAACGCTGGCCCACTATTTCTTGGTATCAGGTCAAAAATAAATTTTGCGGTATCGCCCACCCCTATCTGAAAGACAGTCGGGTCCAGGAGTAGCAGGCCACTCTAATCTATTTATTTATTATTTATTTTATCTTTCACTGTCTTATAAAAACATTACTGTGTTGTGACGACAGGCCAGATTAAAAAACAAATAAAAAGATTATGTAATATAACTACTTTAAAGGTAACTCAACGTACCTCAAAATACCACAGATCACTACGAAAGAATTATGGCAAGAATGACAATATTAACTTACTCTTGTGTAGTACCATTACAGTTAAACTACACAAGATTTTTTTAAAATCATACATTAAAAAAAAATGTAAAATTGCCTCTGAGATTATAATAAGATTAGCAATTCTTAATTTAAGGACCACAATAAGGACTTCAAACAAACAAACAAAAAAAGCTTTTAGCCCCTTCATACCCAGGGTCCACCAACAGCTGTTTTCATGTTGACTGATCAGGCCTCCTCTCAGGACTGTATGGACTCATCCTGTTAGATTGTTGCATCTGTTGGTGTGGGACAACTGAAACCTTTATCATTTTTAACAGTACATGGTTTGCTGACATCACACAATTCACAGAATATGTCATTTTCTCTGTATTTAAGTATTTTCATGTATTTATTACAGACAGTAGAGACCGGATAGGACAACAGAGATGTAACAAAAGGCTCCTGGCTGCACTTCAACCAGGGATGTTGTGGCAGAAATTTTGAATTATCATGACACAAAAAAAACAAACGCACAGGTTTAATAAATAATATTTATAAGGGCTACGCTTCGCTTAGTTCAACTAGTTTCAGGGCTCTGCAGCTGTGTATGTTGGCTCACTGACATGGCTTACTGATGCTCGTAAACGGAGCAGAGCCATCATTAACAGTATTAATCACACCCGCGCATTTCCTGCCACGCTGTGAAAAAGCCGAATGTATGAAAACAAACATGTCTGACACATTCTGTGTTGACTGCAACATGACACTTTATTTAGTAGAATGAATGCACAATCTCATACATACAGTATAGGGCAGGCCTATTTAGCCTTATTTCATCGGCCTTATTATAAAGAGAGTGACAGAGAAAACAGCTGCACTCAAATATCTTAAAAAAAAAAAAAAGAAAGAGAAAGAAACAAATAAACCTGAATAATCAAATATTAACACGTCACACTGCTGAATGAAATGGTTTCAACATACATTACCAATTCCCGAACTGGTGAGAAAGAGCTACAGTAGATAGCTACAAAATGTTATAGGTTCATAAATATAGTATAGTTTGAATAAATTTATATCATGAGCTAAATTTATATCATTTATTTTAAACTTACAGAGTACATTATATGAAAAATACATTTATGACCCCCAGTGCACAGCAGTTTGGTCTTTAATTTCAGGTTTGAACCAGCTGGAAGAAGCTCTATGAAGCTGGATACTGAGAGGATGTGAACACATCAGACAGCAGAAGAAACCAGGTAACATTCCATGGTGTGCTACAGGTTGTAACACGGTGGATAACATCAATTACGACGCACGTAAAGAATTACATTAAAAATGAGTCGTAAGATCGCTAAAGATCAAGTACATGAAATGGAAAAAAAAAAAAAAAAAAAACCTTAAAAATATGTTAAGTTCTGTCTACACCAAGAAAAGAATTTTCAGTCTCCTTGAAGATTTTATTTCTTAATCTGATTTTTTCTCAGGTTTACAATGCAGAATGCTACACTCTGATTACAAAAACTCAGAGATATATTATGATGCATAACTGTTCTGATTTTTTATAAAAAATGCAAAGTTATTTTTTTGAAACAACACAAAAACCAAACACATGAAATGAGTTGAAATGATTACAAATACAAAAAACAGCCAGCATGGATTCTAATAAACAAATGTACTGGTATGAGACCTGCTCACACCGTCATTCACTACTGCAGCAGCCCTATTCTCTTCACACCATCAACCTCACTTTTTAAAACCAATTAAATAGTGCTCACTTGGGGGCGGAAGGACTGGGGGAGGTTATTGTGATTAAATACTTATTATGTGGTTAGTTTAAAAATTACACCGTTAGTATGGGAATAAAATATCAGCTTGAAACTCATCAGTACGATCCACACTATATACAGACTAACACTCAGATAGACCTTCAGCAGACGTTGACTTTCCTCACTTTCTTTAAGCTCGCCCCATTATAAACCCTGTCTGAACCTGTCATCTCTCATGGTGACAATTTCATAGGGAATTAAGGCTTAAGATGTTGATAAAGTGCCCTGTATGTCACTCCAATTTTCCACAAGTAAATGCAGAAAAAAAAAGATTTGATATGAGTAAATTATTGTCATACAGTCATGTGCTACTGCCATACAGTAGGTCTCGTAACAGCCCTCAGGTTTCTCTTAAAACTGGTCTAATTATTCTGGCAGGATCAGCACAGAGAAAGGTACATTTATCAGCCAGCACCGAGCTCAATCTAGAAAACAAAACTGAAAAAAATCACAATATATATATATGACATCATTCCAAATACCCTAATTTAGTGACATCGTGACCTGCTCTCAGTTTTTGATTAGACTAAGCTTACAGAAGCGTAATGCTAGCATTTTCGGTCATTAGAAAGTATTTTAAGGTTTTCTAACCAAGGTTTTGTTTTGAGATGAAAACATTTAGACACTCCCGTCCTGCTACACCCGTACGCTACAGTTCGTGATTTGTTTCATTCATCAAACATGAAAAACACAAATGGCTGTGAAATTAACGGCAGACGAGGACTGAAGCATGTTTTTACGTTTTCTAAAGTTTACAAACACACATTCACCGGCATGTATTGATACTTTTCAAATGTCGTGAGCTCATGTAACATGTTTGTATATCCCACGATTAATGAGCAATAAATTACCTCTTTAATATAACTGTTCTTTATATCTCAGAAGATACAAAATAGTGATTTAGAGTTGTATATATTCTGTAAAAAAGTATATCTTGGGAGATTTTTCAGGGTTATCGGGACGGATTTCACTGCTCGTGTTGAACCAGAGATATCGATATATGAAGTACCGCATGACCATATTGTTGTTAGATACTCCGGAAGTCAGCACCAGTGCAAATCCACGAGAACGCTGGGTTCGAATATCATACTGGTAGATTCAGTTATAACCCGGGGAACTGGCCAAGACTTTTTCACACTGCACAGCTACAGTTTGTCATTTATTCCAGTCTCTTTCTGCTGAGGTTGCCGTGTTTTGCTTTGCAATTGAGGTCACATTGTATCAGTTTGTCTGTGTAAGTTTGTGACTACATGAGTGAGTTAGTTTGTGTATCAGGCTACAGTGTTTTTGCTCAGATAATGTAGCCTGTGTATGTGTGTTCTGCTGCGTCAGACCAGGGTGCCTGGGTCTGCGCTGGGTTCCTTTGTTGTCACCTCTTGCATCTGTGGATGAGGAGTCTCCTGATAGAGAGAGAACTCCATCGACCTGTTGGGGAGGCAAGACAAATTAAAAGAGCATTTCACACACAAGAGGCATGCAGTGAAGCGTAAAACCACAGTGGGAATACATCTTCAAGAAATGAACAGTATGAATCATGGTCGGAGTATGACGGAGCTCAGAGAGGGGTGCCCTTGAAAGTCATAAAATTCCTATGAAATTAAAGAGAAATAAAAAATCCTGTCATAATTAAGGCCCCCATTAATGCATGTTCACATTTACATGTGTAAATGTGACTGTAGTTCTTTGTGGGCAACTGTAGGTAATTCATGGAGGCCTATGAGTAGTATCTGAGGGAGATGGAGTGTGTTTTTCATCAAGAAAACAAGCAAGAGCCTGGATGTTGGCATGATGTAGCCAACAGCGGGAAATAATGCTGACCATTCAAAAGAAAAACAAACATAAAACAGCCGCGATTGTAAAAGTCACAGGATGATGGTTGGATTGGTTGGGGAGAGGGTGAGAATAATGGAACTATCCTCTGTTGGAAGACTTGCTGCCAGCTTCCAGAGAGAAACATGAGTCAGACAAATCTCAGTAGTGCAAAGTGATTGAGTGACTGCCCTTGCAAACATGCATGTTGGGATTTGTAGACCAATAAAATGTATTCTTACATAGCCTCTAAAACATACAAAATGCCCCTTGAAATCAGACGAAATCACCTCTCTCAAAGTGATTGTCATATACAATACAACGAATGTCTGCGAAGATTCTCAGTCACCCAGGTCATGGTCTTCTGTAAGTTCTATGTGAAGGAAACTGGATTTGCATGAAGTTCTTGAAGACGTTTCGCCTCTCATCCATACCCTCATCCGGAAGATGAGGGTATGGATATATGAATGTATGTATGGTTTCCAGCTCACAACACTGTGATGATTTCCACCAACAGACATACGGGTGTAAAAGAGGTAAAGCATAAAGATTTAAAGAAAAAAAAACAAAAACAAAAAAAAACAAACGTACTGACCTTCCATGCAGTGGGAGACCATGGAAGCTGGCTGACTGGGGTATCTGAGACCTGTGGAGGTTGGCTACTTCACCTTGAACGGACTGGGCCTGGTGCACCAGCGGGTGGGGGTGTGAGAGGCGAGAGATCCCTGCCTCGTGGCCCTTTGAGGCAGCAGGTGGATACCCGAGGGCGTTCCTCATGTACCAGTCCCTCAGTCCCTCCAGAGCCAGGGCTTTATGCAGGCTTCTGGTTGAGTCTTCTGGGGTGGGGAGAGAGAACTGTGGTGGTCTGCAACTGAAGGAGGTGCTAGACATCTCAGTCTGGTAGGGGTGCAGGTTGGGGATAGAGGTGGTGGTGGTGCCGGATGCAGGAAGGGGAGACTCGTATGCTGATAATAGGATTGCATCCTGGGGATGTTGCTGCAAAGGAATAAAGGGTCCACAAGATTTGGTTCTGGTTACTTTGACCCTGCGCAGCTCGGCTTGGGACCCTCGGAGGACCATGGGGCTGTAAGGAGGTGCAGCGCTGGGGAGATGCACCTGGGAATGAGAAAAGCCGTTGGCATGGGGGGGCACCACTGCTGTGGAAGAGCGAGAAGAGGACATGTCCTGCCAGATCCTGCCTGTGGACTGGTACAGGTGGTGCTGCACTTGCATCCTCTGCTGTTTCCCCCAGATATAGTCCATTAATAGCTCATTGTAGCCTCCCCCAGCCCCTCTGCCGCCCATTGAGAGACGCATTTTGGCCTGTTCCACAGAGCTGTCCACATGTCTTTCAGGGCTGCCCAGGTGAATGTGTCGCAGTTTGCCATCAGTCAGTGTCTCTGAGCTCTTGTAGGGCCCTCCTCGGGGGGGCATCCCGTTTCTGGGCGCTGGATCATCAGGAAGGCTTGATCTATCCAACAGGGCCTCTGAGCTGTTACTGCGCCTGGCCCGGGAGCTGTACGGGCAGCCTCGGCGGTCAGAGGAAGAGCCCTCCTGGGCGAGTGGAATCATATATGGCACATCCAGACTGCCAGACCACTGCTTCAACCCATTACCCCCCGATGCGTCCGACCTAAGGCAGAGATGGGAGCACAACAACAGCTTATGTTAAGAGAGGACTCTGAGCGCTATGGATAAAGAGTGAGTGAAGGCAATTTTAATAAAAAACCATGTCACTGCATTTCACAGAAAATCACTTTAGAAGGGACAAAAATTTTATGCTTCAAGACCAAATGATAAGCTTGAGCACTTGCTGGTATCTAAATATGACACTAATTGTTGTTACAACTCTGACTCTATGTCTGCATTAAGCATTTTCGAACCCCACGGTTATCACAGTGGGAGAGAGCTGTAGTTCTGCAGCGTCAGTATCACAGATTACCTGACATGAACACTGATTGGAGCTGTTCGGGCCAAGAGAGGAGTCGCTGGAACACTTCTACCTTCAATGTTAGATGCACTTCTTGGTAAAGAGTGAGTTGGGCTGTGAGAAACAACAACGAGGAGGACATGGATGCGTTTCTGATTTATCACCCATACATAAAAACAATCATGAGCATGCGCGCACAATAATATGTAGAGTCTAAGACAGATCAATCAGACTGCGCAGCCTGTAGCATAAGGTCACTTTAAGATAAGTACCTAACAGAACTTGTGACAGAGTTGCGGCGTGTCCTCATCTCATAGTAGATCTCAACTGGAGACAGTTTCCTACTGATCCTGTGTTCAGGGCTGCCCACAGTGAGCCGGGGCTGAGACAGAGAGCGCTGGTCAGCGGCCACGCTGGGAGAAGACTCTTTTGGGGGAAGAAGAACAAGGAAATGATTTTTTTAGTGAAGCCCACTCACAGATGACAAAAACTGATCACCTTCATTTAGAGCACAACAAGCCATGTGTGCCCTTTTGGCAGAAATGTGTATGCGTATTCTTATCTGGTGTCTTAACACCAGAAGTGAAAATGAGCTTCCCACCCACTACGTGTGAGTGTTGAATATGAAAAGAATAACACAGGCAAATACATTCAGCTACTCACACCAGAGGCAGAGAGAGTTGTTGGAAGAGTTTGTATGCGGGTGACTCACCATTGTCATGGGATGTTGAATCGGATATGGAGCTGGTACTCTCTGACATGACAGTGTCCTCTGAAAGACAACAACCATTCAGGTCACAGACAACACGGCAGGACATTTGATGTCTTTGCTAAACCCAAGTCAAAAAATGTTTCTGTTGTGTGAGTGTTGCTGTGTATTTATACCTGTGTGACATCCCCGATGAACTGTCCTCTTGCTATTCGGGACATTTCGGTCTGATTCTGAGTGTCTGTACAGAGCACCAGTGAAGATGGCTTTCATCTGCTTTCTTTGGGCAGCCTCATCCTGCAGCCAGGGGTAGCCGCCCATGTTAGACCCCAAGTACACACAGCAATACAGCTGCTGCGTAAACACAATTGATATTCAAGGTGTTGACTTACCTCTGCCTTGGTGTTAGGCGCCAGGCCAGCTCTGCGCTGCACCAGTGGGGGTTTCTCTCCCGTCTCCAGGGGGAAAGCACGTGGCAACTTCCCAGTCAGCTCCTGTAGAGGACATTCATTAGCCTCTAGCTACTAAAATCTTTCTCACTGGCCTGCGAGCTCTTAAGTGTTACATAAAATGATACCACTTCACAGATTACCCTAAGGCTCAATAAAACCCTCTGACAAGTTGACTGCATTGAAATTGATATGCCAAATACAAGGTTGCTATCATAATTTAAAGAAAAAACAGGATAACACCAAATTAGATACACTAACAACAGCGTAGGCAATCAACACATGATAAACCTGTGCACGGCTGCATGCTCATTCACCTGCCAGGGGGCTGAGCTAGAGCAGGAAAATTGCTGAAAGATTCATACATTAGAAATTCCAGCACACACAAGGTATGTCTAGATCGTCGTCATTTATTAATTCTCGTGCATGATTAGAAATCAAATTACGAGGACAGAGTAAACAACGTGTGAATCAGAGAATAAAGCCCACAGAGACAGAGTGAGGCACTATACATCCAGTGGAAATCATAAGGATGTGTTAAACAGCTGTTAATGAAAAACTGTGGCAGCTGTGGCTTCATTAAGATGTGCTGACAAGTTCTCCAGAGCAGTGGAGCAAATATTAATATGCAACCCATTGTGTATGAGAAAAAAGATATCACTGATTCTCAACAAGTTTTCCGTTGCATCTAAGATTAGAGGTTCTCTTATTTTTGGATTTTACACATCATAAAAATATACTGTATTTAACACCATAAATGAAAAAACAAAATACAGTTATCATCTAAACACTTGAGGTTTATGGAGTGAGAATGTTGTACCCTGAACCGTGAAGCTACTCACCGCTTCCTGCAGACAGACTTGTTTGAGTTCTCCCACTCTGGTGTTGAGGAGAGCCTCCAGGGCCTGCTTCCTCTCTTGCAAAGCTGCAATTCTCTCAGCCTGCAGCTTGTTGTCCTGGCTGCCTTGAACATCTACATGTCACAGAACATGTAACCCATCAGAAAAAAATTGAGGAATTAAAGGATATGGCTGGATATATATATATATATATTTTATTTTTTTTTATTGTGAACACATCCCATGTCAGTTGTTGTCTAAAACCTATTAAAACACATCTGTGAGCCACACCATAGCACTAGGTGAAATGTTCCTTCATTACCTTGTATCTTGAACTGTAGTTTATTTTGAGTCACTCCGACATACATGGTCCTGCTTGTGTTAATATTCTTTAGAATACAAAATATATATTCATCCACAGCTACAAATAGTCCCCAACAAATACAGAACTTTTTAAGTAAAATTCACTAAAAACTACAGTGTGCATTTGTGGGAAATGATTTTTTTTTTAAATTAAACTTTATATTTATGACTTGTTTTTAAAGATTGACATCTTAAAGAAGCACTGACAATTTTGAGAGACAGACTAGCACATTGTTGGTTGTTGTCTTGTCATGGGATTTGTTGACCGTGAGAAAATTGTAGAAAAATGCCAGATTTCTTCTTTAACAAACGGAGACTGGCTATTTTAGGCCAAATCACTGGAATTGAGATGTGAAGGAATCAAACTAAGAAATGTTACTATTTAAAACAGTCTCATTAAGTTAAAAATTTAATCTTTTGGTAATGTTTCACTGTTTCACCATGGTTACATTTTAAAGTGTCCGTATCAAACAATATGCTGCCTGTTCACAGTAATTCAGTGCTCTGATAAGATTATCTGAGAGCTGTGGTGACAGCATGTGAACAAAAGGCCTTCACACATACAGCTGTTTTTTCAGATGGCTGTTCCCTTGAGAAAAACACTTTTGCTTTCCTTCTGTTGAACTGTCAGAAAAAACACAAGCTGAGAGATTTGCCAGACCGTTTCAGGCTTGTCCAGACAGGAAAGTGTGCATCTTTACACTGTGAGAAGTCATTATGACTCACCAGGAGCCCCCAAACCCATGGATGTGATCAGATGTCCTTTGACCTCCATGTTTTGTAATTCTGGGGACTTCACAACTCACACTCCCAACCACGCCTTCACCTGATGGAAAAGAAACTGAGGTTTAACTGCTGTTGAGACGCATCAACAAACTATATTCGGGCTTAGGTGTTTTTTTCCTCTCTAACCTTGCAGCCATATGTTGTCTTGAGGCGGAGAGTCAGTTGTTGCATTTCTAGCAAGTCAGCAGTAGATGAGCATGGGTGTCTCCTAGATCAGATTACGGCAGGTACCATCAGGGGGAGCACTGCACCTTTGCTCAGGTATCTAGAGATGAATCCTTGAAAAGATTATTTTAAAAAAAGTTACTAATTCAGCTTAATAAGAAAAGAATCATGTGACTTTGTAGTAAAGCAGTAACAATTGCTATTTCCTGCATTACAATTAAAAGCACTACAAACCCAGATTTGACTATACATATAAAACCATATTTAGGTTTATGTTTCCATCTGTGCCTGCTCATTTGTGTGTTTGTCAGCAGGATTACACAAAAATGACTCAACTAATTTGGACTGAACTTGGACTTGGTGGAGGGATAGGGCATGGGCCAGGGAAGAACCCATTAAATTTTGGGGCAGATCCAGATACTTTACTATGGATTTTAATTTTTTTTTCTCTGGAGTCTGGTGTATGTTGTTGGACATTGGCCTTGGCAGAGGTCTATGCTCTCTGAGTGCCTTTCTAGTTGAAATATGCAGTCTGTTAGCCTGTTTTATAGAACCTTTTTAAAATATCAGAAGTTCAACAAAAGTTTCATCACAACTTAACTTGCACCTTAAGGCATTTTGAAAGTGAGTAATAGTCTAAATTTAGCTCACAGACGTAATTAGTAACCAATTCATTTGCAAAGAGAACGAAAAATGAGACAGGATAAGTAACATTAATAATGTATGGAGAAAAATGGAATGAGAGAAACCTGTGTTTTATTTCTCAATAGCTCAACGGCTACGACTGCAAAAAAGAGAGGGAGCCAGAGGAACAGAGCCAGAAGCAAAGTGATGGAAAAAATAACAGAAGCGAGGAATAAATGCAACATTCAGTGGAGCTTCCCCTTCGCTGCTGTCATAAAAATCATGGTTTACATGACAATCATTTTGTAGACAATTACCTTTACTATATGTTATAGCTTTTACATATCTGATTATATTGGATAATTCTATAGAGAATTTAAAAAAAATTAACTGTTGCTGAAAACTGAATATAATGCTATTTTTTTACAATCTGAGACAAACAATACTGCTTCCCCCCAACTGTAACAAGTGAGCAATGTTTCATGTGCACTTTTCCGCACATAATGGAGGTTCATTACAAACAAAGCCCTCTCCCTAATACCAAACAGAGACTTGACATCCAAAAATAGCGATAGCGAGTTCTGCCAAAAGCCTCTCACTCAACGGTGCTCTCAAATCGCTGCCATAAACAAGCATCTTGCTGTCTCCTTGCCAGTCGAGTAAATCATAAAACAACTCCGTTCAACCCAAAAATCTAGATGGAAGGCCTCAAGGGCTGAATCAAATTTACCCATCCATGTGATGCTGGCTTCTGCCAGCATCACATCTTTCAAACAGAAACACTTATCTATCAGTTAGTCTGAGCAGCTGTCTCAAAGCTCTGCTCACAACTGACCAGCTTTTTGCTTTTTTGGGTCAGTAAGACATGGTGTTCTGTTTTCCTCACTCAAACAACATAAAGAATGAGGCTCGCTTTGTGTGAAGGCATACTTGAAATAGTTCTACTGAGTTTGCGTTGGCTCCTGTCCTGGAACTGAACCGGTAGCTGCCGTTTGGTCCTGTACGCGTGAAAACCCCCAGCATGCTTGACCTCCCACTGACAGACAAGTAGGAGCCTTTCACACAAACAAGTGGCAGACTTAGGACCGCTCAGACAAAAGCTCATCACATGAATCCTGTTACACAAAACCGAGCACATGATGATCAGATTTTAAGTTAATCTAATATACTGAGAAGGATTTTCACCTGGGAAAGTACATGCAGTGTCATGTCTGCGATCTGTTGAACAGTGGACTAGTACACCCACAGAGGAAAGCAGTCAAGACAAGACAGAGACATTTGGTAATCATCTGGACCGTCGCTGGGCAGCTCAATGCTGGAGCCAAAAGGCAACCATGCCTCTTAAGAATGGCTTTGTCCGGCAACCAAAACAGTTGCTTGGAAACATGGTGCTATCCTTTTCAGTTACTAAAATGTACCGTTTATCTCTTTATAAAACTAACAATCCTTTGACCATATTGCTCTGGGTTAACTAACGATGCCTAATTTTTGCTACTAAAACTGATATAGTCATTTAAAGCGAAGCAGTGTAACTTTGAAGAAATGAACCACAAATTCTTCCTCTTACAAATAAACATTGAAATTCAGCAACCATAAAACCCACCTTTTTTCATTTCAGTACACTCAGTGGTTTTGCTGCTACAGCCTTCCTTGTTTTGGTATGACCTGTAGCCAATGACGCTAATGTTAGCAAACGAATCTGACTTTACTAGGTCTGACTGAATCTTAATGACTCTCTTCTGGGTACCTCTCTACATGACAACACACATCAGTTGCGTCTAACTGCAACGTGTCGGGATGCGCTACTGTCCTATTTCCCAGAGTCGACACACAACCACTCTGTAGAAAAGCAGCTATTTTATTACATTTAAAACATCCTCACTTACCTTGACTACTACTTCTGCCTGTATGCGTACAGTGTGGTACTAGCCGTTCCATGACATGGCTGGTGTGTGCAGCATTTGATACTATGTTCTAGCATTTGCCATTATCCCGTTGCACTTGCACTGTGTATCTTACTTTAGATACATTAAAGTTGTATTGTAGTGTGACCTACAGTGTATCCAGTTCCTAACATTTACATTTGCTACTTGAAACATTATGTTAGGTCTTTCTGTGGAAAATTTTCCAACAATAGCTGTTGCTTTTTGTTTGGAATTAACAGGAAAGGGATTTAGTAAAGAGCTAGTAGCAATAGTTATAACAGCTAAATTGAAACAGAAACGGTGCCAGTTGTAGAAAGAAAAATGGGTCAAAATGCAATTCCAGAAGAAAATAAAAATAAAAATACGGAGAGACATTTCAATATGAGCCACAATCTCATCAATGACAATCAGCTGCAACACATCACCCTCTAACCACTAAGTCTAACAAATAGCACACCTGAAAGGATCAGCGGTCTCACTGGTTGAAGTCAAGCGTTGACTTCTTAAACATCTGCTGCGCAGATGTGTGCTGAGGTACAGGTACAACAACACAAGACTGTATCACATTCCAGAAAGAAGCCTGCGGTAGAGACGGCGGGACAATGAAGAACCAGATAAACAGAGAGCCGCGAAGAAGGGCATCAAAGGAAGGATCAGAGAAGATATGAATACGAGAAATGTGAACGCAACACGATCATCCAACACATGTTGACACAGCATGTGTAGGGGGGATGAGGCACAGGCTCTGGATGGTAGTGTAGATAGCGCTGAGGGACCCATGCTGATTAAAACATAAGCTGTGCATTGAGAGTGAGCTGCCCCTGTGCAGCTTGCATCACACGAATGCAAATCAGCGAGGAGTTTAATATTCAAGTCCGACAGGCTAAACACTGAAGCCTGTAGGGTCCAATCCTACCGTGTCCCAACAAGGAACTGCACTGCTCTATCCTCAGCTTAAAAGTCATACATTTTAAATCGCAGCATTCATAGCAATGCTACATTTCAGAATTTTCAGAAAAGGAAGGCTTCCAGCTCTTAAAGAGAGATTCACTCTTTGTGCCTTCAGCGTTTATCTGGCCCAAGGTCCCAGGAACAGGCTGCTGTTGTTAACAGCATTTACATAAATAACAGAAATATTCAAGACTTACAACTGAGTGTGTCTTAATATGTTACAGTGAACGCTTCGGCACCAACCTCATTTCCGTTGAAAATGGCTATGGATGCAAATTATGTAGGTTAGTCTCTTTCGACAGGCAATACAGAGCAGCTGAGATGTAAGAGAGCAGCTGAAATATCACCTCCGGCTCACCATGGACAGGTGAGGCTGGCAGCCCTCATGTTGACTGTTGGTGTTGACACAGCTGCTGCTGTTGTCAACTTACACATGGTAACCAGAGCTGGGTTACAACTACACAGCTCCTGTTAGACAAGCATGAAGGTCCCAAAACGAGTCACAACCAGGTCAATAGTATGACAGACTGTGTAGCTTTAATATTTCATATCACACGTTGCAAGTTTGACTCTCACAATGCCTTCAGTGACGTGCAACGATAACACTTCCGGTGGATCTTCCTGATGCGTCCGACCTCTGAAACCAGCTCTGTTCATTTGTAAAAGAACAGCAATGTGACCTTTATCTGCACGCCCTCTCTGCCGTTCAACATAAAACTCCAAGGATGTTATACAACCATTGCTAAGATGTGATGATGAGGATCAGGAACAGAAATGTCAGTGTCATGTTTTTAACCTAAAGAAAAAATAAAAACAAAAATCAAGGCATGCAATTCAGGTTTCATTTGAAAAAGAGATCAGTCAGCATCACTTACAGCTGATTCAAAGAAGAGGATTTACCACTGGACTACCTCCACCTGACCAACCCCAACCAGAGACCTGTCGAGGGCTTACGGAAGGTCAGGTGACCCCTCCCCCTACCCCCTACACTAATATGATCTCTTCATGTGCTCTCTATAAACCATGAAATACTGATTTATAACACGCTTATCAGCACACGGCAGGACAGCTTAGCTCGGACTCACCAATCGTATGGCTCACCGTTTCTCCTCCCTGGCCTTGACGCTCACCTTTGCACATTTGACACAAGTACCACGGGTGAAACAAAGCAATCTTAGTGATTACTATCCACCTGGATTCTGCTAAAATGAGGTGGGGGGAGTAATAAAGAAAGGAATGTGGCTCTAACATCCAATGGGATTATTCCTATACATTTTCCCTTTGCTCTGTAACACCTGGAGGGATTTCTGTATGTATTCCAGAGTCGTTTTCATGTTCCACTGTGGCTGTAATCTGTTTTTGTTGATTTTGGAGGGATTTTAGATCTGCTTATGATGTGCAACCACAGCCGTGCAGTTACATTCATTACTCTACAAACACTACAGCCTGATCCGACTCTTCTGTGCCCTTCAAGTTCTTTATAACTGAGCAAATGTGGGTGAATTCTCTCTCCTATCCATGGCACTACTGCTCTGGTGTATTTTCAACACTTGATAAGGTCTGGAACTTGATTCCCTGAGCTCACACACTAAACACCAAGACCCTTTAGATGAAGCCAGAAGCATACTGTCATTTTAAATCCACGCAAATGTCCAGGTAAAAGGGTTTGCTGAGAGATCCGAGATCTGGACCTGGGAGGCGAGTGTGTGACTTTACACACTGCCCACTAAACGTACATGTTTGTCGGTCAACTACTACTGAACCAGATGCTCAAATCATGTCAGTCCACGTCTTTAGGGTATCATAAAAGGAGCAGTGTCACCTTGACGAAACAAAGTGGCAGAAGAATACTATTGTATTTGATCTGGGACAAGGTCCAATTTTATAGTGTTTGATTGAATTGAACACTCAAAGCAGCATGAAAACTAAAGGGGAGCTCTTAATAGAAAAGTAGAGTGACACGCTACCGATTTGAAGACAACAGCGAACAGATAAGAGTGAAAGCAAACACCAAAATGTGTCAAAATCCCCCTGATCAAGACAAAACCAAGCATGAATGGTCTCTTGACCTCCCCTGCAATAAAACAGCTAAACCAAACCTCTCTGCTAATGGCCTAATGAGCCATGATTTCAAAGCCTCTGTAAAGACAAGAACCCAAACATAGGAACAATCAGCACTTTCAGAAATGCGTGGCAGCAAAAAGGAGAATCCTCTTCTGAAAACAGAGAGGTGTTTCCCAGAATCACCCTGAAGGCACTGACCGACCCACACAACCCATTTGGATGCGTTTTTGTTTTTTTTCCCCCCAGATCCAGACAGACAACCTTGTTCAGGAATCTGTTAATAATAGGGCTTAGCACTGCTGCATGAGAACAAGCAGCATTTATAAATGAGAACAGTGAAATCAATAAGGCCCAGCAGGCAGCAGTAGAAACATGCTTCTGCCTTTTTTGCTCCATAACATTGCAGCAACAGGGAGAAGTTGTGTATTCCCAAGAAGCATGACACAGATTTTTACTCCTTTAAAGCTGCCCGTTGAATCCACGCAGATGCGGCGGCCACCCTGGCATCCCCTGCCTTTCAATGAACGTCCCACACAAAACCATACGTCCTTGTTTACACGCGCAAACGCAAAACACACAATGGCTCTCATTTCACAACAGCCCTCGCATTACAGTCTACGGGCGTGTTACTGAACTCAGTGTGGAAGGCATGAAGCATGTGTTCCCACAATAAGCCCGGCTTCTGAGTCAGCCACCCTGCATCTGCATAGCCGTTGCAGACGGCGGCACCGGCTGGTAATGAAACACGCTGGACTGATTAACGGAAGCAATAACGTATCGCAGGAGCGTCACGAACTGACACGATGACAAACTCGGTTTTTAGGTGAATGCCCGTCACAGAAATAATAGATACAGTAGAAAAACAACGTCTAGTTGAGTCTTCCGTAGGCCAACCTATTTTTTTATTTTTTTTTAAACAGAGAAGATAGGTTGTGTCCACGGCTACTCATTAGTACGCCCATTTAGGATGAGAAGGACATCTTGGGGAAAAAAAACCCCGTCTTACCAGAGAGCATGACCGATGCCTTCGGAGGTCTCCATGGTCCTCTGTCGCACAACCAAGCCGAGGAAAATCATTCCTGCGTCGGATCACGGGCTGAAGTCATCCCAGGAACACAGCTCTTAATTAATGAAACCTGCGGCAATTCGTATTACAGGATAAAAGCCTCTCGTTCATGGTGGCTTCGTGTCCCAATTGTGATTCACCAGCAGCCTCGCGACCTCCGCTGCGTCGGAGCCCTGCGCATCTCAGCAGACCTGCTCCGAGAAAGCCGAAAGGTTTCCCTTCTGCACCGGATGAAAACACAGCCAACTGACTCAACGCTGTCACAGCAGTCCTGCCCCTCCCAGATGTTACATGCCTTCAGTGGGCAACACTTAATCCGGTCACACGAATATTGTTGCCCGGTTGCTGCACAGGCACGCGCGCAATGACGCTTAATAGTAAAAAAAAAAAAAAAAAAAAAGATTAGCATGGATTACTGTGTGTAGCACTCAAACGGTTCTTCCTCTGAGGCTTAGCTAACCAACTGTTTCTCTCAAGACAATTTAAAATAGTTATATATTTAGTGTAGTTGCAGGAAATTTTTATCTACTTGAGAGGCTATAACTCTCAGACTCTCATACTAACGTGTATGAAATAGTCCAAAACAGTAAAAATTAGCTTTCTGGCTAATAGCAACATTCACAGAAATGTTGATTAAAGTGCGTCGTCCTTATACATCCACAAAAATGAAGTGTCCATATTTATTAAGCTAAATTAGTTAGATTAACTTAGTCATTAAAAAGAATATTTTAAAAATTCTATTTAAAAAAACAACTATCTGTTTCTGTTCCCCGTGCATGCTAGCATACACAATGCAAGCCTTGTTAAAATAACAAACAAAAAAAAAGCACGGTTCTGGCCACAGGAAATACACCACGAAATAAAAAATACAAGTAAACATGATAAAACATTTTAGCGCTTAATTCTATAACAAAATTAAAAGCATTTCCTAGAGTGACCTGCCCTTTTGCTCGGGACCCCAATTCATAATGAATTTTTATGCCACGTAACAAGCTACTGAAAGTCAACTTAACTAACCTCGGGGGAATCAGAGATGCTTCACTTCAAACACGCAGGCCATGATGGACCACAGATCTTCTCAGGACGTGTCTCATGTGTCTACATTTTATAGATATCATGAAAAAGGAGTCAGCGAGAAAAGTTTATTTGCACACTGCCTTCACAAAGACAAAAGACAGGAAATAAACATATCTGTGTCATTTCATTAAAACACGTTTTAATTCAAAGACTAAATAACAAGTTTTAAAAAGAATAATCAACAGATCCCAGACATTTCAAAGGTTGCATTTACTTTAGGAAACCAAGATAACAAAAATAAATCTGATATATGTTAAGAATGCATAACCTTTCACATTGTTAATCGTCGGGGGGGTTATTATACAAGTAAACCTGCACAATTAAAACAAAATCCATCAAAAGTTTTAAAATACAATATAAACTACCATCATACTACTCAACACCAGAAATGGAAAGACGAAGCAAGTACTTTTGCCCACAACACCAGTTTTCTCCAGCTATCTTTTTGGAAAATACATTTAAGCATAGTTAAGATACTGTACCTGCCGATCAAAACCAGCCTATGTCTTGCTAAGTGCAAAAGCAACTGTCACAGCCACAGAATGATGATGGATGTGACCTTTTTCTTGGGTTTGTGCTTAGAAACAAGTCGTGTCTAAAACAGATTTATTAATTTTATCATGTTTCTTAGTTGTAACAAGAGCTTTACTGGCTGTTACAGTGCCTTTAAAACGCACGCCACCCTTTTCCAACCCAATTCCTAAAGCATAGGGTGAGATTGGACATCGGCTTTTGACAGGGATGATCTGAAAAATATTCAAATCCAAATATATAACACAAATTAACAATTCACTCCTGTCGAGTCAAAACTATGTAGAGGTACTTATCATTCTGTGCAAAACTCACCCTCTGTCAGGTTATGTGTGGAGCTGTAAATGTTGGCGAGAACTGATGTCTGGGCTTCAGGAGCCCATCAGTAAAAAACAGAACCTTCATTCACTTGCTCTCAATCTCCCATATGTCTTCTGGCAATCACCACCTCAAATGTCTTGAGTTGTTTTTTTCTTAACACTGTCTTTCTCTTAGCCTCTGACATAAAGCTGCAACTGCTGACGCAACAGTTGTTGTCTGAACACTGTCTCCCATCTCAGCAATGGAGTCATGTGGCTCATCATGACGGACCTTTATGCTCCCTGGGATATTGAATGCACTGAAAATACTCTTCTAGCCTTCTCAATTGGTACTGTTCAGTGTCTCTGCTGTTGATACCGTTTGTTATGTTATATTGTGTGACCTTTGGAACCAACTGGATACCCCTCTGATGAATATTAATGATAAAATGGGGAAAAAAAAAAAAAAAAAAAAAAAGGGGTGTATGGGTTTTTTACGCACTGTAATCAGTCTAATGAAATCAAAGTACAGTAATACAAGGTATATTTCATAGTCTCCTTTTTTAATTCTTTTACCTGAATATACTGACAGACAATAATTTAGAGGTTTTAAACATTAAGTTAGTGCCAGTATTTCACAGAAAATTATCAAAATTGTTGCTAAATGAACAGGACAAACATAAAACAAAATCACCCAGAAGTTTATTAACAGTGAAGGGGGTGAGGAATATTTATTTTTCAATTGACAGTGTGGCTCACACATGGATTTCAGCTCTATCCATCACACTGCCCGAACTCTGACATAACAGTCATGAAAAAAAAAAGCCCTACAGCAACCAACAACGAAAGACATCTGACAAGAAACAGGTCTGGTTTATAACGTCACAGCTCCTGGAATACCTTTGGTGATTCTTCAAAAATAATCAAATTATGCCAATACACTCCAGAGGTAAATCTGTAGAATGTCATATATATATTCCCACGTAAAACTAAAAACCTGAATGTAAAAAAAAAAAAAAAAATCTACACCAGAACAAAAAGAAATTAAATGGCACACGGTTGTACCAGAGAATCAGTGGTCTCCGCTGTGGTCAGAGATTTTCTCCTGTTTGTGCTGAAGTTAAAGTCCTTGCAGTGCTCTGCAGTTTGTACAGATGCTCACATTCCTCTTGACCAACAAATCACATGTTGATGCCCGCTCCAGTATGATTGGGTCTTTATTAGGAATTGGCTCTTTGGGGGGCAGTCCCTGGCACACAACATATTTCTCCAAGCCCAAAAGCAGATTGACCACCTCAGTTACCGAGGTTAAGCGTGCTGGGTAGTTGTCGTAAAGTGGGTGGGTTGGGAGCAGCGGCTGCTTTTGGACGGTGACCTGATAGCAGAAGCCTGGGTCGATCAGCACCATGGTGTCGGTCATGCTGGATTGTTTCGAACACTGGATAAGCTGTAGCTGTGGGCCCTCCACCATAATGGCATACCATAGGATTGGCAGTACAGAGGAGCGCAAAGAATGCAGCAGTTTCATTAGCTGGTTTTCTACGTCGGCTCCACTTCCTGCTGGGTTATCAGCCAAACTGAAGATCTGTGTGATCTGCAGACAACAACAGTATGAAAACCAACATACACACATGTTTACGCTCTCTGTTGTTATCCAGAGAACTAACCATGAAACGTCTCGGCAGGATACTTACCATGGGCAACTCTTCTTCCTCTTCTTCATTATCATCTTCAACATACCTTTGGCCATCTCTGCCTACGTGCGATCTCTCTGGATCCCATCTGCTTAGCAGGTCCTGGGTCAAAAAGGGTGAAATCATGAGCAAAACTTTCAACTACAACTACAGTCAGTATAAACTCAATCTGTACTTCATGTATAATTACCAAATGATATTCGAACCTAAGATGGACTAAAATACACAGCTGCATCAAATTGCATGAAATCACCTTTGAACTGCAGAATATGAGATAAAATGTATCTATTATTTTTGTTAGATTATGAACCATGTATCAAAATCATGAAATAAATTAAAAACCTCTAATATCAACCCATTGGCAATGTATAGAACTCAACAGCTACCAAGGTAACACAAGAGTAAGTGACATCTATCAGCAACACTTGCAAGCCCTTACTCTTAAACTCCACGCCTTTCATGCTTACTTGGACATGGAGGTGAAGCGGGGATTCTAGTGGTCAACATGGGAAAGTGGTCAGAACAGAAAGAAAATGAAGAGAAGATCAAGATGATTTACAAGGATTTGCTAGCCGCTGGGTAGCAAGCAAGTTTGGATCTCATCAGCCTGAAGTGGGTTTAGGATTGGATTTTTTAGGATTTAGAAGAGGATTTTTTTTTTTTTTGCTCAATTTAAAATCACCAAACTAAGTGTCTTTATGTTTCTGCCTCAGCAGCATTTAAAACATTGTATTTGATGCAATTACTAGAGGAAGAATTTGTGCACCGTCAGTAGAACAAAGAATATGAGGCTTAATTCCACAGCTTTTGCCTGCATACTATACTAAACAACACATACACTGCAGTTTTGTATTTGCAAGAGGCGGTGGGGCATTTTGCAAGAACCACTTAATCTCTTCCTAATATTATATACTGCAGATATTACAAAGTCAAGCTGTATAGCTAGACATAGTTCACACCAGCAAAACTTTATTTCAATTTTTAGTGGAGACACCCAAGTTTCCAAAGATAGCAAATATGTCAGGCTAAAGTTTGGGGAAATGTATACAAAAGTATGCACAACATATTTAGAGCATAGAATGGTTAAGCCATAAAAAACATTAGTCTTTGCATCATATAGCTTTAATAAAAAATGGCAACAAGCTGATACAGAATATATTCATGATACTGTCAGACAGTGTGAAACAAGAAGATTGTTTTTAAGCTTAGAGTTACTGAAAAGGAAATAAAAGGAAAAACTGATCAACTAAAGTACTGGCAATGTGTCTTGAAGCATCAGATATTTTCATCTGATCAAGTGAAAGGCAAAACAAGTGATCACAAGAACAAACTGAGGGACAGCCAAGAAGAAAGGGGTGACAATTAGAGAGAGCAAACAGATGGGCAGCGATATGCATCCATTACAAGAATATCAAATTAACTTTTGTGGGTGGCCTGGTGCTAAGTGGTTAAGACGCATGCCATATAAGTGCAACATCCCTAGTTCGATGTCGTCCATGGGCCATCGTTGTACATCATACCCCTCTATCTTTCTCTCTTCACGTTTCCTGTCTGCATCTACACTGTAAAACTGTCCAATAAAGGCAAAAATGTCCCAAAAAATGTACTTGTGTGCTGTCACATGCCACTCTACCTTGAGGCAAGACAAAAGAAATCTGCAAAAGAACACCCAATGCAAAAACATTCATCAGCCCTGAATGGAGCACTCAGATATGCAGATGGCATCACCGTACACTGGTTTAAAAAAAAAAAAAAAAAAAGTGGTCAAACAGAGTTTGGATCCAGGCCCCGTGGAATCACTGAACACAGCCAGAGCCCCGGGCCAAAGAACAGCATGACAACAGATATGTAAGGAAATGGACAAGGTGCCAGAAGCGTTTGTGAGGGAAAGTGTAAACAGACAGCCATGATGGCTCATGATCAGTCAAGCCTAGTGCAATTAAGCAGTGGGCAGCAAGAACTTTTCCACCATCAGCCAGAAAAGTGCAAATATCTACACCAGAGCAGTGGGACACGTAAAGCAGAAGGCTACTGAACTGAAAACACAAGACACACTACTGCCAATCACGAAAACATTTTTCCTAATGCAGAAATAATGTGCATTAATACTAAAACAAAAGAGAAAGAAGAATGTAAACTTACTAGTTGATAGTTGTTATGGTTGCTGATGTAAGGGACTCTGTCAGGCAGTCCATTCCGCTGTGCGAAATTTGAATAATTCAGCTGCTGAAAAACAAAATTAAGATGACATTCTGTTTGGGTATGAGATGAGCTTTAGCTGACGGATAAGAATCTATTTTCAAACCTGCATAAATGAGTGATGGTTTCTCGCGTTCAGTTCATTGTATCTGCTACCGCTGGCAGGCTCCAAGCTCCAACTCATCTAAAGCAGTAAAACATAAGCAAATGAACCTTTTACCAAAGTTTTGTCTGCAGGAGAGTACAACTTTCTTTAAAAACACTCACTACAAGCAAAGAGGAACAACAAAAAGATTTTGACAACAAAGGCATTTTGCACTCACTGCGTGTAAGTTACTGTCATCATCTTCATTGTCGGTGAAGTCCAAGCTTACTTGTGGTCCTTTGTTTTTTTTAAAATTTGACTTGCGGCTGTACGTGTAGTGAGGTCTGGGCCTGCCCGGCAGCACCGTGCCATCTGGCCCATAGTCTCCTTGTCCCATCTGGAAGGGCAGTAGGTGTCTCTATCAAATATAAGCACAGGAATCCAACACTATCACATCATTAGTGCAAGGAGCAACAAATTCATTAAAAACTGGTATGTCTTACCATTGCCTGTCTCTGACATTGCCGTAGACGACACTTCTGCCTCTTTTTGTTGCTGCCGCCAAACTTGGGTTTGTCTATACAGAAATCACATGTGCCGCAGTCTTTCCTGCAGAGACAGGCTTTGCATTCTCCACAGGAGCGTCGCTTCCGCTTCTTATGCCACTGTAAACAATAATAAAACGAGAACCTAGCACGAATATAAAGCAGGGTTTTCCCTTCCAATATAAGACTGGGGTGCTGCACCTAAACCGAATGAATGGAAAAAACTATGGTTCTCACCCGCTTTGGAGATAAAGGGTACCGTATTGGCCCTAATATAAGGCAATAGTAATTTCCTGAAACTTAGGTTTAAAAAAGTGGGAGTGGTCTTATATTTCAGAACTAGAAAATTACTTGTTGATTCATTACAAGAGATATTCTTTCTGAATGGAGAGAGTACAGGCGTAACTATGGTCTTTTAGAAAGTGTTGCATTATGGGTTACTCGTAGCCTTATTACGTTGCTAGGCTAATTAGTGTTTTCAAGTCCATCTACAGTGAGTCTTTCAGAGTTAATCAGCCTTAAAAGTGTTTGGTTAATCCAATTTAACCTGCAGGTGTTTCTGAAGGCTGATGTAACATGATCTGCTGCCACAGAGGAGATAAATTCATGACAAGTGAAAACGAGCTCTTAGTGTCTCCCGACGTCTTTACGACAGAAATAAACGAGGGAGAGAATCTGTTAAACAGCCAAGAGCTGAGCTGTCTATAGACGTTCAACTTTAATAAAAACTTTGGTAAGCAGCCAAACACTGTTATATTGTCAGACGGCTACAGGAGGATGAGAGAATTCCAGTTCAGAGAAAGTGGCCTCATGGTGAAGAGTTGGTAATTCAACTCAAAACCTTCTAAAATAAGTCTTCTAAACCTCAGAAAAATTCTGTATTAATACTGAAGAAAGAGATATTTTCTTAATTAATTAAACACTGCCTCTGGCAAAATTAATATTGATAATAGCAGGTGTGTGGGAACTTCTTTTGACAAACCACACACAACCATGGAAAAACTGAGAAGCCCAAATAATGTCTCTGAGTTAGCATAATAATCGCAACAGTATGTGCAACTTTTTGTCTATGAGAGAGTACTAAGGAAGGCGAGAGGGTCATTGTGACAAAACAGTTTTGGGGTATTCTGTATCGCTTTAAATAATGGTGTCTTCATTTCTGTAGGACAGTGGGTTTACAGGTGCTAAACTTCATTCCTTTACTCACCAGGAGCTCTTCCCAGCGGTGGAAAGCAACACCAATGCTAAGTTTTGTTTTGCTTCTATTCCTATCACTTAATTTTCTTCGACTTAAATTAGCATGCTAACCAGCCAGCCTTGGCCCGTCCCATCTCGCAATACCACTTTGCGATAGTGAGTCACTGTGGCGTATTCTAACCGCTTGTCTTTTAAACGGAATGATGGCTAAAGCTCTCGGTAAGCAAACAGCTGTTAATGCTAACGCTGGCTATGTAGCAATAGCCAAAAACTTACATATGGCACCTTTAAAAAACACTCACATCATCATCGTCGTCAGTTGACATATCATCCTCATCATCAACGTCCACGTTGACCGAAAAGTTCTCTGTGTCACTGCTTTTGAGACTCTGGAGCTGCGTCGATAAAACATTATAAGTGAGAGTGGGAAAAAGTCTATAACAATAATACTGAGGACTATGAATAAAGATATAATTTCATCTCATATTACAAAAAGTTACCTGTGAGTCTGCAACTTCACTCTGTAAAATAAAACAGTCGTTGTTAGAACTTAAATTAACTAAATGAATCTTTAAGTATCAAAGCCCCAGTGCATGATTATGCTGTTAACATTGTAATTACAACCCATGAAATGCAGTGCACACAGTCTGTATTTAAATTCAGACAATTTGGAATAACTGATCCTGACTGTAAACCTGTGGATAAATAGAATATTATTGACCAATAGTAGGTGTATTTTACAGATGTGTCCTTCTATAAATATAATTTCATTATAATCACATACAATAAATATTGAGATCTTAAGCAAGCAGTGGAAACTTTGCTTTAAATTCAACACAGAAGAAAATAGTTGTTGTGATATTATAAACAGGCAATTTACACGTGCAGTCTATGTGTTGTGAAAGCAGCACATGGAGATCTTGACGCTACAGCAAGCACAGTAAACATATACAATTAAATGGATTGTACAAGCTTTTCTTACCTGAAAACTCATGCACGTGTCATCAAAGATTTCAGGAATTTCATTATAAGGTCTCTGCTGCAGGAAACCTCCACTTCCAGGGCCCTGACGTAACATACAGAAACAAAAGGCATGAATGTAAAAGTAACAGAAACAATAAGCATCAACATAAACAATAACTATTATGTACCAGGCAGCTTACCTTGCGAATAGGACATATACATTTGCGTTTCCTGCATATGCGTTTCCGGGACTCGGGGCTCTGCAGTCCATGCTTGCAGTTGGCACACTGCCCGCAATTCACTGTGTTGTGGCATCCCACACACTGCCCACAAGGAATCCACTACAGTTGACATGAATAAAAATAAAGAGGCAGATTTTGTTTATATATCACTTTTAACACATCCATCAGCAGCCTGATTCTGGAGGAAACATACAGAAAACTTCTCTTCTTAGTGCTGGAGAATATAAATTTTCTTTTTGTTGAGATGAAAAAAAAAAAGTTGAAAAAAAAAAAATGTCTGAATTCATGGTCTCATTGCTCTATTCTGTTTCCAGTGGACCATATGCTGAAGTTTTGGCTAGTTAAAATGGCTAAAATTTAGCCGCTCATGCACACATCCTGTTCACAGAGAATGCTTTACCTTTCTGAAACGAATCATCGGATGCTCCTTTGTCTTTGAGGCTGCTGGAATTAAAAAGAAATAAACAGCATAGGATGAGTTAAACTGTTATTTCTATGATTTTTTTTTTTTTTTTTGTATTTCTGACACTGGTTTGGCCTAAGAATCATTATATAGCACATTCATGCCCTGACATACCCCAACAGGAGGGACAGCAGGGCCTCTTCCTTTGTTTGTCATACCATGTGCCTGTGAAGGAAATACCACATCTGGCACAGATCCTGCAGAGAAATAAGAGGAATATGATCATGTAAACCCTTATGATTAAATGGAAATACTCAAGTGTCCTGTTAGTTACATCAGTAGTTTTAATGATAAGGTTAAATAATAGAAATATGAACTGAAGTAATGGACTCACAGAGTACTGTCCTCTGACCCAATTTCTCCATTTATGGAGGGGAGCGGGAGCAGTTTGGATGATGAGGGAAAGGGAAGTTTAATTTTATCTTCCACTAGTGGCTCCTCATTGTAACAGACTTGGTTTGGAGTTCCCACTGTACTGTGCGAGGAGAAGCTTGACTGGTTGGAGTGGATGTTTTTGGGCCCCAGGCTGGGCGTGAGCCTGTGGTGAGAGTCAGGAGTGTCAGCCCCCTCTCCTCTCTCCATGAAGCTGGACTCTGAGGAAGAACGCTCCCGGATCCTTCTCTGGTGGATGAGACGGTGAGGAAAATGAACTGTAAGACATGCACGTCTTAAAAGTTTTTAAGTGATAAAAGATGCCAATACCTTCGCTCGGTTTCGAATTCTTGTGGGTGGTGCTTCGCCATCGTAGAACTTTCCTGTCTTGTATTCAAAGGCTGACAGGTCAAGAAGTCCCTCCAGCAATGAAGCCAGTTCTACTCTGCTTCTCACTCGATCACCTTGTGGACTGCAAGGGAGAAAAACAATGACAACTGCAAAGAGCTGGACAACCACCACTAAAAACACAACAACAACAAAATCCCTTTTGTTATCCACTCACATGCTTCTCTTTCTGAGGGCCTAATGCTAGTTACAAAATAATATTTATTTATTTTACCTTTTTTTTTTTTAATAGGGCTGCAACCAACAATAATTTTTATTGCTGATTGATCCGTTGTTGTTTTTTTGATTGATTGATTGCCTATAAAATATCAAAAGGGGGGCAAGAAGTGTCCAACACAAGTTCCCACATCAGTTAATGATATAAAAGAGAAAAAGAGCAGAAAATTCTGCCATTTGAGTACCTTTAATTGGCAAATATTTAGAAGTACATCCCTAACATGTATTATTATCAAAGTATGATTTGTGACAAATACGAACAGTTGTTATATTGATTATTTTTGTCAATTTACCAAGCCCTAACACACAAGGTTTTATGACTGCTACAAAATTACTAAGGTATAAATAGCAAAGACTAGACGCAGCGTCAGAAAGTGCTTAAAAAGCAGTAAAATCTCAACACTAAAATCTACATTGTTGAGCACCAGGTAGATATACACTCAGTGGCCATATTATTTGGTACAATCTATTGCAATCCAATACAACACCTCTGCCATAAATTCTACTTTTACCAAGTGTATAATGTTCAGTTTTTGTTGACATGGTCAGAAATGTGTAAATTCAATTAAATGTTCATTACTGATGTCATAGTTTAAGGTGTTGTTGTACTGGACTAAATTATATTGAGAGTTGTTTCTAATTTTTTCTTGCTTACCTATTTACATACATGAGGGGCGCAGAATATTAGAGGCACCTCTCAGTATAATGGCGTCCAGTACACCACCACCACACACTATGACCTCAATGCTAGAACATATTTGAATTAACACCTCTATGATAGTGTCAACAATAACTGAACATTATTGGCATCATAAAAGTTGACTTCATGGCAGAACAGCGTCGCAATACAGTACAGGTGTAACTAATAAAATGGAAAGAGTTTATGATAAAATAGCTTCTGCTCTCTGAATTGAAAACAACTCTACAATGGGATTTTTTATTTCTAATACTAGACTGTATTTACCTAAGGTAATACACATCCTTTTGGCCAATACTGCACCCTGAGCGCCGAACAACTTCTTTGCGTTTCCAGCCCTCTCCAAGTACTGGCCAGTCCTCCCATCCCTCGTCAGGATGTGATCGCTTACGGCGGGGAATATGAAGCCTGGATTTAAAAGAGGAGCTGGGAATTATACGTCACAAATCTTTATACTACCAGGGAAAAACAGACTGGGCAAGAAGCCATCCAAGAAAATGTTAACATAAGCTATGTTGTGTTTTGCGTTTGTTTTCTTTCAACAGATGGAGGCAAAGTTGCCTACAAGTCTGAGATGAGCGGATTCTTTCAGCAGAAGTTGAAACAAATAGCAAGAGCCCTCAAAAAAAGCCCTCTAACTTTTCACTGGCCGTTTTCTGAATATTGTTTAATATCATTATGTAACGTTTAAGAAAGATATTGTAGTAAAACTATGTGTGTGTATATATATATATATATATACACACACACACACACACGCGCACACACACATATACGTACACACGATATATACTCTATTTATTACCAAGCAGCTATCCACTGTAACCCCCCTGCTAGGTTGCTTTAACTAATTTCCTTTGATTAAAAACGCCCCCTGTTGAATTAACTCAGAGCATTTGTACAGCATCATAGCACTACACCACACTACTGCAGGCTCTATAATGGTAAAGGCAATGGTTATATGGTGATATCGTAGATGGTGATAATAATGTGCTTTGCACATGGTCATAAAAACCTACATCTAATCCTAAATTAATGCTGCTGATTATCAGGTTACAGTACAAGGGCTCTGCAGACAGCCAACATGTTAGAGGGAATTGTCTAAGTGACAGCAGATCGAAATATCATTTTAATGAACACACATTGGAGGAACACATTATTCAACCTACTGATATATCTTTTTGAAGGCCTTCTCGCTGCCCGCCACACTCTCATTAAGTTCACTTTCTCCTGCCAGACTTTCTTCCTCCGCATCATTCCTTCCAATGCTATTGGCATCATCATCATCATCCTCAAGGGGCTCAAACCAGTCAACAGCAGGGTCAATACCAAAGGCCTTCTCCTCCTCCTGGTCCTGGTCCTCCACTAGGGTTTCCTCTACCGGATCTGAGCTGTGGTTTGCTGTCGTATCAAGGCTGTCTGAGGGGGCCAAGGGCTCCTGTTTTGGTGCTTCCTCGGAGGTGTTTTCTTCTTTGCAGCTGAGCGTCTCTGTGCTTTGTCCCACATCTTCCTCCGCAGGCTCTTTGCCAGGGAGAGGGCTCTTAAGTGGTTCCTCGCTCATTGATGCACCAGTTCCGGCAACAAACGGCCCAAAGTATTTTCCTGGAGACAAATAAGATATCCTCTACAGTCGATCTTGCATCCCATTTAAAGTGGTGTAAAATTAGACTGTCCGTGGATATGGCCACTTAACCTTGGCCTCTGAGGTTTGGGCAAGCAGTGGAACCGTCAGAATGGTTCTCAACTGTTCAGTCTTTCATGACAGAGCCTGGAAACGAGGGTGTCATTTATAAACATAGATTGAACACGTCGTATGTCCAGTACAGTATGTCGTTAGCCTTGCTCAGTGTTGTGTTAGTATGGTGTTTTCTTTAAAAAAAACGAGCTGCTATTTTTACACGATGGCAATGACTGGGCGAGCAGACATTCAGCATTTACAACACAAACTAACTAAAGACACCGGGTGAGGCGTTATGCCCTCGTCTGGTAAACGCTAGTTAGCTTCCATAAATATATAGCTATCATTTTTACAGCAGTTAACTACCAGCACTGCGATGTCAGAACCACTTACGCAAGGTAGCTGGATTGGAAACAGAGTGAAAACGGGAGTATCGTTAGCCACCGTTAGCTATAGCGTCCCCCCTCCATGGTTCCTGTGCCACTATGCTGAAATGATTCCTCTGAGTTGAGAGCTGTGTTTCGCTACCACTTTACAAATGTATGCGGTTAGGTGGGCCAACAAACACACACACAGACACACACACACGGTTGGGTAATATTCCCCAGATGGTTCGCACTCTAATCACTACATGGACCACTTCACTTTACGAGGTAGAGCTAACTTAGCTAGCTCCCAAGCATCCAGCACTGACGGAAACGGTGGGAGGACAAAAGAAGGCAAGACACCAAAGATACAAATCCTTCTGGGCCATGGATGTAGGCTATGATCCCGCCTACAGACAGGACTACCAACATCAAGCATCACACAGCGCCGTTTGGATTTAACATATACTTTCCATTAATAGGTACAATGACTCAGTGACTTTTAATTTAAATGATTGTAGAATTATAATGCAACGGTAAATTTCAGGAACCACTAACATTTATTTTTAAAAACTCGGTTTTTGATGTCTCCAGTAAATTAATAACGTATTTATTTATTTCTGCTATAGATAGTTACTGCACACCATCGTATATATATCACCCATATAAGCCAGCAATACAGTATTTCCAGTATGCAACCGCTCAATGACACATTTTTGAATTCGAGTCGTTGTTCACTCATTTCAAACATTAATTCCACTTCTCTCATCTCATCCAAACATTCTGCTTGGAAACAAAAGTAAAAGAAAGATTCGGTCAATCAACATAACTGATCGTGGAGGCGAAGACACAAGGGGTGACATCTCTCATCCCCCTTTCACCCTCTTTGATAATCATCGTTGTCATTTAACTGCGATGCCTTCGCGGCTTATTAGAAAGAAGTGTGAGCGAACCACATCACTTGGAACGTGCAGTTCTTCGATGCTGATAGAAAACCCTGTGGTTGTCTTGGCAGCGTTGTTGTCAGTGCTTGACTTTAAAGGACCTATTTCAAAAATCGAGTTTCCCCCTGAGATGAGGGGAAACTGTTGGTTTTCCATTTCCTCAGCAAATCCTGGCACCAATTGCTTTTTTAGCTTAGGAAGGTTCCCGAGTGAAATGACCCAGAGGAACCTTAGTGGCGGCCAGTGTTACTTCACGATGTGAAGTAAACGGTTGACGACACGTAAGGGCCGCCATTTTGGACAGCTACTTCCGGTTTGGACCGTATTTTGCAAGTCAACAAATCACTGCATACTGTCGATCATAAAGCAAAGTTTATTTGGTTTCACGTGAATAAGCAGATGCTGGAGTCTAGCCAAATTTAAAGAACATTTGGGTAGCATACTGGATGATATAAAAGCATGGACCAACCTTCTTACATTCTTGAGTTTGGGGATTTTTGAAGAAAAGAGGATTTTTAATATAATATCGGCCAAACTCTCCTTCGATGTCACCATTTCAATCTGACACATAAAATATAATGTCATGATGATCCTGTAACACAAATTAATTAGCTCGTCTTCAACGCTCACATCGTTCTCTGTCTTAACAGGCAAATTAGGGGTGGATCGATGTCAAAATATCGATACTACAGATACTACGTCTCGTGTTTGAAGGTCGATTTTAGCGTCGATAGGACCGATACCAGCTTCAGTTTCTCGCTTCTATGTTGCACCCATTTCATCAAAGGGTAGAACTGTCTGTGCAAACAATGTTCCGATGTCATGAACACACATAAATCATGCATGCAGTCTTTGGCTGAATCCAAATGTCCTCCCTCCAGACCGGCAGACTGAGCCCTCCTGGGCCTCAGTTGTACGTACCGTCAATCACGTCCAGTCTGTGAGGGCGGGAGACCGCACGGCTTTATAAGCCACTGATAGACAGGCCTACAGGCTACACAAATTCTAATACAGGCAAGTTTGTAGATAAGGACCAGACTAAATAAATTGGGTATTTCTTATCCTATGTATTTGTCATTACACTAGATGGCTTTTATAGGCTATCACCATTTAAAGGACCACAATAATAAAAAGCATTTTGATTAGCTCTATGGCCAATAGTTCTACATATTTGTATATCATGATGTGGTTGAATATTGTTTCTGGCCTACACAATTCAAGTAAGGTTTTTATAAAGTAATTGTTTTACACATTCGTAATAAGCTCTTTTTGTTTTTTTAGTCGGGTGTTGGGAAAACCACAGTGAATTGTGGGTAATTGAATCGGTGAAATCTAGTGAGGTCTGCACCCCAAGTGGACTCTCTGCAGAAAGTCCGCTCGAGGCCCCTTGTGGACTGGATGAATTGTGGGTTTGGACGGCCCTCAGCACTCGCACCCGAAACAGGGTACACTGGCACCGGTGTTTTTTCAGAGAGGCGAGGAGGGGCCAGGTATATTGGTTAAATTAATATTTTAGTCAAACGGGATCTTCAGTATCGGTGTATGTTACATTTTTTTAATTGACCCTTCGCTAAGACCCGCCCCTTGGACGCAGACTGGCCAATCATAGCGTAGCACCGGCCAGCTCAGACCAGGGTCCGACATCTATACCGCTCCGTAGGACCGCCGTGTCGGATTTTCGTCGTTTTCAGGCTGGTCCTGTGGCTTTCGAGCCAGTCGCGGGTAAATGTGCCTGGGGCGCGTGTAACAGTGATACCGATCAAAGTAAGTCCGATCAGATGGGCGCAAACCCCCCCTGCGGATCTAACATTAGCAGACAACGGCACATCAATCATTAACTAGCACTCCTGTGCTACGCTAGCTACTTCAGGTATACTGAATGTATACACATGCTGATTTAGCTTTTTAATGATTTTATAAGTGGACCTACCCTGCTTTACCGGAACAGTGTTGATCCGTAATTGGATAGTCCTGTCTGGTGATGCTGAGGTTCACTTTTACGCCGTGATACGTAGGCTTTAGCTGACTTAACTTTGTACGTCCCTCAAACGCATACTGGTGACCCTTCTGCCTGCTTCTCTCTGAAATGGCTTTTCTGTTCGATTCCTCACGGAGTGCAGGTAGTGACAGTGTGGGCGCCGACAGCGGCGGCTAGTAGCAACGGGGCGGGGCTCGGCGAAGGCTCAATGGGTCATCACCAGCTGTTAGATTAGCAGACCGATTAAATATAGACTCTATTCAGACATTCAAATCATTCATTCAGTCCACTGACACGTGGAAACTAAATTAATTATTTTAATGGAATTGAATAAATACACCTCATGTACGTACTCAGCTTTAGCCTACTGGTGATGCATATACCCCAGAAGTCATGAGACACTGCTCTCCCCTACATGATAGTGCTCGAGCCGCTTTTAATATTAAAAAAGTATCGGTATGGGTGCAGATATCTGCGATTCTGGCCCTGCATCACTTGATATCGGATCGACAAGAAATTTACCGGTATTGATCACCGCCAGCGCAAATAGGCTGTGGTAAATTGTCGTAAAAAGGCGCATGCGCGACTCGCTTCCAATGCTGACTCAAAAGCTAAGGAAAGTTGCTTTAATGCTTCCTTTCTCATCTCCTTTAGCATAGGGTAAACCGAAGCATCCTTTACAAGAGGAAAGGAGATAATGCTGTGCCACAATTCCTTGCAGCAGCAACATTTAATCCACCTCAGTAAAACCATCCGTCACATAATTGCGTAGTTTTGTGTGGGTGCAATCGGATTCTCTTAGCACCACAGTTGTCTTTTGCTAAGTCCTTATGAATTCTGCTTCACATCTTCCCTTTGACATCATGACGTTTTCCATCAAGGTCAAGGAAAAGTTTTTTTTTTGACTTTCTTGACTGCAGCCTTCGAGTTTCCTATCTCAGGGGTCAACAACTCAGAGTTCAGGGTTAGGTTCAGTTTGTTGAGCCAGATTTCTGAAAACGGGCTAGGGACACACAGCTTGGAAACCGTTATTTACCGTTAATTACCAGAATTACGGTTACGTAAAATAGACTGGTTATATTCGTTGTTCCATTGGCAGTTTAAAAAACAAAAAAACTGACCTTTGTATAAAGTTGTGCAAATAAAAACATTTCATGCACTTCAGGCAATGAACAAATTAGATATAAGGTTTTGTGATATTTTTTTGTAAAGGCTTTGTGTTTTTTGTATAATGTAAATTTTTAGGTGTGGTACAAGCAAAGCTGAGTCTCACATTTATTATTAACAGCATGTCGGTACTTTTTATAATAGCAGTGTTGCATAAACTGCAACAGCCTTAAGTATTTAAATTCAAAGAAAGCACACATTCTTGGTTTACTTTCAGGCAAAGTTGTAATAGTCATAGTAATTAGAGTATCATGTGTGTATCGTATGTACAAAGGCCAACGGAAAGGACTGACCAAAAATTATGTACATCAATAACAAACACCTCACCTGGAGCAAGTTTAAGGTGTTTATTCAGGGACGTTCATTCCGAAAACAGTAGTTTTCAATCAGCAGTAGTTCATCTACCAGTCACGAAAAAATATATCCATTTACCACATAAAGTTAATTATCATACAAAGATTTTAAAATAATTATCTAGTTAGAAAACCAGTTTTCATCAAAATGGTAGTTATTGTTCTATAAGTTTGAATCCTTAACACTCAAATTTCATGTCCTGTACATTGATCCATAGGTGAAGACTAGGTCAACTACCTATCCTTGTTGCTACGGAGATCAGTTGTCAAGGGGTCGTGCTGAATAGTCTGATGCAACATGAGAGCGAGCAGACCAGCTCTGTTGGTCATAGCAGTCCTGACATTACGCTCCTGTTCAAAGAGCTCGTCCAACTTGTACCACTGTGGGGAGCAAGAGCACAGGTTACTTCTGAAGATTGGCTGTAATCGAAGTTTTAAGTTATCTAGCACTAGAAAGTCAGATAATTATTGCTTAACTTATTGTGGGCTCAGAGCAAAGAGGCATTTGCAATTGAAAATCTACAGAATTTCCAATAAATAATGCAAAGTTTTGTCATTTTAAATTCGGGCAACAATCATGAAGTTTGACTTACCACCCTGACTCGCTCCAAGTCCACCTCAGCTCTCCTAAGCTTTTCCCAATTGTAATGTCTGTTGCATTTTCTTTTGGAGACTCTGCAATATTCTCCTGTCAGCTCAAACACATTCTTCACCATAGGACATCCACACACCTCATCTACAGGGACCTGGACACCAGAAAAAGAGAGAAACATGAAAAATGGGAGACTAAACTCAAACACTACTTAAAGCTTTGACAGGGTACTTACTATCCATATTTCAAGTTTTAGACCAAGTTTGCAGTTTTTAGTGAGTCCTGGAAATTATATTGTAAATTTACAAATGACTGAAGAGGATTTACTGACCTTGGGATCTCTGGAATGTTCTGGACACAAAACCTGAAGCCTCTTGCAATACGTTTTGCTTTGGGGATTGTAAACATCACAGAAGAGTCTGGTTGCTCTGTGGAAAAAAGAAATTGTTTGTTAAGCAGGTGAACCAGGGTGAATTGCTGTGCACTTTGAGAGTATTTTTTCTTACCCTTCTATTCTTGTAGGATACATGGAACCAAAGGAGGTCTGACTCTCATACTGTCAAGACAATCATCAGGGAAAAAGATGTTACCAGTTGGCCATATGCTTTTGTTTGTGCTTATATCTGATGCTTAGAAGCAGAAACACAAATTAAAGAAATAATCACCTTGGCGTAGCACCTCTCCATATGTCTCAATGCCACTTTTGGATTGATGGGATGACTACAAGACACACAGAAAATCTGCAGATCTGTGTCCTCATTATCACCTTCATTCACCTGCAAACATATTAAAAAGTGTTATCTGTAACAAAGAATGCCTGAGATTGTAGTTTCAAAGCTGGCCTTCACTTTAACCAGACCCAAAGGGAACTCTTATGACAGAGCCGTTTCAACAGACCAAGTTGTGTAACTGAATGAACAAGCCTGCAGACTGCTGCCAGCTCACCTCCTCATCCTGCTGGACCGCCTGCTGCTTGGCCTTGGCGATGATGCCCTCCAGTTCGTGGAAGCGTCGCTCCATCTCGGTGAGGCGGAGCCGGGCGTTCTGCTGCTCCCGGCGGATGCGCTCCAGCTGCTTCTTCCCGTGCTCCTCAGCGATGCAGGGACTCTGCTGCCACTGCTGGATACGCTGGGGGAGGATCTCATAGATCCGGCTGACGATCAAAAAGCACACAGATGAACTCATTTCAGTTGTAAAACATTTCACGATGAGGATTTTCCATTGATTTTTTTTTGTGTGTTAGCTAGGCGGAAGAGCCACAGTAATGCTGTCCATGGGACACTACACCAAAGATAACGATCAGAGAGACAAAGAGGCAGAAGCAGAAGAATAACTACTGATAGATAGTGACAAACCTAATCAAATTATGAGTTGTGATTGTAATACTGACCAATCAGACAATACAAGTCATCAAAAAGCAGCACCATTTTACCAGCATTTAAACCTTCTAACACTAGGTAGAGCAGTAGTACTTTAATTTAAATACAAACAGGTGATATTTTTGTCCATGCCCTTTATACTAAGCAGAGGTATTAAACAAGGTTCCAATTATTTTTTGAGACAGTTTTGGTTAAAAAAATAAATCCCAGTGAGCAGCAAATAAAAAAAAATCTCTATTTAAATGCACTCGAGATATTGGCTTTGTTCTAAGCAAGTGTCTGGAATACAGCATCTATTCTAAGGGAAACACACTGATGCATGAAAAATTAAAGTGAGCAAGCGAGTCCTTACTTGGCAGCTAACTTCATGCCACAGTCCTCAGAGCAGTATTTAGAGTTTGGTCTTGCTGCCTCCACGCAGCTTGGCCCCAGACACTGCCGCTGCCCTCCGTTATCCCGCAGATCCCCCTTCTCACTGTGCCTGGTTCTGTCTTTGTGCTTTTGCTTCTGTTTGTGGCGACGGGATTCCTTCTGGATAGATTAAAGAAAACACAGGTCCATACCAGGTGTTCCCAGATGTTTCACTACCATTTACCTTGTTAACATCTATCTGCTTCAAATAACAATTTATATGAGAAAACAAGTCTTACTTTCTTGTCAAACTTCTTATCTCGTCTCTTGACGTGCTTCACCTTCACTGCTTTCTTACGCATGACAGGAGTGAATAGCTGCTCATCATCGTCATCACTAGCCCATGCCTGGGTGAGAGGAGAGCCATCAGTCACTCAACATACAGTTCCTGATAAATGTTTTAGTTGCTGAGAGAGTGCATCTAAAATTAGCAGGTTTATATGCAACAACATAACGTCAGTTGTTCTGCTACCATGCCGTCGTCAAGTCCTGCAGTCTTGTACTGCTGGTACAGATCTGCCTCACTGTCGTAGTCGTCGGAGTACCGTCTCCGTCTGTGGTAGGAATTGTCCCTCCTTTCCCGCAAAGAGAATTCCTCATCCTTCACGCGCAGCATTTTCTGTACAAAAACAGGAAGCAACAGGTAGTACATTTTGAACACAGCCACAAGGGAGTGCACAAATACAGAGATCAAGGAGTGCTAATGGCTTCAAAGATTGAAAAAAGACCTTGTAACATTCTGATTTACAGAAAATGACATTATGCTTATGAACAAAGTAATATATGAATGATGCATTGTTAGCACAAGGTCGTAATTTAATTTAAAAACAAGACAGAGATAAAGTCACTTACCCTGGCTCGAACCTCACACTGCCTAAACCTGCACTTCTGTCTGATTTTGTTGGGGCCTCCAAACTTCTTCATGTCCTTGCAGAAGTCACACTGGGCACAGTCCTCAGTCCGTCTGCAGGGCTCACATTCCCCACACATTCGGACTGAGCGCTTCACCTGAGGAAAATTAATATATGACAATAAGAGCCATTGTATTCTAGGAAATGTGCCAAGTTTTACATCCTACATCCTGGGTGAATATACCCAGTGCTTAAAAATGGGCAAGTAATGCTGTGACATAAAGTTTCTATATATAAACACACACACACACACACACACACACACACACACACACACACACACAGAGCTGCTCTCAAACATCAAATATAAAACTGAAGAAAGGAAGAAATGCAGTCAAATTGACTTATGACCAAAATGGACAACAAAAGTGTCATTATAACATTATTACATAAAAAATAAGTCTGTCTAACTTGATAATTTTATGTGATCGCAGTTTTTATGGATATGCAGTAATCATTTGCTTATTTCTTTCTTGAGAAAACTTGTTGCTGTTGTTCATTATTAGTTATTTCAAAAAAATCTAATTTAATTATTTATGTAAATATTATATAAGCATGCTGTTCATGTCAATGAAGAATGACTACATGTTAGAATCTAAATTTGGAAAATCCAGTTATCTACTTTTTCTACTTTTTTTATGCTCTTAAGATAATGCTGCAAAAAGCAAACATTTACCGTAAGTCAGAAATAAAACTTACTTTTGATCCACGCCTCCTTTCACTCTTATAGTCTGGAGTACTCGGGGTGCTGTATTGTCTTTCAGCTCTGTCAGTCTCAGAATCCCTCTCTCGGTTTTTCTTTGATCTGTATTTTATTTCCAACGAGGAGTTTTCATCTGGTAACAGGGAGAATAAAGCAATAATGTCCTGTTTATTTACATGGTTTTTGATATATTTTAATGCTAAACACGGCACTCTTAAATTGTTTGATTAAAAAGGAAGAAAAGATCACCTCTGCATCTCATGCAGTACCATTCCCGGATTGCCTTCGCCATCTTCTCAGTGATGTTAATGCAGTGGCCATGGAACCACTCATTGCAGTTATCGCAGCCACTGTGAGTGGGAGAAGCAAAAGTAGAAAATAAGGTAAGTGCATTTTTACGTCCTTACACAGTAATGGACTAACTGAAACAACAGCAGTAGTGTTGTGAACATACATCATGAAGCAGTTGATGTCTGGTTTCCGGCAGATACAGTAAAGTGGTGCATTCTCCCCCTCCATACTGCTGGTCTCAGGCCCTGGTACAGGGTCGATGTCAGACATTTCACTGTCCTGAGGAGCAGAATCACGTATCACAAACCACATTACAATTACAACTGATGGAGTTTTACCCAAGACAAATGATAACTAAGCTTAGCTTAGCCGAGCTGAGCTGCGGGACATTTTTCTCAAGGACAGCAGAAGACTTTATACGTGTACTCATGATGTGCTTACCAGCTAGCCACTTGTCACTGCGCTGTGCAGAGTATCTCTGCTGTAATACGCAGTCTGCTGCCCGATAACTGTTGCTACATGGGTTACACAGTACACTACTCCCCAGTACACTGAAACAAAGCCCAGTCTACCCATTGCTATCGCCACAACAAGTTCTACTCTTTTCTCTCCCGCACCCACACTCTTTGGAAAATCTAATCATGTTTATTACACTATAAAGACCGAGATGTGGTGTCTAACCGTTGTAACTAAGCTAAAGCTGTAGCAGCCATGTTGATTTTATAACGAACGTTAAGTTTAGGTTAAATTACACCAGGATGTTCCATCATGCACCGTTTCAGTGCCTGCTATTCAACGTTAACTAAATCATTAGCGTGTGAAGCCTGGAGAGAGAATTTGATGTGTTGAAATGCAGACACCGTTGAAAATAACAGGAGCTGGTCAGCATCCATAGTAAAAGGCAAAGTCCGTAATATTATCAGCTGCTTTGTTTACACACAAACCTAATTTCACTGTACGGGCTAAAGTTAGCACCAATAGTAGTTAGTTAGCATCAGCTAAATTGACATTTAAAGATAACATTTGTCAGCTAGCTTGCGTTGCAGTACTAACTAAACACAATGCTGTCAAAACAAATCTATATTCATAATAGTTTGCTTTAACAGGACTTATATTTAAACGCTATAACTATATTTGGTTTACAACAACCTTCTATCGGATATGTAGTTAGGGCCGTGTAACCTGTTAGTCGGCCAAATTAAATTAGCTAACTTTCCCCAATCGTTGCCTTGACAGAAATAAAAGTGTTTTCAAAATACATACCATTATATGAGATCTTATATTCTTTGGTCGTTATACAAATAAAGAAAAAAAATGCAACAAATATTACTCAAAACAGTGAAACTATAACCTCGAAAAGCTAGCCTTGTGCTAAGGTATACACGGATATAACATCGCTTACAATCGGCTGAACTCGTTCCTACTCGTAAAAATATCATCGGTAATTGGTCAGTGATCTTCTTCTCTGATGGCAAAATAACGTCCAGCTTTGCACTGTCGCCACCTGTTGGATTTGTTACTCATGGCGCGTCTTAAAGCAATAACTTACACTAGACACAACATCCCTTCCATGTGACTATTATTTGGGCCCAGCAGGACACGATATGTCATGTTGTCTCCTGCAGAGTAGGAATAGAAGTAGAATATGGCTGAAATACATGTAACATATAGTAACACTGCTTTATTTATAATCAAGTTAATATTTGCTTACATTAGATATAACTGTTATCTGGTATTAGATGTAGAACAAAAACACCTATCTTATTTAGTTAAGTTGTTTTTATAGGTGTTCCTGTTTTTGCACACATGCAGAAGGGGGGAGAGAAAGAGAGCGAGAGAGAGAGAGGCTGTGTCATGCAGTTACACTTCCACTGCTGAGAGCTGACGGGTACTGGAAGACTTATCTATGATTAAGGGTACACGCCGGATCGCCCACTTCTGAAATATCCCACGAAAAAGTAAGTGCAATTTGTTTCTTACAGAAACTTTTATCGTGCAAAGAGCAATAAGAAAAGATAAACACAGCAGGCTTTGTGGATTCCTGTACATTACAGCGATGAATCACTTAAAATGCATCTTAAATGCATTTAGAATGAATTTAGGTTTATTGAATGTACAAAACTTTGATTTGACTCTTTCAATTTGAACTATAATCTTTTTACATCCCTTATATTCCCCACAACTATTACGGTATACCTAAAAATATTTTTTTTAATCTATAAAAAATACTTTAAAATTGGAATAAAAATACATCAGATGGATGAACTAAATGTGTTTCCACTGTTTTACCTGCAAATTAAAAAAAAAAAATCTCTGCCAACATATCATATGAGGTAAGTATTACTTGAAGATATGCATTATTAATGACAGCAAACTCAAGATCTAACATTCTCATATAGCTGTCAGGATATCTGTGTGCTCCCTTTCATTTACATTATAAATGTTTCCAAAATGGAGATTAATAATAGATTAACTTCTCTGCAATTTCAAAGATGTCCACTCATCACTAACAGCTACGAAACCTCAGCTACAGAACTGACTCTGGGTCCGTGGTACACAGAATGATGAAGTCTGCTTTTTATTTTCAAATTACAATACTAATGAGTGAATTCTTTGAGTTTATACGGAGAAAAGTAGTAATTTTAAAGCAATGCAAATTCTCGTGTCATGTCAGTGGTTCTGTGTCTTTTGTCCTGAAGTAGATGATGCCCAACTGAATCCTGCAGATATGAATGAAATGGATGTTGACAAACCACAGTGCCATGTCTCTAAAACAGACTCACAGGCACCCGCTGAAGCTGACAGCATCCCTGCAGGTAGGTCCACGGAGAAGAGGCACTGTGAGTGATGGGTTGCAGTTGTTGATACAGGTCTTCCTGTTTCTTGTCATACAGGAGCTTTGACTGAAGTCACTCGTCTCTCAGAGCAGATCTCCACTGAGGACAATGAATCATTTTCAGCTGACATCTCTGTGAATGCAAACAAAACAGCAGGGGCCTTATCCTTTATCTTCTATCGTTAGAGTGGTGGCAGAAGCCTTCAAATTACTCCATCACAAGGAACAGTCCTGCATGCGAAATTTTACTTAAGGAAAAGGAGTATATATTATTGAGATAATCTACTTAGTTACTTCCCACCACCTGGTTATTACCGAGCAAAGCGGATTTCCTAATGATTTGTTCGTTTTTATGTCTGGTGCAGAGGTCCCTGTGGAATCTAGCTTGTACATTAACAACGAAGGTGGAGCAACCAGAGCGGCATCCATCTGTAGCCCAAGCTACGTACAGCAAGACCAGCAAAAGCCTCCAAGTGCCCAACTGCCACCCGCCATGGAGGCCCGCGCAGTCCTTGAAGTGGGTCGGTCATTCACACCGAAGAGCAGGAGTCAAGAAGGCCTCAAAACCACTAGAGTCCATCTTGAGCAAGACAGAGAGGGTAAGGACAATAAAATACTGAGTCCCGCTGCTTGATCTCTTCTCTCTTAAACTTTTTTCCTTTTTCTCACTTGTCTCTTCTCTTCCTCACTGTCTGTCCTACGTGAGACCTCTGTGCTGCAGTCCTTTTGGCCTGTCTCTTTTGCCATCCACTGGACTGTCTATTGGCCACCATGAGAGGGTGTAATGAGTGCGCCTGGTCGCTGTGCTCATCTCTGTGCGGCTGCGAGCCGAGCACCCTGGAGCCTCTCCTGGATGTCACCCACCACTGCGACCTCTGCGCGTGTCTGGGTGTCCGCCGCTTCCTGTGCGACTGTACCGTCTGCGACATCTGCCTCCAGGCTACAGAGTGCCTGGACCTCGCTATGGAAGTCTCTCAAATGCTCTATCACTAATGCTGTCCACTAGCACATAACCACTTCCAGACATGAACCAATGGGAATCATTTATTTGTTAAAATCTTCCAAAAGCCAACTTGTAGGGACAAGACACAAATGTTACGTATGGTTAACAGTCCATGTTAGCACTCAAATATGTATCAGGGTAAGAAATGTTGAATATTGTGGAGAGCAATTAAGTATGAGTGGAAAAAGCTGACCATAGGTATTCAATCCTGTGATAACACCATCAGCGTAACGGAGCTATTGAGTGGAGCTGCTTTTAGCTCAAAAACAAAGTACCTCAAAGTTCTGAATGAACAGGAAGGGACACCTTAAAATCACTGTAACCACCAATCAATGTCACTCAGTACTATGATCTCAAGTACAATGTTTTTGGGTAATCTGTTTTTATGTTACCACAGCTCAAAAAATAGTCTAAAATGTATGTGTCTGAATAACTTGGAGGTTTGGTTGAAAGAAAAAAAAATACAGTACATCAGTGTTACAAAAACAAAAACAAAAAAACAGCTAAACATATGCAGGTACTTTCTCAACATGTTCATTGACTGTACATAAAGTTGCGTTAAGCATCTGGACAAATTAAATGCCTTTCTAACTTTTGTGGCTATTTTATAAAACAATAATTGCATTGCAGGTTTCACACAACAAACAGTTATACCTTGTTATTACAGAGGTGAGACTAGTGGTTGGTTTAAAAGGAGGTCAAAGCCCTCTGAATTCATCTTCCATTGAGCAGTGAGCATTAATGTATTATTAGATATATCAATTTTGATCGTCCAAACAAAACATGCTAACCTGTAAAATCACTCAGTGATCACCACGGTTAATGGAGACAGAGAATTACTCACAACGCAGATATTAGTCAGGAGAAACTACTTATCAAACTATTATTCGAGTATCAAAAAAACTGAACTACAGTACTCTTGTAAAAGGATAAAATTGTTCTGCACTTCTCATACTGCCTTGCACTCCCACTGACTGAGTGCATATATTCAAAAACAAAAGGCTGATTTGTAATTTGTAGCTACTCTGGAAGAAGTCCTGCTTTGGCTAACTAGCTGCAGCAGCAAGTGATTTTCCACTGCTCTCAAGGTTTATTACAAATACATGCAACCTGGGCATTAGCTGTGCACTGTGTAAAAGTAATAAAAACAGACAAAAGCTCTCATAAAATGCATAGACTGCCATAAAATAAGGTGCAATAAATTGCTCAAAATAAAATATTCTTATATACAATATGCAGTAAATATTTCACAATGTGCCAATTCATTTTTACAAAGATCCCTTCTGTAGCTGCTGGTGAAACAACTCAACACAGATGAGCATGCGACTGCTATTAACAAACCCTGATTCCAGTCAGTTGAAAAAAAAAACAAAAAAATAAAACTACTGTGTGTTGGCATCTCTCAACAAGTTTGCTATGCCATTTATGTCATGAAAAAGAAACCTCACAGCTTTCCTCCCTATAAATGAACACATAATAAATTCAAGCAAACTTTATATCCCTCTTAAATCTCTGAAGAAAATCGTAAAAACTTTTGAAGAATGAATTATTTCTTAATGCTAAGTCCATGCCCCTATAATACAATATTCCATTTTAATAAGATTGCATTTATAAACCCAGACATAATCATCTGACCTGCTCCAGACAGGAACAATAATAATTAGGTCTGTATGGCAAGAAATTTCAAGAAGACCTTACTTTCGCCTGGTGCAACGTTTATGTTAGTTTTGATCTGTTGAACTTAGAAAAGCTAGTTTTGCTTTTCTACGTTGAATTCAGTCCTGTAAATAGACTCACGTTATTTAAGGATAGACTGCACTTCCTGATATTCTTGTCCCTACAGACAGTCTCTGACTGCCACACAGGGCTCATCACAAGTCCTCGTCCATTTCAAGGCTGCTCCTGCGACTGCTGGTTTTAGAGGCACCTGGTGACAAAGGAGAGAAGAGTGGGTCAGCCACCCTCTCTGAAGACAGGGTGCACCCATCGTCCATAAGAATGTCTCCCAAGCCCACGTCAGGGTAGAGCGCTGTGGCCGAGGTGTCGTCTAGCTCAGCGAAGCTCAGGCTGCCCAGGTCCAGGGGGCTGCTGATGGTGACTCCTGCAGGAGAGTCAGAGGAGGGCGGGGACAGGAAAGAGGGTGGCAGAGGCTGTCCAATGGCTCCCAGACTGAGGAGGTTCTGAGAGGAGGCTCCTCCTGCACTGGGAGGCAGAGACTGGCCGCTCTGTTGGACCGGCTGCTGCTGGAGCAGGGAGGGATCGGAGCTCAGACCAGATGAGATGCTGGTGGAATTGGAGAGGCCGTGGAGCCGTGCCTGCATTTCCAGTTCCTGAAAAAGAACAGCAGCACATTAACATTCAGATGCAGTGTCCGGGAATGACTGGAACTCCCAGCAATTGTCTATGCCTTTTGCATGTTAAAAGTAATTTCCCTACAATAAGTACATTTTAGGCCCCGCCACTAACACAACAGAGTTTTCTTGCAAACAAATGTGGTTTTGTTCTGATTTTTTTTTTTTTTTTTTTAATTCTACATTTTAAAGAATAAACAAAGAGTTTCCATTGGATAACAACCTTCTTTTATGCCTCCTTTATTGACAGACTGCTGGTTTATGGTACATTCCTGTGACCAACTGTCCATACTTGGGACTGCATGACTGTCTTACAGCCCCTTTCATTTAATACGACATGGCCACACTTTTAGGTAAATTTCTGTTTACTTTACCAACACATAAGATGATTAGACTGCAGGCCTAGCTGTCAATAGATCACATTATTCCAGACTAAGTAAAATGTCCTACAAACTTTAACTGATAAATATTTTAGGATCACAACTTGCGAAGTCTGCATAGAGGCAGGTTTAGTTACATGCTAATTTTAGGGATGGTATAATGACTCAGCAGAACAAATCTTTACCACAGAATGCTGATTCCCGCCACACATTTGCGCTATCATCTCTGTAGTATGCAGAAATGTGTGTCACATGTGCCCGTGGTGTGGCATGTGCATCCTCGTGTTTCAATTCAGGAACCCACTCATCAAAACTTTATTCTACAGCACCACTAGGGGTCAAAAACTCCACAGTGTGCCTTTAATTTAACTATCACACCTAATCAAGCAATAAACAGCTGTTGTTACTCAAGTCTTGGTGTTGGTGCTACCAACTAACAAAGCTGACCAACGTATACTGACCTGGATGCGTAACAGGAGACTGTGGTTTGCTTGCTCCAGCTTTTTCTGTCGCATCTCGATGTCCTTGGCTCTCTGCTGCTCCTTCTGTAATTTCCTGATGTAGTCCACAGAAGCTTTCAGAATGGTGCCTTTATTCCAACGCATTTCACTGTCGTTGTTGTCGTATCGGTAAATATCGAAGAGGCAGTGAAGAATAGAAACAACAGAAACAGAAAGCAAGATTACATTTTTTAATACACAACAGCTGCAGGGGGTCAATATTGAAGTTCAAAAACTATAAACTTTATCAGCACTGATTCAGCAGAACAAAATGACTAGCCTGAAAAACCAGAGAGCACTTACGGGTCATTTGACTTAGGTATTAGAGTACCCAGCTCCTTTATACGGTCATTGATGTTGAATCTGCGCCTCCTCTCGACTGTAGACAAGCAAATATGAGCAGGCAAGAGGGAAAATAATGACACGCAAGTTTACATCCAACAATCAGTTGTCACTGAGCAAGCATTATTTGGTAAACATGGACAAGAGTGGACAAAGAGATCAAATGGGTTGTCCTGGAGATTAAACAGATAAAAAGTGCATAAATTTAACGCAAAATTTTAATCTGCCTTGCACCGCATGTCATACATGATCTAAGTGTATTCCTTCTGTTATTACATTCAGATTCAACAAAGAAGTGCAAGTGCTCAAAACGGTGTTAGGTAAAGCTCAACTTACTGAGGTTATGATTGTCTTTCTTCTGCCTTTCTTTCAATAGCGCTTTGGCATCTGCATCTGAGAGACACATTCATAGTTTTTCATACACTGAAATTTTATCAACCAAAAAAGACGGTCCTCCTGAACATTAAAAAATAAGACATATGTCTGTAAAAGTATGTTACCGTACCAGTAATTTCCCTTTTAATTTTTGGAAGATCGGCAGGGCAGGAGTTGCTGACCGTGAGAGTAGGTGCTGCCATTCCAGGGCTATGGTATACATCCAACAGATTTCCTGGGAGCTACAAAAAAAAAAAAAAAAAATACGTGTTCAATATGTGTCCTAAATGGTCACTTATTGCCATAAGCCTAGAAGCAATTATGTAAAAAGGATGTCTTTCAGTTCACAACAGAATCAAAGTTTGTTTCTGTGGCGTCAGACAAATGCTACTAGATGTTGTACAGTGCAACCATGCCAAAAAGAAAAGGCAGTCATTACAATAACATTTTAAAACTGGCATTTTAATTATATTAGATGCTGTTTAAGGATAAAGGATGAATTCCAACCATTTATATAAAATTCTTGCATACTACAGCTGAACAACAATACCTGGTGATATTTCAAAAATCACAAAAAGGATTTACCTCACTGTACTTCTTTTTCTTTTCCTCCAACAGCATTACCATAATCCTCATTTTTTGTTTCACAGCAATTCTTTCTGGAAGCCCCCTCTTATCTGACAAAATTAGTTGTTAACCCGGCAGCTTTATAATGCACTTTTTTATGAGCACGATCCACTTTGTCTAGCTTCCCCCTGTTTTGTATCCTCTAGCTTCACCCCGCCCAGGCAGCACTTCTGTGACGAATAGTAGCTGAGTGCCAAAAGTGTATATTTACTCCCACGACTTCAGAATTCCACACGTAAAGGAGACGTCCATTCACAGAAAAAACACTGTGGGTATAAGAAGTTAGTACGATAGTGCTGCCTGATATCCACAGTGTTATTCTGTCACTGTAAAATTACAGAAGAACCTGTGATCTCTAGAGGAAACTTCAAGAAGAAAGCATTCAGTGATCAAATAAATACAGTGATCTTCATACCGTGCTAGGCAACTGAAGACCTGAGTCAATCAACGTAATGATGTCGTCATTAAAACTGGATTCAAGACTAATGATGTCGTCGATCACATCGTCAATCTAGATAAAGCAGATGAGAGAAAACACCGGTGGTACAAAGTAAGTAAAACCCTCAGGGCTAAATGTGTGAAAGTAATCAACATTACATTTATGTATACAGTGTGTATTGTAACCTTAAGCAATCTTAAATGAAGAGTGAATACCAACATTACACATTTAAACCAATTTAAACCAAAATAACAGCTCTAAAGAGGCAGATCTCAAAGGCAGAAAAGTGTGCAAGAGAAGTGCTGGTATGGTTAAACAGTGGGTGCAGTATTTAACATCTTATTGTGACAACAGGTCAACAAGGGTATGATGACAAAAGGCATGCATCATCACAGTGGGACCTTTGGGCATATCACTGCAGAACAAACAAAAAGTAATTAAGCAAGAAGTGAGCAGAGGGCTAAATATTTAGCTTCTCTTACAAAAGAAAAAAAAACACTCATAACAACCGCTGGTATCAAACATCAAATTCCCTTACTTCCTCCTTGTTGGATCCGATGTTAAGCAGAGCCATAGGACTGTTAGGGGCACTGCTGGCAGTAGGGGCAACTTCAGGGGCAGAACTGGACTGCGGCACAGGAGACACACCCAGGGTCTGAGTAACCGCCTGGTTGCCCAGTGTGGTGGAGAGGTACTGCTTCACCTGTTGCCTCTGTGCCTGCTGGATGTGGTACTTGGTGGGGTTCTCCAAGTGGGTCTGCACCTGATCATTTTAAACAGTTATTAAGGGCTAATGTTCTGACTTAGGCAGACTTCCCTAAATAAAGAACAAGAGTGATGAACATACAAACAGGACGCTCTTACTTTCAGCACCTCCACAGGCACCTGTGCTGGAGGGGGACGGGCAGCATTTGGGGGAAGCGTGACAGAGATGGCTGGAGTGGAGTCGGAGGCCCGGAGCTGAGAGGCAGAGGCCTGCTGCTGGGCCTCACGTCTCTCCTGCTCCTGGGCTTGTTCTCGCATCAGCTGCTGCCGCAGCAACACACGTGACGACATGGCTGAGCAGAGAGATCCAGATCTAGGGATGGAGCTGGAAAACAAAAACAGAGCAAAGAAGCATTATAGATAGGTAATATGACTATCACACAGCGTGTAATGTACCTAGATTATTACACTACTCTATCCCTAAAATCATCCACTATAGTATTCTAGTGAAGATGTTTTGGAGACCTATCCAGACGTTACTGTCACCACTGGTTTTTACAACAGCTTATCAATGGACATTCTGTGTTTGGTTTAGAATAATTTAAGAATAGAATAATAAGCCATCAAAAGTTTATGATATAATCTGGACAAATCAACACACTTTTTTATGACATCATTTGAACATCACATCCAACTACTACAATCACAGATCCAATATACCGTGACCCTGACCAAGACTAATTACTTGCCGAATAAACGTAGGAGATAATATTATACAACTTCAGAATTCAAAGTTGATGTATTAGCAGGTGTTACTCATATTATACAATAAGATCTCAAATTCACGTTGCAGTTTACTACAGGTCGTTATTTTCTGCATAAACTGAGAAGCTATAGGAAAGTAGATCGGAATTTTAGAAAGGGAACAATTGACTCAAAACTGCTGACTCACTTCCAGAATTACAGTCTCAAATGCTCTTTTTTCCTGAGCCGGTTATCTGAATTTGAGACTTCTGAGAGCATGACACGGTTTTAACCTGAACCCGTCAGAGATCAACTGCTCGACATCCTGCATTTTAAAATGGTTTTCCACACCACCTCCTCTACTGATCCTCCAGCGGCCTGGCTATCACAATGGTCAAGAGTGTGAATGAGGCGTCCTTTTGTGGGCACTGTCACCAACAACGATTGGTCCGACTACATGAAGAGAGATGCCTCATCCTGCCGCCCTGAATTCTGCTCTTTCTTTTAAACACAAGCAACACTATGTCCAACGGTCCAGATACAGATGACCGGTTGAGTTGTTTTTGTAATGTCTTACGTTTATCTACTCGGGCCAAGGCCGTCCCTATCAAAATTCAACTGTAGTCCACTGTCAAAGTATCCAGATGGATCGGTGGTGACCAGCATAACTGAACACAAGTGGACATCCAGTAAACTTCAGGTTCATTATTTACAGTTTTAAAGATTCATTCATATCATATAAGAGTGAAGCTAACCAGGCTAGAGACCACTATTTTCTGCCAGCCTCCAGAATCAAGGAATCGTGCCCAACACCATCGATCAGCCGGTCAAGCCCTCTCCACCTACTGCTGATGGTGCATCAGGTGCTGCTTGTGGTTGATGTAATGGATAGTGTGTAGCACATGAGGTCACCCTGCCCCTTTGACATCATCCTGGTAACTGGTAAAGCAGGTAATAGGGGCAAATGGCCCTGATCTGCAATTTTAAGATGGCTTGTGCCGTTGAAAATTCCACAGACTTTTGTTTGTGAGTTCCAGTCCAGTTTCTTTCTTTTGTTATCTTCAATGTTTCTTCAGGCCTTGATAATAATTTTTTTTTTTGTAATTTTTCCTTTTTTGGATTTCCATGAAATTGAGGGCTGTGTTACACCTGTACATCCTCTCATCTTCCGTCAGAACTGGTACTGTATCTTCTCTTCTTGCTCCAAAACCTTTCCAGTGGGAGATAGAGGTGACACACAAAGACCTCTCCAGGTTCTAACCAAGAGCTCTTAACTTACACACAAGCTATCCATTGCACCTCACATCTGCACCCATGTTCTGTAGCAAGAATCGCCCTCTTCATCCGCAACGGTGTGCGGACTTAAGTCATCATGTTTTACCGCGCTACTTGTTGCTAACTGAATGGTTCCTACACAGTTTCGCATGTCTTGTAGGGTCTGCAGAAATACAGACTCTGGACTTGGTACACCGTGACTTCTCAGTGACTTTTAATTATATTCACCCTCTCGAAGTAAAACTTATTCATTTCTATCCACTTCTCCAAAAGAGATGCGGTAAAACGATTGAAGAAACGCAGTTGCAAGTAGTGTGTGTGTGTCTGCACGGTGTATCTTCGGCTGTCAGTATTGCTTCCTTCTCTGGGTCAGTTATGTTACATTTAAGTGAACAGAGCCGTTGTGCCCGTGAAAAGTGGTCGTTGTCTCTTCCCGAGAACCATGCTGACAACAAACCATAACACGGCTGATTTACTGTATGTCATGTTAATGTTTGGTTGGTTTTGGGAGCCACTTAAACAGCTATATTAACTGTTTAGCCGGCCTGCTTTTAGCTGTTTTGTAATCTCTATTTTTGGCTCGCTCTAATCTAGCGCCATGAGTTAGCAGAGTTCACTTGACAGCTCCGTGTTGCTAACGGGCCCACACCACCGCTCTGAGTGTGGACACACAACTAAAGCTACCGCTTACACAGTAGACTTTTTACAGTGCCACCATTTACCAACCAGCAGCCACATGCTGCAGTGGTGTTTCAGCAGTGCTAAACGACACTGCCACTTCACAAATAAAAAGGAAGTTGCATCTTCGCTAACTAGCTAGCATTCGTGAGTTCCCCAGCGAGCTAAGCTACTTAGCTAGGTAATTTTAGAGTAAAGATAAAAACGTACTCTGGTAATACGGTTGTTTAACGTTAACACAGCCATAAATCCCTGGAGTCCTCCGTTTTCTTTGCCATTTCTCAAGTCGATGAATACAAGCTCTTCATCAGTCGCTAGCCACGGCACTGAACAGCGTTGTTTACCTCGGGCCGACGGGCTGAGTTCATCGGACGTCTGTTACCCGGAACTTGTTGACAGGTGCGAGGTTACTACATTTTCACAACGGCCTTGATGTTGCAGGGTCACCTGACGCACGCCGGGTAAATATAAACCACTGTTGCTCGAATGTGGTAAAACATTATTTAAAATCTTTATTTTATCTCACGAGCAAGAGCAATTTAAATATAGTTCCTAGAGGTGGAGAAGTGTCAAGGGCCCTGCAGGTGCAAACTGTGCAAAAAGAACAAACAAAAAAAAAAAAAAAAAAAACAAACAAACCTGCAATTCGTAATTTGTGCCAAAGCAAACCTTTCACGAGTGTTGTAAGGACCAGTGGCTGAACAGGAATATAATTTGACAAGTAAAAAACAATCATGAAAGACTTAATTATTTTTATTAATAATAATAATAATAATAATAATAATAATAATAAATTAAAGTATCAGGGGTCCCAGAGGCTAAGGCTCTTTACTTAACATCAAATACTGTAGCCACAGCCAATAAGGAAAAAACACATATGTTTTGTTTTTTTTATCTTTTATTTCAATCTTATTTCAATCAGCTGTCTGAAAATGAGAAGTCCATTGCAGCTGTCAAGGTGTCTGACAGTTTGGTGGCAATTTTGTCTACAGAGGAAAGGAAAAGAAAAACTGATCAATGTCATTTGCATAATATAATTAGCGTTGTGTAAAGACAAAACCACATTACAAGTAACAGAAGGCTGCCTATAGGTGTGTGTATGCATGTTTCAGTGTGAAACATCTCACATCTCAGGCCTGCTTAGCAACTTTAACACTAGAGAACAAGGTCCCCACTGTGAATTGGTGAAGCCACCAAGTCTTGAAAGGTCCTTAATACAATTTCTTTTTTCAAGTTTTTCCCAATGAAAACTGAGTAAACTAAATGACACTGATGGCAATATAGTGTATTGAAAGAAATTACAGACTGAACAATGATAAAATGATGTACAACGCTAGACTGGGGCTGATATTCATACAAACCAGCTCTTTTTTGTTGCTTTTTCCTCTTCTTGCTGGCAGCCAGGAGTGCCTGGCCCTGCTGTAGAGGATCTACATTCAAGATATCCTTCAGATCTGGAGCCCTGGCTGCAGCATCATTTGCAGGCGAGTCAGTCTTTGATTTCTGAGATTTTATCTCCACTGTCATCGGTCCAAACTATTTGGAGCAGGAAGAATATCAGAAATCAAAAGTGAGTTGAATGAACCGCATTTGACAAATGTTATGGGCACAACATGCTATAATTCAGTAAACACTGAAGCTGTAAATGCAGCACTGTTCCTCACCTCTGGGTCCTGGTCATCCTCCATAGATTCAGTTTGATCTTTAAATTCTGGCTTTTCCATGAACCTTTTTTCCATTACTATGTCAGAAGGAGTTTCACCCTGGCCACCTTGTGTCATTCCAGTAGTTTCCATGCAGAATCCCATTTGGATGTCAGGACAAGCAGACTCTGAAACACAGCAAAAATCGAATCCAACTGTGGGGAAACTACTGATTCTTTTTGGTTTTTTAAAAACACAAACCCGATAGTCTGAACAGATTAAGGTGATTTCAGTAACCCCCCCACCTTACTGTACCCCAATACCAAATTTACAATATGTATTATATTTCAGTTGTTACATTTTTAACAATCAGAAAATCTCTCAATGACAATGTTCAAAGATCAGTTTACAAAGAAAAAATCTGTCTTGAATCTATTGGTGTCTAAGCATGCAGAAGGATGAGGATTATTTCAGTTCCGAGGGCTTGAGATAACAAACTGAAAGACTTCTGAACATGTTTTCACTGGGACTACTTTCTAACAAAGAAATTATTCCCAATGAAAACTGTTGATAGTGATGTCTGTGAATTATCCTGAGTAGCAGGGTCACTGACTACAAGAGATTATTTTGTTGTTGTTTTGTTTTGGGGATTGTTGGGGTTTTTTTTGGTGATTTGGCCAAGCCGACCCTTTAACTTACCTGCAAGAGCCTCCTGATTTCCTTTTTCCAACTCATCCCAGTCAAAAGCTTTACCCATCTCCGTAACAATCTCAGCACTGACATGTGTGGGGAGGGTGTGCGTCTCTGGAGGGTGCGTGAAGTAGCTGATCCTTCCCCTAAATAACATAACATGCTGAAATTAACACAGTGATAAGAACACGGACTGAAAGTCATTTTTAACGCTTCCAAAATCCTAATTTTTACCCACCCTGTCCAGTCCATTAACACACTCTTTGCTGCTTTATCAGTATCAGGCAGTCCTCCCTTCCTTAGTTTGCCTTGGCGTTGGGCAAGCAATGCCAAGAACTCCAGAGCTGTATGAAAGTCTGGAACTCCATAGTGCTCCATAATCTGTACATCCAGCAGAAATACTATAAGACTACAGCGTGCAGATGACACAATCAAGCAACATTCAAAATGGTTGTAACGACATGATATACCTGTGCTGTGTTGCAGCGTCGGAGGATGGCTTCAACAGGTGGGAGGGGATCTACAAGCTGTTCAATTTTCACACAGTTACGAAGAATCATTGCTGCATCAGTGGTTGAGGTTGCCATAACAATGCCGGGGCAATCTAGAAGCTTAATGTGTTTGTCCAAATGCACCTCTTGAAGGCACCTGGAATCCATCAGACCGATCGGTTAAACAGGTAGATAACAAGCTGGGTTATGCAGGAGAACAGGATCAACATCTTATTGCATACTCACTTGGTGACACCAGGAGTAGCTCCAACATTACATGCTCGTGCCCGTTTCAGACTGTTTATCAAACTACTCTTTCCCACATTAGGAAAACCTACAATACAGGAGTGTAAAAAGTTATTTCACCTTAGACAACTTCACGTTATAAACAAGAAAAAACAGGTGTATTAATAGATGTGGTGCTTACCTACAACACCTACAGTGATGGCTGTCTTTATGTCCAGGTTGCGGCAGTAGTTGCCAAGTAGCTTCATTAAGCAGTCTGCACCAACACAAGCACTGCTACTGAGGAGCTCTGTGGTGGCTTGTGTCACTGGAACATTACTACGTTTCTGGCCATGTCAGGAGACAGAGGGGAAAAATGGTTTTGTGGTAATGTGAAATCATTTTACTCTGTAGCTTTAAGAATCTGAGATGAGATTGAGTATTTTTAGATGATATGAACAGAAATATTTAAATGCATACCAAGTTCTTGGTCTGTTGCTGAGTGGATGCTTTGAAAGCCACAGTAGGAAACTCATTACGAAGATACTTGATCCACTTTTCCACTATTTCCTTTGACACCAAATCTATAATTAGAGAAAAAAACATTCGGTCAAGCATCATATACAAGTCATGTTTTGACACAATAAATAAAACACTACTTTGTTGTCCAATCAAATATACTATATAAATATAAGCAATTAAGTATTTTTATCTAGCTTACCAATTTTATTAAGTACTAAAACTATCTTCTTGTTCGTTCCACTTTGAATGACTGCCTGCTCCACCTGAGGACATCTGCAGCCAAGAGGGTCCCGTGCATCCAAAACCTCCAAAATCACATCCGCAGCCTCCACTACCTTTATTACAAAAAAAAAAAAAAAAAAAACAATATTCATGTTCAAAAGACAGATAAGAGTGATAATTGTCTGTATAAACCTGTAAAATTGTAATATTCATCAGATATTGGCCAGGTTGTGGCATGCATGGATTGGCTGCATACCTTTTTAAATTCTCTGTAATATGCCTTTCTTGAATTCTCATTTTCAAAATTAACATGCTTCTCCAAACTCTGCATCTCCGTCTCCTGTGAACACCAAACAGAAAAGGCAAATCACTACAACAGAAACCTGCATAGTATGCAGGGATTCTAATTGGAGTCCATTTGCACTGAACAGGCTGACATTTACCCTCTGCTCAAACTCTCTCTGTCGCTGTAGGATGTCATTCTGAAAGCTTTGCAGATTCCTCCGCTTCATAAGCTCTCGTTCCCTGGAGATTTTCTGCTTTTCTTGGAGGTCTTGGAGCTAATTAGAAAAATATATTAATAGAGAGATTGGTTGACCTCAAGAAAATATCAACAATGTCACCTCAAATATGAGTGCAGACATGACATTCATAGATTTACCCTTTGCTTCCTGATTTCCTCTGGCTTTCTGTGGTCTTTGACATGCCGCACAGATGACTGCTCTGTAGTCTTTGTCCGCCCTAAAGTATCACCCTTCTGTCCATCTTTAGCCTGTAAACAAAAACATCCCAAATATGTTGCAAAATAATTTGTTTTATTTTAATTCATTAAAAAAGACATCACAAGGCGACTTGGGAAGCTGTACATTAAATGTGTCAACACACCACACAGGTGAGGCTGCAAACAATAAGCAAACATCAGAAATTATAATCAATAAGTCTGACAATCTTTTTTTTTTTTAATCTGATGTGTGAACAAAAACACACAGTACCATGTGCAGCAACAGATGTGTCAGCAGATGTCCAAATGTGTATCTTCACAAGAGTTTCCCGGCCATTCTATAAGCGTGTGTTAAGTATGTGAGCTTGAGCACTTTGAGAATTTGTAGTTGCCATACAGTACGTTTGACAGTATCTGATCTCTAAAGACTGGGTTGCTTATAGAGACACGCGCAGTGACACTGATACAGCTGAATGCCAAATGTACACCTTAGTATGGTAGTACCTTCTAGTTACTTTACAGCGCGAGCAATGTACCTGTCACTGATACTCTCTAAATGTCCAATTACAATGAACTATGGAAATATTCCCAAATGTCATTACCTGCAGGGATTCGTGTTGCCCTGACAGTGTAATGGGACATTTCTCGAAAGTAAAAGCTGAAAACACAATACTGTTATAGTCGTGTCAAACAGAACGGCAGACCGGCGACGGCCGTGATGTTGACTCGTATCTCCAGCGGTGGAGTTAGCCACAGACAACCTTAGCGAGGCAGCGCTTACCTTAAACTTTCCGAGGAAGCCGAGACGTTTGGCTCGTTTTTGTTCTGTAAAATGCAAGAAACGACAGAGTCAAACGAAAAGCACCCTGCGCTTATTTAGAAAGTGAATAAATTTAGTCAAAACCGGCACAATACGTACTAGCTTTGGACATAACTTCACCAGAGTCCTGCTGTTCTCCGACTTCACGTGTGGGGCAAGAGGCTGGACGTGCGCACGCAATGACGTCACCCACAACATCCGGCTAAATGTCAAAATAAAAGAGCACCTAGACTTTGGCCACGTGATCAGACAACTTGGTTCCCAAACTGGTACCAAGGACACGACCTCCACCCCAGCTGCTGTCCCAACCCAACCCAGGGAAGAGAAAATCTGGTAGAGGCATTTAATAGCCATCGTTATTTCACTCACTTAAACAGAAAATAATATTGTATGAAAACCACTAGCACTGAAAACAAAAGCACTTATGAGGTGGGGTCAGTGGTATTTGCTTATGTTCTTTTTTTTTTTTTCATATGAAAATCTTTTAGTCAAGCTACTAATTACTTCAAATTCCTCTGTGTACTGATTTTAATTTCACAGACCCAGACTAGAGTAAGGTGATAACCTAAGTCATTACGATTCATTGTCTAGGAACCATGAATGCACCAAATTTTGGGCCAATCAGTCCAGTAGACATAAAGTTATCTCACTGGATAAGTGAAAACTTTGACCTGCTGATGGCGATGGAGGAAATGTCGAGTGATTACCAAAGTCATTAGGATACATCCTCTGGGGACTTTGAATATCTGTATCAAATGGCAGTCCATTCCATAGTTGTAAACATATTTCACTCAAAAACAAAATTGTCCACCTTATAATGAAGGAATACACAGTGCCCCCTGCGAGCTATGTGAAGCAACTTAGGAAAACACATGCAAATAGACAAAACACAAGCAAATGAGGAAAACATTCTTACCAATTTGACAACATATTTGCAGAACATAGAATGAAATGCTGTTAAGAAATAAAACACAGGCTGCAAATCCAGAGAAACACAACCACAGTACAGAAACACAAGAGAAGGAGAGGAGTTGAGGGGGCTGAGAGAAAGATGGAAGAGTTGTGTCTTGTCAAAGAAGACAGGTGGCAAAAGGAGGCAACCAAAATGAAGAACAATAAGCACATAACCCAGCAGCACATTAAGCTTCAGGCGCCTCAGCTGATTTTTTTTTTTTTTTTTTTTGAGTAAGGGCTTCTTGGATTGGCCAGCTACCATGACAAATGACAACTAGTAGCATTATTAGTGTGAATTCTGAACAGTAATAGTGGTGTACTGAAAAGTAATATCGCTAGTGTGGACTACGTGAAGTTAACTCTTGCAAGTAGTGAGAATTGACCTGGTTCACAGGTAGTGTTGGGAAGTTTGAATCTTACTGTATGTGGATTCAGCTCATATCGACTTCTGCTCAAATCTGCTGATACTAATTTTGTATTAGAACAAATATGCATGTTGCATCATGAGCGTATCAGAAATAAGAAATGAATGGAGACAAATTAAATAAATGGCAAAAAACACAGTGACAATTAAAAATTAAAATGTGTTCATTCTTGCCAAAAATGATCCTAGACTGTTAATGGGCAGCATAGGTTCAGGCACAAAAGCTCCTTCACACTCAATATTACTAATGTAATCAGCGGGAATTCATTCGTCCATTACAAATGGATGGGCTACTGTGCCCTTGTGCAGGAAAACAGCAAGAATTTCATATATGCCAATGTAACTAGTGTGAACTTCTGTAGCCTTGATGGGGATACACACACAGTCCATTTCTTACTATCTGCAAGAGCTTATTCTGTGTAGCCTGGGATGACATTTTACTGGTACTAGTTGCCAGATTTTTCTTTTAGTCCATGTCATGTCAGCTAGTTAGAGCCAACAGATGTCTGTGGCTTGTAGTGAAAAAAGTTTTGGAAATGTGAGGACAAGTGCCACATACAATTTACCGATTACCTCGTACTGGTTTCCACCAAGTTGCTTAATTGCTAAATGCTCAAAATGTCCATATATAAGCTATCATGACATTGCAATGTGTTTTTCTAGCTGCCACCCTCTTTTACTGAAACTGCTTATTTTATTTCTGATTTAACACTAATAGCAACATATCATGATGTAAAGACATGCTTTTTTGCACCCTCTAAATATGAATGTTACTATTTTCTATATTGGCATCTTGTGTGAAGGATTTTTCCTTTCCTCAAAGCTGAATAGTGACAAGATAATTCATTAAACATATTTTGATCCTTACGCAGAACAAAAACTTCTCCAGGCAGACTTTGTCTGTGGTACCAGTTACCATGGCAATGCAGCTTAGTTTGAACATGAGCTATCCTTTCGAGACAGAAAAGCCAGAGCAGAGCCCATAGGTAGCTGCTAGTCCACTAATCCTCAGTCACGAGACAGGCCTTTTGTCTATGTATAGCGTTTTGTCGTGCTACTTCAGTGTTATCTGCTTTGTGAGCTTTTAAATTTTCCATTTTTTTTCTTTTTGTATTTTCAAGAAAGCTGCAATTTTGTTAAAAAATGGAGATAAAAAAAGAAACAATTCATATTTTCTGTATAAGTCATAAAGGTTCTCGTTTCTTTTCCAAAAGGTAATACTTGCAGGTTTATTCCGGTGTGAAAGGGGAGACCTCTGTCTTTCAGAGCCATCATCCACTTGTTTGCCAAAGAGCTGCATGATGCATGTGCGGAACTGAGAGGGAGAGAATAAAATAATGTGTTAAAAAATGTAAATCAAACACATTTGAGTTAGTCATGGAAAGTTGGTCAATGTGACACTGTGACTGTTGTGCCCACCTGTCGGTTCATGAAGACATAGATGATTGGGTTGTAGATGGTGGCGCTCTTTGCAAAGTATGCAGGCATAGCAGCAGCCAGAGGATGGAAGGCATATCCGGGGTTGGCCGCAGCAAAGCAGGCAAAAAAGGTATAAGGTCCCCAGCAGAAACAATATGCCAGGATCATGACAACAACCATTCTGGATACTTCTTTCTCAGCTTTCTGGGTTGACTCTGTCTCCTTCAGCTGCATGGCAACCTGTGATCAACGAATCAACACTGCCCACGTCCTGTCTGTTCCTCAGTCAGACGTCCCAGCCGACATCCTGCCTTGTTACTGAGTCCTGTCCTCGGTCGGGGTCCCAGCTGACGTTTCGTCTGTTCCCAAGATGGGGCTCTTCGCAGACGTCTCACCTGTTCCTGTGTCAAGTGTCCCTGCTGGTGTCTCGTCTGTTCCCAAATCAGCGGTCCCTGCCGACGACGAGCCTGCTCCCAACACCATTGTCTCAGCCCCTGATAACAAGCCTGCTTCAAATGCCGTCATCTCTGTCGACACTGTCTCTGCCGGCGCTGTCTCTGCGATCGACCAGCCTGTTCCTGAAGCAGCACCTGCTCGTCTCCTGTCATGCTACAGCCACCCTCCAGATTTCCCTGGACATTCTTCCTATATCCAGATCCACCTGCTCACCTGTTTTCCATTACAGTCCCATTTAGCTTGGGTCCTCCTTGTCTGTGCTCCTACCGTCAGCGTGAACAATTTCAGGTTTAGTAACTTTAAGACGTTACATACAAAATTTATGGTTTATTTAAGCCACACTAGTGGAACAATATCGAGGGGTACTAATGTCAGTCTGGCCATCCATCACTTTGGTTCAGACTGAAATATCTCAACAACTATTTGATGGATATCTGTGTAATTTTGTACAGATTTCATGGTTCCCAGCAGATTGAGATTAATGAATTTGGTGGTCCCCTGACTTTTCATCCAGCACCACCAACAGGTCAAAGTTTTCATTTCTCCATTGAAATATCTGAACATCCTTTGGATGAATAGGCACAAAAACAGACATTCAAGGTCACCAAACTTATTAAATCAATGCACCTCAGATGTATGTTCTGTGATTAAAAAAAGAAAGTGAAGTTCTATGCAAAACTTTGCAGTGAGTAACAACTATTTCATGATTCTGTTTTTATTGTTTACCAATTGAATATTAAAATGTATTGAATTTCATAGAATATATCTCTATTTGTTTGACTTTACGCTTTCACATTTTATCCAAACTGACTTAAAGCATTAGAGGGTACTTTTGAGGGTAGCAGCTGCCATCGCAGTTTCTCCCTGTTCTGCCACTTCGAGCACCCTAGATAATGCAGGTGAAGATTTCTCACATCCCCACTGACCAAATCAGATTACAGGGACACCTCAGGTTGTTCCACGAAATTGATAAGCGCAATCATCTCTGGCATGTTTAAATCTTAAATCTCTCCGCAGTGACAGTTCACTTCAGGGGAAAGCAGAGGTTAATCAACCCTGTTGTTATAATGGTTTAATCTGGTTTATCGGTGTTTTTCTCAGGTCCAGTTCCCTCATGACAGACCACCTCACAGATTTGTTAAGAGCTCCATGTGGGACAACCCCTTCACTTAAGGAAGAGGACAGATCCTGGAACTAAACTTTTCTTTTATTTTCCTTTTATTATATACCTGTATGCATATTAGTTCTTTAGTGTAGAAATAATAAATTTTTGCTATACCTTTAGATTTTTGCTTTTAGTATATAAAACTGCTGAGTGACACTAGATATTGTTGGTTTTTTTGTACCCCTACTGACTGCTATTTCCATGTGGTGCTCTGATGTTTCGAGAGTAGATCTGGAATTCTGATAGTGCTCAACTATTCGTGTTTGGTAAAAGTTCACCACTAGCAGAAACAAAGACCAGTATGAAAATCTGGTTTTCTATCCATACAGCGCTTTCTCAATATGTTCGACGGGAGGAGTGGGGATTGAACCGCTGACCTTTCTGATATTGGATGACCCATTCTACCTCCTGAGCCACAGGAGTATAGTGAATGTGTTTGTTACACCTGTGTGAAGTGAACTGAATTTTTTGTTCACTTCATCTCAGGTAATAATCCTATTCCCAGATTTGCATGATTAGAGAAATTGTAACTAGCGGAATCTTCTTTTTTTCTCTTCTCTTCCGTGTAACACAGATAACCCCTGACGGCAAAAAACCCAGAGGCAAGCCATTAACAAGTTGTTCTTTTCTGAATGGTATGCAAATGTATGTGTATTATACATGTGTGTGTGTATTCAGCTGCCAAGATTTCCTCTCAACTCTTCAAGGCAAAATCAGTAAACCTTGCAACTCCAATAGTGTGCACAACAGGAAAGAATGACCTGTGAAAGTGTTGACCTGCACACTGTGTAAAATTGGGATGATGTGAGGATCAATTATCATGAAATACTGTTACACTTGTACAGTGACTGCTGGCTATTTCTACATCCTTTGAAGGTCCATTTAGTAATGTTCCTCTGAATCTGAATTAGATTTAGCCTAGTTGTTGTTAGTTCTTGTATTAAAATTTTGTGTCCATTTTGTTTACATTTGGATCATTGATTGTTCTTTAAAACCATTAAAATGTTTGATTTGCATTGTTAATACACTTGAGAAGGTTATGTTGGCATGTCAGGTGGATTTTTTTGGATTGTGAGTATTCAAACTACAAGCACCTGTGCAAGTTGGACTACCAGTGCCTCAAGAAGTGCATTGTCCATCTGAAGATGACTGGCTCTCCATCTCTAACAACTCCACAACCAAACAGTGTAGCACATCCCCCTGGCTGTAATACACATTAAAGACTGGTGTATAATAAAGAACATCTCAAAGTGGATAACACCTGTAGCCGAAAGATTGCTTATGATTTAGTTTTAGACCCGTTACAAACTTTCACTGCATGTTACAATGTTTGAGTGTTAATTTAAAACTTTCACTGCAAATAACACGTGGAACATTATTTGTTTAGATATGCTGTACACGTAATTGCACGTTTTTTTTTAATAATCATTTGCTTCCAGATTGTATGTCATGTTTTAGGATTTGTTTTTAGGTGCTGAGTTCTCTTAGTTGTCTGGAAGATATGTTTCACTTATCCAGTGCAGTTTTCTAAACGGTTTTGTAAACATCGTTTTCTAAACTTTGTTGATTCTGTTGTAGCAACCAATAGTAAACCCAAATTCCATAATCTGGTTTCCAGCTCTCTTCGTAGGTTTAAAGTCAAAATAGTTAACAGTTGAGTTTTGAATAATCATCAGTGATCTAGAAGGACATTTTATAAAATGGGGACACGACTGGGCACTACAACAAAAGCAGGGAGTGTACATTTAAAGCTATATCTATAAATTTTGGCCACTAGCAGGCAAAGGAAACAAGTTTACACAGCCCTGACATGTTGCTGTCTATGGCTAACGCATTGGCATAACACTGCCTTCTTAGGCATCCAGCGGTCAACGGAGCAATGTTAAAATTGAATTAGGGTGGTATTTGAAGAGCATCTATTCTGACTTGCTAGTGGCTAACTTTTCTGTCTGTCATTAAGTACTGCACATTTGGCATAAAATGGGTTTATTAGAGTTTGCTTTCTAAAACGTGCTGCTGCAGCTGTTAGAAACAGACTAATAAGACTGCTGAAACTGAACCATATAGTAGATTTTCCTATTTTTAAACCAAAAAAAGGGCTGAAAGAGGCTTAAAATCTCAGTTGAGCTGCAAAGTAAGGTCATAATTCTCTGTGGGTTTGTTACTTAGAGCAACTCAGTTCACATTATATACTGTATGTGAACATTAGCATTTGATATCATATTCTTCTAAATGATGCTGGTTAATACACTTACACAGGGACAGAGATGGGATTGGCTTTGGCTTCTCTGTAAAAATGGTTTTAATAAAAAACAACTTTTCTTTGATCCTATTTTCACACCATACATTGATTACAGCACAGTATTGCTGTATTTCTCTCCAGCCAATAAGATCGACTAACTCGCAGTGCCTTCCTCTACATGCACTTCTTTCATTAGTGAGTAAGATTGTCACATTTTAACTAAGCCGATTTTGGTATGAATTGTGAAAATCATGCAGCCGACTTCGCTCCCAGGTGAAAAACAAAGAGGTCCGGGGAAGGTAATCTTGACTCTCAGAATGAATTCCCTAATTAAATCAAGTTCTTTTGCCACTGTACACGTTTGAAACCATGTCAACCCCTTTTGTTGTCTTAGTCAGTTTTTTGGCTTGACGGCAATATCGCAGCCAGCCCTATAAACGCCAATGTCTATGACTGACTGAGAGAGTGAGTGCTGAAGTTACACCATTGGTCAGACAGCCGAGTGTTGAAGTTTCAATATTGGCCGTTGCACTTTCAAAATGTATTGGTGCAAACAGTTTCTGCTGCGTCATCAAGGGGGCGTTTACAGACAGTGTTGCCAACTTAGCATCTTTGTCACTATATTTACAGACTTTTCACACTCTTTTGGTAACTTTTCTTCACAAAAGCACCAAGCGACAAATCTAGCACTTTTTGGACAAACTTTACCTTCTTTCCGTAGAAGACTGTCGCCAGTATTGCCTTGCAAGTGCTAGGTCGGGCTTTCACGTCGCAGGCACACGTCTCTGCCTCTCATTTAGTTGACCACAGGGCAGCTACATAGACGTGAATGAGCTTTTAACTTTCTCTCTAGTGATCATTTTACAAGTAAATATAGCCGAAATCACAGCACAGCCATTGTCTTTAACTTATGTGTATGGTGACAACATCGCTGTTATAAAATGAGGATTTTAGCAGAGCAGAGCAGCTTGGAAATGGCTTGAAAGGGACTGCTGGTTAACATGTAGTCCTAAAGGGCTGCGTTTCAGACACTATTTCATACTTGTTTCTCTGTAACAGAAACAGAAAATCCTAAATGAGAGCAGCTTTATTGGGAATTTGGCTGTAATAAATAACTGTATATGTGAGCACAGACACTAGGAGAGAAGCAAACAGATAAAGGGCGGTCCAGCCACATACTAGGTCTTGACCTTGTCTTGTATAAGACGATAAAATGGTTGTAAGGTATCTCACTAAACAGTAAAATTAACACTAGTGACAAGTAAATTGTTCAAGGTTGTAATGATCTCTACACCAGTAGTCATAAAAAACACCAAACAGAAAGCTTTCAATATGCTTGGTATTTTTATGTTCATCTGAAAAAAAAACAGTGATAGAATGATTCATTTGCTTTACGCATATTTTTTTTTTTTTCCATTTGCCAGAAAGCTATATTTACTAAAAAAGAAAAGAAATGAAACAATAAATATTTACTGTACAAATCACAATGGTTCTCAGTTTTTTTCCAAAACAGTGAACATGGAGGTTTATGCAGGAGCCACGGAGGAGACCTCTGTCTTTGATGTGGATACTTCAGAGCCATCATCCACTTGTTTGCCAAAGAGCTGCATGATGCATGTGCGGAACTGAGAGGGAGAGAATAAAATAATGTGTTAAAAATGTAAATCAAACACATTTGAGTTAGTCATGGAAAGTTGGTCAATGTGACACTGTGACTGTTGTGCCCACCTGTCGGTTCATGAAGACATAGATGATTGGGTTGTAGATGGTGGCGCTCTTTGCAAAGTATGCAGGCATAGCAGCAGCCAGAGGATGGAAGGCATATCCGGGGTTGGCCGCAGCAAAGCAGGCAAAAAAGGTATAAGGTCCCCAGCAGAAACAATATGCCAGGATCATGACAACAACCATTCTGGATACTTCTTTCTCAGCTTTCTGGGTTGACTCTGACTCCTTCTGCTGCAGGGCAACCTGTGATCAACGAATCAATGCAGTGTGAGAGTCGGCCAGGCAGTGATCTGCTTTAATTGAAGTATCAAACTTCAGGTAACTTACAGAATGGATAGCCCACCAGACGGCAAGGTAGCACAAGATGATAATAGCCAGGGGAATTATACAACATGTAATCATAAGAACGATCATGTAGGACTTGACTCCAGGGTCTTCACTTCCACTGAATACATCAGGTCCACAGGAAGTCTTCAGTCCATGGGGCCAGTACCTGATGCAAGAACATGTTTTGTTTAACTTTCCACTGATTAATTCAAAACTCAGTTTCTTCTTTTTTTTTAATGTCTTAAAAAGAAAACAGCAGGCTACCTGCTCCAGCCAAAGATTGGGGGAGCACACCACGCTGCTGACCAGACCCAGGAGAACACAATTCCAGCTGTGGCCCATTTGGCATCAAACTTGACGTTTCCAAAAGGTTTGCACACAACTATCCATCTCTCCCAGGAGATGATAGTCAGGGACCAGAGAGCAGCGATACCTGTGTGATCAAGTAGGATACTCAGAAAAGGTATTTCACAGTCTGAAAACATATGACCTAAAAATCCTCTCTTAACAAACTCTTTCCAAACACTTTTGCACCAAGGAGAAAAAAAACTTTGATCACTTACCACAAACTGAAACCGTGTAGCCCTCAAAGATGCACATTGGGTGTCCAAGAATGAAGTAACCAAAAAACTGGTTGCATACACTGATGGTGCTAGCAAAAACTGTCTCTCCTAGATCAGCAATTGCAAGATTGACCAAGATCCAGTTCAGTGGGTGACGGAGTTTCTTGAACTTTGCCGTGGCCACCAAGACGAGACCATTGGTGAAGACTGATGCGGCAACCACAAACAGCATCCAACATGTTGAAATGTTGTAAACCCAACGAGGAGCAATGTGGTAATTGGGACCCTCAAAGGGATCTGGAAAAAAAAAGGTAATGTTATATATTTTCACAATTTAGAATCTCTTGTGGTCTCACAAGTACACAGCAGTATACAGTACACAAGAATACTAACTGCATTACATTTGAAACACATTGTAGTTAAAGCTGCATTAGCTGCAGGGCACCAATTGCATATCTTCACATTGGTCAAGTTGTCTGGCTTAACGGCTTGGAAGTGAACTTTTATCTTTCTGTTTATGGGAGATAAAGCTCTGGGTCTCTCTCAGGTGAAATCTGAAATTCGTGTAATTGCACACAGTACAAGACAAATTTTTTGTTAAATAAAACAAGATTAATGATACTGTACAATAACATAGTCAAATGTAAATAAAATGTGATACAACACTACTGTATTACTTCTTGATATCAAATGATTAAAAAAAACTATTTTGGGTAATTCTGCAAAATATCATTTAAATCATTATTAATCAAATTATTACCAAATATAATAATTTTAAGTTTGTAAATTTCAGCTATACTTTGGACTTAGGAACTTTTCTTTAGTCAATGAATTGCCTTAAGAGAACAGAATACAGTGGTAAATCATTACATTTCTATTTGGTTCTAATCAAAAACTAAGACAACACAAAGCTATTTTGCTCTTGGTCGGCATTCTGCTACTGTATTTCCTTGTTGAAGTTCCTAATTTTTTGTTACAATCCCTCATATAATTACCTTGCCCATCGAATTTTTCAAAAAATAAATTGATAATACTGTACCTCTGGTATGGTTGCTGTTTGTGTAAACAAAGGCAGATCCCCTTGTTGTATCTTCATGGTACCGCCTGGCAGCAAACGCTTGTTTTCCCCAGTCTTCTGCCATTCTGTTCTCAGAAGGAGGTGCTCAGCAATCAGCCTCTCTTGTCACACACAGCCTCCTTGGGTGACTGGTGTTACACATCTGACTTTAGCTTTTATACTTGTGCTTCAGAGACCTCTGATTGGATTAGGTCAAAATCATATTACAGCCATGGTGTGCAAATTGGCAGTGATACTCAGCGGCAAAGCAATAAACTTATTTTGTACTGTAATTAAAACTATCAGCTAATTAGGTTAAGACACAAAATGCCAAAATAATCTTGTTTGCAAGCGGATTTCCGTCCACTCAGTTGAAATGGAGTTTAGTTGCCAGACCTTTGGCTAAAAGATGATGTAAATTTTGAGCCGTGATTTTCCTTCTTTGACCCCTGCACTAGCCAATATTGTTTATTACTTACAACTATAAATGTTGAATAGAAAGAGTAATGAATCAGTGCTGAACTTGTGTGTCAAATGATCATTTAAGCGTTAAAGCAAATGTTTCTTTTCTTATACTCTTAAATGCAGGGGAATTTTTCTACATTGGGACACTTAATATCATGAACTGCATCCGTTGCATGGTAATACGTTAATTTGGGAAATTAAAACAAACACTGGAAAATTGTGCACATCAACTAAATTTTATGTTGTGTATGATGATATGTATACATGTGGACCCTGGTGGGCATGAGGTAAGTCTTAAAGCTGCTTAACTGGACAAGTGGAGATCCACGGAACTATAATAGTGACAGTCGGAGTTGATGACATGTGAGGGAAGTAAAACACCTTTAATCCCTCCGGAAAGAGAGTTCACTTCAGAACACAGGATTTTTCAACACTCCTTTGATCCTACAACTCACGTCATAGTCCTCATGGCAAGGGCAAAGTGGACGGGGTAACACATCCTGAGTTATGAGGACTGACTCAGAAGAAAAACACTTTGGGGAGGATAGAACAATTAAACGGCATGACAGCAGGCATGCACAGGTTCTTTGTCTTGTCTTCCTTCAATTATTTGGCCAATAGTCAAAGTTTTAATATCAAGTTAGAGGCAATTTTACTGTTTGAGATGTCATTGAGGATATCTGACTTTTTAATACCGGTTTCCAGGATATTTCTTTAGCTGCCACTGACTTCTTAATTTGCTCAGCCTGCCATTTAGGCATATTCATAGTTGCCTGCATGTGTTGCTTTGAAATATAATTTAAAATGCTATTTAAATTCTGTATTAGGTTCAATTTTTATATCCATTTATTTGAAGTAAATGACAAACAGCTGCTGTTACTGATCAAATTAGCTTAAGATTGCATTTGAGAGGATTCAGTGTTTATAGAATAGTCATTTGCAGAAATCCCCTAACCAACATTTTATGTAATATGCTTCTGTTTTGAAAATCTAATTATTTCGCTGTCATATAGTGATAGCTTTACCATTCTCCTCTCCTAAAGTCCTCAGTAAATGCTTCAAAACAGATGCTTTTTGGATTGTCTAACTGCATCTGAAAACCCCCTGATGTCAGAAAGCCCTGATGTCTCTGATGTCAGAATTGGGTAAGGGTTACATCCGACAATTTTTATAACTTTCCAAAATACAAAATCCTACAGTCACACCCACTTTACGCAGAGATTACCTATGTATGTGGAAGTGTTAAAGTAGGCAAGATTTCTCTTAAAAACTCCTGATTTTGATTCTTCACACAATTACTTCTGCCACTTTTTCATGAGTACAACTGAGGGCAACAATATGAATGCCTTCGTGTAGAAGGTTTTCGCTGTCATGTCCCGCTCTTCTCCTTAGGTCATGTTTTTCTTAGTTTTGTCATTTGCTGTAGTGTTTCCTGTTTTATTTTGGTGTCACTAACTCTTCCTCTCGTTTCAAATCCCCACTTGCCCTGCCCCTGATTTGTGTCACCTGTGTTGAATTGTGTCCCCTCTCCAAGCATATTTGGTCTCTTGTGCTCCCTTTCCTCTGAGTCAGTTTTCATTGTTCCTTGTGACAAGCATTCCAGCCTTCTCATGATGTTAGTGTTCCTGGTTTCTTTTTTGTTCATAGCCTAGTCTTGACCTTGTCCTTTGCCGAGCCCTTTTTGGATTTGTTTGTCTGCCCTATGCTTCCTGCACGTGTACCGACTTGTGCGTTTCAGTCCTCTTGCACTGTGGTTACCAGTGTTTCGGTACGAACTGGCCACGATGGACTCTGCTGCTATCAAGTCTCAAACCAGAAAGATTCAGCGGCACGAGGAACAGATTACCTCGGTTTGTCATGGAGTTAGGGAGCTTAATGAATGTCATGAGGGCTTCCAGTCCCCCATCATCAGCCAGGTGGGCCATCTCAATGATCAGATGCAACAGCTGATTACCCCCTTTCATTCACTGGGTTCTATTGCTCCTGCTGCCATGAAATCTCAAGCTCCTGTGTCTGCTCCCCTGCCATCTTCTGTTCCTCATTATGTCCAGGCTACAGAGGTTTTCAAGTGACACCGACAACTGCCGCACCTTCCTGGTACAGCGTTGGCTGCACTTTGAAATGCAGGCAGCTGTGTTTCCCACTGAACGAGCTAAGTTTGTGTACATGATTACTCACCTGAGCAGTCAAGCCGAGGCCTGGGCAACAGCAGAGTGAGCCCTAAATTCCCCCATTTGCTACTACCACGACCTCTTCACTGACACACAGTAAGGTTTGATCACATCACCCTGAGTCGAGAAGTAGTACGAGCCATTATGGATGTGCTCCAGGACAATAGTCAGGTCTCTGACAACGTCATTGAATTCTGCATCATGGCAGCAGAATGTGGCTGAAACCCATCTTCGCTGCTTGACGCTTTCCATCACGGTCTCTCTGACCCCATAAAAGACTACCTGGTGTCCATGGACCATCCCCCAGATCTGGATTCATTCATTGCCTAGATCTGGATTCATTCATTGCCTAGCTATTAAAATTGATAATCGCCTGAGGGAGCAAGAAAAGGAGAGGTAGGGTACACCCCTCTGGCAGCAGACTACATCCTTATTGCACACATAGAGGGCACCTCTACTCTTTGTCAGCAATACATTTTTTTCTTGCTGGAAACTGGGATTATCCGTCCATCATCCTCACCTGCTGGAGTTTGATCATCTTTGTAGACAAAAAGGACAAATCATTCTGCCCCTGCATTGACTACTGAGGGCCTCGTTAATTTTGTTCCTGGGCTTCATTGTCTCTCAAAACTGCATCCAAATGGACCCTGCTAAAGTCAATACTGTTGTACTGCATTGTACAATTGGCTGATCCCCACTAGCAGAGAGCAGCTCAAACGTTTCCTATGTTTTGCAAACTTTTACAGATGTTTCATAAGAAATTTCAGTTCTGTTGCGGCTCTCTTGCATGCCCTAACCTCCTCATGTCAAGTTTCAGTTACTTTTTCCAAGTAAAGACCTTGATTTTTGCAGAACCCTGAACTGTGTCCTGAGTTGTGCATTTGAATCCTCTTGCATTGTGGTTACCAGTGTTTCATTTGCCCCTATCCTTTTTTGTGCAATTCATCTCAGGCTACGAAGATCTGCAAAAGCCAAGCTGTTCGCCATGCCTTCAATGTGGCCATTCGATCAGGTAAAGACACTTTTGTGTTAGACATGGTCAATGACACATTGTAGAACAGAGTTTGTCTCATGCATACTGAGGTCTTATCTCCTCTGCCTCACCATTTATTTATTTATTTATCTATTTATTTAAACATTTTAGTTAAGAGGTGAAACCAAATTGATCAGCAATATCAAATACTGTACATCACACTATACTGCACTGATTATATCATTTGTTTTACAAATCCCCAGAACTAAAAGTACATTCTACAAGTACAGTATGTAAAAGTACATTGCAAGTTAGAATAATACACAAAAACAAGAGAACTGGACAACCTATCACAAATTCAGACCACCAGCTGAAGTTACTTTTTTCTTTTTTAAATTTCTCTAGAATCTGTGATATTTTCTTCACAGTATAAAACAATTTCAGTCCTCGGTTAATTCTGTCTACTCATAACCATTACCATAATATGTAGGGCAAGACAAGAAAACAGTGAGAAAACATTATGGATTGTACAACAGTTTAATCTCTAAACAATGGTCTGGCTAAAGTGTTCTGCACATTTTTGTACATGTTTCAGATTGGATTCCAAAATAATCCCATCCAATAATATTCAGCCTCTTTTTTTTTCTTCTTTTTTTTTTAAATTCAGGGCGAAACAGAAGGGGGCATGCTACAAATCCATAAACTTCACACATTTTGTTAGTTGCTTTAAAGTGCTAGCACTAGCCCTGTTTTAGATCACAGTATCATCTGCACATATTGGGACTCTAGCTTTAGGTTTGTCTTCTGGTACACAGTTTAACAGCTCCCAAACTGAAGCCTTGTGAGGTATTGAGATTCATATTTTAACTTTTTTTTTGTAACAACCATGTGTTTCATGATTTTTAAACTGGGTCAATCATCACTCTGTTTGAAAATCTTAAATTAGTTTTGAAAGGGATAACCCAAACTTTGATTTCGTGACACTCTTATCCTTATCTAATGCTGATGATATCTAATAGTACCAGGTTTGCTGTTTTAGTATAATGCATAGGTCTGAATCCAAATGGGTCAGAAGTATCCCTGTTATAATTTTTTCAAGCTATTTAGATAAAACACTATACTATTTGTCCAATAGTATAATGTAATAGCTCCAGACCACTTTTCCTGACTTTGGGAAATTTACTAGCTTTAAATGAAATATTAATCAAGCAGTTCAATATGTGTGTGTATGTGTGTATATAGATATGTGTATATAGATAGATAGAGATATCTCTATCTATCTATCGATCTTAAAAAAAAATAAAAATAATCATTTTTTAACACAGCCACACAGGTTTGTAAGCATTGTGGGTCCAGGGAGCAGCCACTCATTCATATGCCTCCCTTTAAGCATGAATGAAGAGACTTTGAATATACTTCAGCCTTTTAAGCCTTTATGGATATGCTTTTCAATGTTACTCAAGTGTTATCTCAGCAGGTCATTAAGACCAACATGCTCAATGGATGCAGGCTACCAAGTAGTGCTGCTAGTGATGAGGTGGCTTTTAACAAGTGGCAAAATGCAACTTGAGGAAACTCTCCAGCACATGTAATGTGAACCATTCACTTGTTCTGTAGTAAGTCATTCCTCTTAGTAAAGTATGCTGACATAAGTGGATTATAGACAAATATCTAGGGAATAATGAAGAGTCTAAGTATATTATATTACTGTTAGTAATTGATCAGAAACTACATATCCAAGGTCAAGCAAAAGACCAACAGCTGCGTTCTATCCAACAGGAGTGTGTGAATACCATACATGCTGCTTTAGTTTCTGTAAACTTTCCAAAACTTTCCTAAAGTAGTCAGAAAAGACCTTTTCACAATAGACATTTTGGCTAACAGGAAAAGCACAGGTGTAGCTGCCAACATTATAAATGACCGCATTCCATTAAAGGTGCTAAATTTCTCTGCCGCCGAACGCGGTTTCTTGCCAGGAGCAGGTGGTGGTGATGGTCGCTTGGCAAGAGCTTCAGCCATCGTTGCATTTACAATACAAGAGATGGCCTCTGACCAGCGCTACTTCTAAAGAGCATTCTGGAAGCTACAGTGACAATTCTTCTAGACCGGTAAGTACACAGCTGTTAATGCTTACAGCAAAAATAACATAGAGCTCCTTTAAGATGTGCTAGTTCCAGGGTCCTGGTACTGTGCATGCTGCCTCACTGGCATGGCTTACTGGGCCACTTGATTTAACTTCAACAAATCCTGCTAAAAGCTGCTAAGTCGACGCAGGCCGGAGAGCTGCCCAGAATTGGGGGCAAGCAGTACTTTACCATAACTTCAAAACGAAGGCTCTTTTCTGAGTGTAAGCCCCGTTTGCTGCTGGAAGTGAAATTCTAGACTGGTAAAGTCAGCACGACGGTGTTTGTTCATCGCGAGTTGTCCCACTGCAGCAGGTGTTTTCGGCAGCTGAGATAAATACACCAAACAAAACCAGTAAGTCTTATGTCTTGCAGAGAAGTGTCAAATATGTTATGTTAATTTGGTAAAAGCTATGTGCTGTTGAAAGCTACAGTGCTTTTGCTGTAGATACAAAAAAAAAAAACTTTAGACTTCCACTGAAGTTTGGGGGTTGTACAGAGTTATTTGGCATATTTAAAATTTGATTGTCTCTGGCCATACATTAATACATTTCCACTTAAAATATTCAAACTTGTGTCCATGTAGTCAAATACCATGCTTTTTGTAACCACACCTCAAGCCTATGAACGTGGACAGGTATTGGAATTAACAGTAAGAAGCCACATATTGTTAGTACACATTTTCATAGCACAGTGGCAAAAACACCTCAAAACACAAGAAGTAATAAAGGGTGCATTCGCTACAAAACACATGGAGTTCTATTAGAATCTACAGGGGGAAGTGTGCTCAAAACTATCTAGTTCGACATGTCGTCTGACCACTTCTGAAGACAAAAGTATTAATAGCTGTTTCCTGAAAGGCATTTATTATTTAACAGCACTCATTCGTACATGCGAAAAGTGGCAGAAAGGGTTTTGTCAAAATCCTGCCTACCTCATCCCCTCCACACACTGGCCAATGGCTGCATGAGGTGGGCATGAACTTTGGTGTCAGAAAGTCACAGCCAACATTCAAAGACTGAAGGTTCCCCTTTTGGAAAGCAAGCAGTTGAAAATAATTTTCAGGCCATGCAATTTATTACCCCAAAGGCTCCTAACCTGAAAAGGTATGCTATGTGTTGTATTTCAGAAATATCTGCTAGCTACCTTTATAGCTAGCTATGCCATACCGTATATGGTGCAGGGTGTAGTAAATGAAGCCCCCAAGCTAGTTAGTGAGCTTGGTGAGTGAATAGTACAGTCAATTTTATCAAACTAGTATAAGCCAGGGGTAAAGCAAGTTCAAAGCTGGCATTGTGTTTGCTAGTTGTATTATTAAATGCTGCGGGTTAATACATCAACATTCTGCCCTATAGTTGCGTAAGCTACCATTGGCTAAAACTACTAGGCAAAATGGTCCTGATTAATGTAACTAATGACCCAATGTGTGAGGTTATATAAAACAATACGTGTCTTATTAGCCCACAGCTAAGGTGACATGCTTCCAATATGCAGTATATATCACGTCCGAAATTGCATTTGCCATTATGAATTCATTTAATTTGAAGACTCACTGGTGTTTTTTGCTGTTTTTGCTTTTAACCCATAGGACAGGCACTTATGTTGGAGTATAGGGACACTGTTCAAATACGCGTTTATATATTTTCTCACTGTTTTGTGCATTTTTCAAGGATTTTGCCTCAGTGTTTGTTTACTACCCATTTGCCCATATTCTTTAACCCCACCTGCCCACTAGTCCTGGTGTCCTCATCAATTTTCCTGCTAATATTTTTTACCTGACCTAATTATCTGCTTGCTCAGGGGCTTGTTCAGCTGTTGGTTGTTACACTGGCTGTGTTGTCCGGCCCCTGCTGTCCTCCTGCCAGCCGGCCTTGTGCCATAAAACCACCAATGATCACTAAACTTACTTCCCAGTTCGATTCCAGCCACGGACCCTTATATCATGTCATACCCCCCTCTCACTCGCCCCACGTTTCCTGTTTGTCTTACAATGTTACAATGGTAAAATAAAGGCAAAGGGGGGAAAAAAAATCCCCTTACAATCTTTTATCTATTGCTGTTCACTTTATCTTTAATATAATGTTCAAAACAGGTATGCCCATGCCCTTGGTTAGACTTTATCATTGTATCTTGTTTACGGCCTTGTAAGTTAGCAGTTGTTATGGCAGTTTCTCCCTTCTTAGTGTTGAGCCCTTAACCAGAACCTGGTTGACCCAGTGAAATACAGGTGAAGACTTTTCACGTCCCAGGAGACCAAAGTAGATTATGCGGACAACTCAGGTTCTTCCACAAAACAGATTAACAGAGAGTAATTACTTCTGGCATACTCACTCCGTAACACTTTAATCTCTCCGGAACAACTGTTCACTTCGGGAAAGCAGAAGTTAACCAAAGCTGCTATCACGGTTTATTTTAATCTGTAGATTCTGTGTTTTTTTTTTTTCTCAGGTCCACTTCTTCCACAGGGAGCTGGCTCGCAGATTTGATAAGAACTCCATGTGGGACAAGGACTGCACATCAAGAAGAGGATGGATCCGGAAACTGAAGATATCTGTAAACTTTTCTTCTATTTTCCAATATTTCCAAATGTATCTATATTCATAATAGTGCTTAACTTTACTGAATGTTCACTATAGTTGAATGAATATTGGTTTTCACAAACAGATTTTTCAAGTGTGACCTTAATATCTTGGGGGAGAGTATTTTGCTTTCAGTATCTTAATGTAACTTTAAATATCATCCAGGAGATGGAATAGATACTAGTAATAGTTTTTCTTTTGATCCTTTTTTTTTTTAAACCTCCTTTTGACTGCTTTTCCATGTGGTGCTGTGATATTTCGAGGGTAGGTCTGGAATTCCGCTAGTTCTGAACTATTCATGTTTGGTAAAAGTTCACTACTAGCAGAACTCGGATTTGCTCCCGACTACCGACGGGAATCTCCGTGGCCACCATGACCTGGGCTGAAAGTCTGGTTTATACACTGGCTGCCTGAATAGCAGGTGGTCTACACGAGTAGTGACAGTTAATGATGATGAATAATTACACTGGTGTGATGTGAGCCCAGTCCACCTTTGCTTCTCAAACGGTCTTGGGTTCACTTCATATCATGTAATAATCCTTTTCTCAGATTTGTGTATATATGTTGTTTGGGGGGCATGGTGGTGCAGTGGGTAGCACTGTCGCCTCACAGTAAGAAGGTTCTGGGTCCGAACCCCGGTTCGGCTGGAACCTTTCTGTGAGGAGTTTGCATGATGTCTGCATTCCTGTGTGGGTTTCCTCCAGCAGTCAAAACAAATACGTTAGGGAAACTGACGACTCGAAATTGCCGGTAGGTGTTAATGTGAGCGTGACTGGTTGTTTGTGTCAGCCCTGTGATAGACTGGCGACCTGTCCAGGGGGTACCCCACCTCTCGCCCAATGTCAGATGGGAGTGGGATGAAATGATAAGTGGTATAACTAACGGATGGATGGATGAATGTTGTTGAGCACAGATATCCCATGATGGCCAAAGCCCAGAGACAATTGTGACAGTAGTATTTCCATGTCTTGACTGACCGATTTCCATCTCTCCTCAGCAGCATGACCGGCAGACACTTTTATTCCATTTTCTTTTTAAATATGTTGTGTGGCATAGTTTTGTATACGTTCAGATTTATTGTATGAATTCTGGTAGGAATTTTACTTGTGCCTGCATGCCTATTCCATGATGAACATTTTCTATACAGGAAACGGTTTGTTGCAACTCTGAGGAATGTGTTTGGAGGAACACTTTATATGACAGCTTTTAAATAGCTTATTAGCAATATTTCATATATAAATCTAAACAGTATAGCCACATTTATTCAGACTAATGTTTTAAAAAAATCCCAAATCATGCCTTTTTCTTTTGTTGAATAGATGTTTCACATTAACTTTTGATCTTTGCCAAAACAGGGACTTGTGTAAGTGCCTAGACAGACGTTAATGGCTAATACTATTCCGCTAACCCCCTTGAGCTTTTTGTGCTAAACAAGTGCATATAGAAAATTTTAAACAGTGAGCCATTTATCATAATAACAGTACATTTTATTGCTGTAGCACTCTTTATAATGTATCAATTTGGACCCAAATTGAAAATTATGAAATGCTTGCAATCTTTGCACAAACCCAAACACTCTATGCAGGTGTGTATGTATGTGTGTGTATTTGCGTTCGTTTACCTGCTAAGTTATCCTATAAACTCTGCAAGGCAAAGCCTTTGAGTCTCTGCTTGGTGAGTAAACTTGTGATGTATCTGCAACATTGTGGTCAACGGGTAAGGATGACTGACAGACTTGATTAATCTGAGTCTGGCTGTGTGTTTCCATCAGACAGATTACCTCAAGTCAAAATAGGAAAACAAAATCAAGGCGTTGATTGCAGTACAAAAAACTGCAACCCTTGACTGCTGGTATTTTGATCTGATGATTCACAGTGGTACAATTACAGTAAAAATTCACAGGGCGACTCCGCTGTGAAGGAGGCCCACGCTTTGAGTTTGGCGCCATCTATAGGCTGAATGCTGAACATGTTTACATCTTTTACACCACCGCCATCTGGTATTTCGCACACATTTAAATTAACAGATAATTCAGCAGAAAATGGTGCATTTTCTCCAGATTAAAAAGAGCTAGAGAACTGCTGGTGCAATGGTGGCTCTGCCAGATGGACAACAGAAGTTCTGGTGGAGACGAATGGAGTTGATGCACATTCTCCTCGTGGATTTTTCCTTCTACCACATATCAGTGAAATTACCACATCGTTTTAGACCTTCTACAAGTTCATACTACGTTATATTATTTGGTTGGTGCAGTGTAGCCAACCATGTGTTTATGTTAGTATCACTAATCTTCATAAAACCTGGTCGTAGCAGTCATTTAACTTGTTGCAGTGTCATTATATCAAATGTACAATTCTGTTGAACACTGACATAATACAATGTTTTATACTCACACTCTGAAATAGTAATGTTTTTTATATTATCTTTGTCACATGTGCTTGAATTTTTCCTTAAAATACATTTGATTGCAAATTGTCTTTTCATCTCACTGCTGATGCTTTGAAACACAACCAAGGCCATAGCCATGGAGTCAACATTGGGGGGGACCAAATCTGCTGGGGGGTTGTGGCCCCCACAGGAAAAAATTCAAAATTTGAAAACTAATTTCATGCCATTCTAAAATATTTAAAAAAAAATCATTAAAAATGTACCTCCTCATGCTCTCTCCCTCTGGGCATTTTGAGGATATTTGAGTGTTAGCCCCCACCCCCCAATGAATATGTTATAATTACAGCCCTGAACACAACTATGATTAAGGTGGGATTTCAAAATATCCACAGTGACTTGAAAGTAAAGTTTTGAGGAGTTGCTGAGAGATATAACAAATTGAGGGAATGTAAATCAAGCAGAAATGCAGGTTTGGTTTGGGCGTCTTTGTCAAAGTTATAACATTTTCCTCCAGTCAGCACTATTTAAAAATCGCACATGAGTAGGAGCATGGTATTGGTGTGTTTGTCCCAAGTCACTGAGTTTGAATAATTTATATTGTGTTACTGTACATAAAGTGCTTAAGTTATTGGGCACATCAGCAGAAAATAACATACCAACGTGACATTATAGAAACATTTCATTTACTGGTATAGCAGAGAACTGCATTTGTGGACTTGACCTTTTCCCATGTACATCCTACTAATGTCACAAGCCCGAATATCTGGTGAGCTGATCCAGGGTGTTTTCTTAATGTTTGCCACATTGCCACAATAATTTCTCAAGCAGAGATAATAGCTGTAATGCTGTAGGTCAGCTGTTTATTAAATATTTTTTAGATTGTAGTTTTTACATACACATGCAAAATCCAACACAACAAATGCAGTACAAGTTTTCAAACTCGTTCACTAACATTCCTAATATCTTACAAGCATGTCCTTTCAAAGGTCAATTGAGTAATAACTACTATGGGTTTCCAGTGACCTGAAACTTCATTTCTTTTAAGACAAAGGAGATTTTAGAACAGAATACAAGACTAAAAGATTATCCTTTTTTGTCATGTACATCTGCAGTGAATATCCTTGTGAAGACACACATAATCACTTCATCACTGACATCATTTATTTATTTCTCCATTCGTTCGTTTTTTTTTTTTTTTACATTTTTCTTTGCATTTAACTTTTTATCTGTAACAATAACATAATTCCATTTGTCATAACATTTGTTCATTCAGTGCTATTTACAATATGTAAAAGTGAATAATTTAAGCAGGTCCGACTTTAGAGACTTCAGTTACTGATTGATTTGCTGATGACTCCTCATCATCTCCTCCAGACATTCCCAGTATCTTCCTTATACATGAGCGGAACTGAAAAATAAAATGATCACATTTGTTGCTGAGGGAAATATCTTTCCTTTACTGTATGTAATTTAATAGCAGTATGACCTCTGCAGGTGACTCTCTTTGGGGATACATACAATAATCGTATCTGATGTCTTAGTTATGACTCTGATTTTTTTTTGTCCACATAATTCAAATCGATCAAGAAATAAAAATCTGACGCTTTTAAATGTACATCAGGTTTTTTCTCTGAAGATGGGCAAGCTTTCCTTATGTCTTGAAAGCCACCATTAGAGGGCACCATTGGCCTTCTCACTAATGATTCAAATGAAATGCGCTTCTTTTTATTTGTGACTCTGTTTAAATTCAGAATAACTTCAGTTCACTTGAGTGAATTCAAAGCTGAACTCCTGCCCCTGAGAAGCTCTTAAATCAGACTGAATGCTTGACAATGAACCCACCTGTTTATTGAGGAGGATGTAAATAACAGGGTTGTAGACTGTGGAGGCTTTAGAGAGGCAGGAGGGTATGGTGGCCAGTCTCAGGTCGAACGGTTGCCCACGGTTGTTCACAACCCACAGAGCAAAACTGGCATAGGGCATCCAGCACACCAGGAAGCCCAGCACCATGACAACCACCATCCTGGTCACCTCCCTCTCTGCCTTCTGGGTGGAGGCAGACTCAGCTTGGGCCTTCGCTGCCTGTTGAAGGACAGAATCCAGTGGTGGTCTGAGAGTTACACATGCACACTCAGATCTATGAAACTGGTGAGATATTATTTCTTTCTCTTGGTTTTTTTTGTTTGTTTGTTTGTTTTAGAAAAATACATGCAATCTACCTAAACCCCCCAGAAAACAAGAGATAACGTGAAATATTCCTTACCGATTTCAGCACGAAAAGTAGCTGTGAGTAGCAGAAAACAATGGTAGTGAAAGGGACAGCAAAGCAGAAGCAGAAGAGGAACATCACATAGGACTCGTTGTTAAACTTGTTGTCAGTTGTGTACCAGTCTGGTCCACAGGAGCACTGCATGCCCTCTGGAATATACCTGGAGAGAAAGACGATGAATCAGTCTGTCCATGTGCTATATGTACTGTTGGACAATAAGCAAAAGTTGTAATTTCCTGAAAATAATAGGACTACTATAAAAAAAATAATAATAAAACTGTTGTATGTTCAGTCTTCATATACTGACCTGCTCCATCCAACCAGAGGAGGAACTGCAGCGAACATACCAAAGACCCAAGTCATTGCACAACAAGCTATGGCATGGTGAGGTTTGAAGGCGAAGTTCCCAAGTGGCTTGCAGACAACCAGCCATCTTTCAAAAGCTATCACAGCCAGAGACCAGAGGCTTACCATACCTGGAACAAGACAGAAAAGAATAAAAGACTGATACTGACTACAACTCCCTCACTGAGCTGCAAGTTATAATATTGCATGTCTGTAGTACAGATAACAACACGAAAAAGCTGTGTTTAAAATATAAGCACCATCTTGAATACATGCATGAAACAGGCTCTCGTTGTTGGTGGTCTATGACCCGCTATGCCAGACCTCAGGAGCAGATGCTTTTCTTTATATTTGGCCCAGATGTACACATAACCAGAAAAAATGTTTTTTAAAATAAGTCTTAAGATGATACTTCTAACTCATGATGTGCTTTCAGGCAGGTGAAACCATAATAGACAATCTAATGTAGAGTGGCCATCAACTTTTCAGTTCCTAGGTAAAGGAACAGTCTCTAGTCTTCTGCCGTGGGGATCTAGGGTTGCATTCACCTTCATGAAGAGCTGACAGGCCAGATATTCAGCAAAGGGCAGCCAGAACTGGCCTAGCTCTAAAATCTAGAAATCAGGCAACTTAAATATTTTAAAAAAGGCAACTGATTTAAAGACGCCGATTTGTGGCTAATATGTGTTTTTTAAAACCTTTTTAGCACAATCTAAGATTGTACAGTAACTGCAGCTTTGTACAAGATGAGACACAGGCAAACATAAGTTTAGTGCATTGGGAGCTATTTTCTCTTACCTTTGATATAAGAAAAACAGCACTTTAACACCACGATACTAACCTCTTACATACAAATAAATAGATCTTAATGGATTTTTTCTGTCATGGAAAGAAGAGACAGTTTAGTGTTGTTATTGAGCTGTTTTATTGGAGAAAAAGATTCCGAGATCCCTGTAATTGGGCTTTACAAGCAATTGGCATAAGCATATATCTCACATATATAAAAATCTTTCCCTTTACGATAATATTAGGGAAAATAACTGCGTCTGTTGTAGTATTGCATGTAACCCATTTTTGCTTAGTAGAATTTATCCAAGTCCTTATGCTCCTTACCACCAAGAGTTGCTGTAAATCCTTCGATCTTGCACCCGAGGGGACCAAGAATCATGTATCTGAAGGCAAAGCAGTAGAAGCAGGTGAAGGAGCCCACAGAGGAGACGAGGAGGTTCGCCACAGCCAAGTTCACCAGAATGTAGTTCAGATGAGACCGGAGCTTCTTATACTGAGCTGTACATGCGATAGTAAGCGTATTGATGGCCGTACCGGCCACAAACAGGAAGAACATAAAAGCTGACATGGAATAAAAGATTCCTAAGCTTCCTAGGTGATCCTGAGGAACCAGGTATGGACTGAGGGATGTAATGTTGTTGGTTTCCAGAGGGATAGGGATCCAGAAGTCTTCTGGGAACTCCACGGGACGATTTCCCCTCATTTTTCTCTGATTGTGTGTCAAATAAAAAAATAAAGATTTGTTCAAAAAGATGTTAAAATGATACTATTGTTCAAAGACTACAAATAATTCCCCTTATAATTTAAATACTAATACAATGTCTTCTGCTGGAGGTTTGTCTCTCTCTGACGGGGAGATAAAGCTGCATTTATAGGAACTTTAAATATTAGTCAGACTCAACTTAATTGGCTCAAGGAAGGGATTTAAAGCTTTGGTTCACAGACCACACACACAAATCACACATAAGTCTACATGTACACACATCACACACTCCCATAACAACACCTTTGAGCTAATATAAAGATAAGTATCTCGATTGTCAGAGCTGGAAGGGATCATCTCATTACATCCCATTGTAAAATCCCCGTATTTGTGAACCACATAATCTGATCCTCAGTGATGTTCAGGAGGTCAGTGCATTTGGCCCTCACTAATCCAGGTTGTAATGGTTTGCCTCAGGGCTTTTGTTATTTCTCTTGGCACAGTAACATTATTTTCAAAGAACCCGTTTTCTTGTTTCTTGAGAACTATCCGGATGTATTACAGGAGATTAGTTAACGTGGTAATGTGCATACTGAGGTTGTGTAACTAATGGTCTGTTTTATACTTCCTGTTTTTCTTTGATATACTCTCCTCTCTTGTTATTTCAGTTTCCTGCCCTTGTGTGTCTACCACCTTTGACATTCCACACCTGCCTCCAATAACTTACCTGCCCCTTGTGTTCCTCTCTGTCAACCCTGTATATATATGTTTCCCTGTTTCCTCTACTCTACGCCAGATTATTATTTCTTTGTTACCCAGTGTGTGCATAGATCTCTAGCATTCCTTCCCTGTTTTTGATCACCAGTTTTTGACTCAGTTTGTCTCTTGGTTTTTGGATATCTGCCTGCTCCCCCTTTGCCCTGTTTGAACTGCCTTACCTGTGCATGAGCTGTTTGAGATCTAGTAAAGACTTTTACTTTATACATCCACCCTCAACTGCTGTGAGTTTCTCTGCTTTTGAGTCTCTATGTCTACCAGAATTGTTACAGTACAATCTGGCCATGACAAACTCAGCAGAGAACGATGCCCTTCGCACCGCTCTTTAGTCTCAGGGGAAGTGGTTGCATGACCATGAACAGATGCTGACAAACCTGGTTGGAGGTGTGCAGGGTCTTCACGTGCGACAAGACACCTTCCAGGCTGCCACGATGGAGCAGCTCAATGCACTCACTGCTCAAACGCAGCTTGTTCTAGCCTGCCCTTAACCCTCAAGTTCCGGCAGCGGCTGCCCTGGTCACTACTGCCCCACCAATGATGCCTGATCTCCAGCTGGATCCAAGCCACGACATGAACCACGTGCCACTCCACTGACTTTTGGCCTCAAGCCTTTCTCCTACCCCATGGAGCGCTCCCAAGTTGCTTTCGTGACAACCAATGGGAAGGGCACAGGAGTGGGCCACATTGGAGTGGGACAGAAAATGTCCTGTCTGCCTGTCAGCGGAAGCCTTTTCAGGAATTCCACTGACTCTCCTCATTGAGGAGAGTTTTTGGACATTAGTAGCGACCCGGGGCCTGTTGGCCCTACGACAGGGAAACAGCCAAGTGGCAGATTATGCCATCCGTTTCCAGACTCTGGCTACAGAAAGTGAATGGAAAACCTACTCTATGTCCAACACATTCTTACATGACTTATCTGATGACATTAAAGACCAGCTAGCACCCATAGACCTACCCTTTGATTTTGAGTTATGTCCTTGCCAGAAAGATTGATTGTTTGAGAGAAAAAAAGAGAAGAGCTGATCTGAGAGAAGACTGCCTTGCCACTGGAGGCAGTCCTCTTCCTTGCCACAAACCAGTCGTCAGTGCAGCCCCTTGGCAACTTCCAGAGAGGAGATGACAGCGCTTCTTGAGGGCAGGGAGGAGCCCATGCAGGTGGGCTGCGCTAGCCTTTCTCTGGAGGAACAACAGCACTGACTGAATGAGGGAAGGTGCATGTACTGCGGCCACTTGGTTCATTTCCTGGCTGCGTGTCCAGTAAAAGGCCAGGCTCATCAGTGAAAGGAGGAGTATTGGTGAGACGATCTTCTTCTTCTTTTCAGCCCTCCCGATCTCGGACTCATGCTCGTCTGGTTTCCCTTGCTCGTTCCCTGGAGTTGGCTGTCTTCGTGGATTTCATAGTGGATGAAAATTTCATGAACCATGCACATTCCCACCAACTCCGACTGCAACTAGAATCTCTCCCCAGTTCTTTGCTTGCCACAAGTAAGCCTGTGTTCTGGGAGCGCAACATGTACAAACCAAAATCAATCTGATAAATAGGACTTAAACCAGCTTAATGTGGTTCCTTTAATGCCAATTAAATGTCCCAGTCTCTGAAGTAGGATGTGGTGGTCAGTGTTATCAAATGCAGCAGTAAGTTCTAACAAGAGAAGTACAGAGGGGAGTCCTTTGTCTGAGACAATTAGAAGGTCATTTGTAACTTTCAACAGTGCTGTCAAGTACTCTAAACCGTACTTCAACATCCTCAAATAAATTATTGTTCTGTAGAAAGTCACACAACTGATTGGCGACAGCTTTCTAAAGGATCTTAGACAGAAAGGGAAGGTTAGATTTGGGTCTGTAGTTGGCTAAAACATCTGGATCGAGAGTAGGCTTTTTAAGAAGACGTTTAATTACAGCTACTTTAAAGGACTGTGGACATAAAGGACATAGTGTTTTAATAAAGACAGATTGATCATATCTAGTAAAGAGGTGCTAACTAAGAGTAAAACTTCCTTAAGCGGCCTAGTTGAGATGGGGTCTACGCGACAGGTCGATGGCTTAGATGAAGAAAACGTTGAAGATAGTTGGTGAAGGTCCATGGGAGAAAAACAGTATACACTTGGGCTACAGTGCCGAAAGAAACCTAGGATTGTTTTCATTTTTCTCTATGAATTATCAGTAATAGGGAGCTCTGGCATTACAGAGGGCCTTCCTATATATTTTAAGACTATGTTGCCAGGCTATGCAGGATTCTTCCAATTTGGTGGGACCCCATATCCTTTCAAGTTTTTGCATTGTTTGCTTTATTTGCGGCTTTGGTTCTTAAACCATGAAGCTAACCTCTTATGTTTTATTGTCTTCTTATTTTTTTAGAGGGGCTATAGAGTTTATTGTAATTCGCATTGAGCCTGAAACACTATCAACAAGATGATCAATTTGGGAGGGACTAAAGTTAGCATAGGAGTCCTCTGTTATACTGACACATGGCACTGAATTAAGTGCTGATGGAATCACTTCCCTAAATTTAGCTCCAGCACTATCAGATAGACATCTAATAAAGACATTTTTGCTAAATGGTGTGTATTCCAGTAATAGGTAATTCAAAAGTTATATAATAGTGGTCTGATAAAAGAGGATTCAGTGGAAAGATTATTATTTTCAATTTCAATGGTGTATGCCAGAGCAGGGTCGAGGGTGTGGTTAAAACAGTGAGCGGGTTTAATTACACTCAGTAATTTACAGTACTTTAACTGTACTAAGGACAAATATTTGATCAAAACTCTGAGAATTCAGACTAGGGCCGGGAGCACAGTACATTATAACAAATAGAGAAGGCTTTAATGTTTTACAGGTTGGGTCTGTAAGACTAGGAACCACGTTTTCAAACAAGTTACAATTAAGTTTAGCTTTAGGGTTGATAAATAGAATTGAGTCAAAAATGGCTGCGGGAGGTGGTGAATTCTGTTCCAAATAGTTAGAATTTTATCATTAAAGAAGCTCATGAAGTCGTTGCTACTGAGAGCTATAGGAATACCTGGACCAAAAATGGCTGCAACTCCACCTGCACGGCCGGTGCCTCAAGGAATGTGGGTATTAATATGACTGCGGTGGATTCATTAAGGCTAACATATTCTTGTGACACAGTCAAGTTTCAGTAAGTCAAAATGAATGAATATGGTAATCTGATATTAGATCATTTACTAATGCGGATTTAAATGAGAGTGATCTAATGTTCAATATTTCAAATTAATCCTCCTATTTTGTTGCACTTTTGCAGTGGTGGTCTTAATTTTTATTAGCTTTTCATGAATTACTCCTCTTCTGTTTATTTTTGAGTTAATTAATTTAGGTTGTCGGGGGGCAGAAACAGTTTCTATGGGGTTTGGGGTGGGAGATTGCAGTGATAAGCGCAGAGAAATGTGTAAAGCTGCAGCTCTGCCTCCTGAGCTCAACTCTGGGTTGTCATGGTTTTGATCTACTAATAAACTCAATCAGATTCCTAGATATGAGAGCTGCTCCGTCCAAAGTGGGATGTATGCCATCTCTCCTAATCAGACCAAGACCTCCCCAGATAGTCTGCAAGTTATCTATCATTGTGCCACTCATCATGTCTCCTGTCTGCCTCGCCCACTGTTCTCCCCAAGCCTGTTGATTCCCCCTCAGAGTTCCCTGATCTGTCCAACCTGGAGACGGAGGCAATGGATCAATACACTTAACTCCTTAACTGTTTGGTGAGGTGTATGGTCATATATGTAGAATTGAAACCATGTGTTGAAAATAAAGGTATGGCTCAGAGGCCATAGGTCAAAGGTCCTCAGAAAGGGTCTTGCAGTTCGCAAAGGAAGTTAATGCTTTGTAAGTGAAACCATATGTGAGTGACAGTTTTTAGGAAAACAACTGTACTATTTAAGAGTCGCTGACCAAGGCTGATTTTCAGAGTGGTTCATCGGCTTCACACCCTCTTACAAGCAGATCTGCTGATGCTTGACTTGACGCTTTTCTTCTTTATAATAAATCTTTATATGCAATCAAGGCGGTGTCAGCGGAGTCTCCTTCATCCTCTTCACATCATCAACACCATCTAATAAATTACATTGGACAAGGACACAATCTCCGTAAACCATCGCAATCAATCTGAAACACAGCTAGCAAGATGTGATTTAAGTATGGACTTTCACCCGAAACTTCTTTGCAGTCAATGACTGCCTGAAGTCTGGAATCAGTGGACATCACCGAATGCTGAGTTTACTCCTTTGAGATGCTTTGCCAGGTCTTTACTGCAGCTGCCTTCAGTTGCTGCTTGTTTGTGGGTCTTTATGCCCTCAGTTATGTCTTCAGTAAGTGAAAAGCATGCTCAGTTGGTTTGAGGTCAGGTGTCTGACTTGGCCATTGAACAATATTCAATTTCTTTGCCTTGAGAAGCTCTTGGGTTGCTTTCGCAGTATGTTTAGGGTCATTATCCATCTATTCTGTGAAGCACCATCCTATCAGTTTTCAGCATTTGGCTGAATCTAAGCAGATATTATAGCCCTATGCACTTCAGAATTCATCCTGCTTGATGATGTGACCAGCAGTCACATCATCAATAAACACCAGTGACCCAGTTCCACTGGCAGCCATACATGCCCATGCCATAACACTGCCTCCACCATGTTGGACAGATGATGTGGTTTGCTTTGGATCATGAGCCGTTCCTTTCCCTCTCCATACTTTTCTCCTCCCATCATTCTGGTACAAGTTCATCTTGGTTTCATCTGTTCAAAGAATCTTGTTCCAGAACTGAGCAGGCTTTTTTAGAGGGTTTCTGGTAAAGTCTAATCTGGCCTTTCTGTTCTTGTGTGTTACCAGTAGTTTGCACCTTGTGTTAAACCCTCGTTAGTTACATTCCTGAAGGCGTCTCTTGATCGTAGACTTTGGCAATGATATGCCTACCTCCTCGAAGGTGTTCTTGACCTGACTAGATGTTGTGAAAGAGTTTTTCTTCACCAAGGAATGAATTCTGTGATCATCCACTTTAGTTGTCTTCCGTGGTCTTCCAGGCCCTTTGGTGTTGCAGAGCTCGCCAGTGCATTCCTTCTTTTTAAGAATTTACAAAATTGTGGATTCAGCTAATCCTAAAGTTTCTGCTATCTGTCTTATAGGTTTGTTTTGTTTTTTTCAGCCTGATGATAGCCTCCTTCATTTGCATCAACACCTCTTTGGACCGCATATTGAGAGTTCCCATGAACAGCTACCAAATGCAAATTCAGATTTTATTTTATTTTTTTGTGGTTAAGGAGGACAAGACTCTGCGGCCATGCATCGATTACCAAGGACTTAACGATGTCACCATCTTTTAACTTTTGCAGGGAGCCAATTCCAATTCATCGTCGAGGTCGATGCCTCGGATGTGGGGGTGGAAGCAGTGCTTTCTGAGTGCTCTACCAAGGACAACAAGGTACATCCATATGCTTTTTTTTTCCACGAAGCTGTCCCCTGCTGATAGGAATTACGAATTTGGTAATCTGGATCTGTTGGCCATAAAACTGGCATTGGAGGAATTGAGGCACTGGCTGGAGGGGCCAGAGCAGCCATTCTTGGTGTGGACAGACCACAAGAACCTGCGGTACATCAGGACTGCTGGGAGGCTGAACTCTCATCAAGCCAGGTGGGCCATGTTTTTCACTTGTTTCAATTTCACCTTGTCCTTTCACTCCAGCTCCAGAAATGTAAAACTTGATGCCCTCTCTTGCCAGTTCAAGCTCGATGACTCCCTCACGCAGTGGGGTCACTCCTCCAAGCTTAGTTGTTATCTGGGGTGAGTCGAACCATCAGTCTCCTCAAGCTTCAGTTTTGGTGGCCTTCACTGGTTCAGGTGGCATCTCAGCATGCACCATTTTTGCCCAGAAAAAGACTTCCCAGCAGCAGCCATCTGGAATGTGTTAGCTTTTCCCAGTACCACAATGACCATCGTCCCACATCACACTGAATTTTGTCACAGGTTTGCCACCCTCTGAAGATAACAGTTTCATACTCACCGTGATTGACCATTCTTCCAAGATGTCACATTTCGTTCCTTTGCCCAGACTCCTCTCTTGTCTCTAAGTTTTTGGATATTGGCCTGCTCCCCATTTGCCCTATTTGGAATGCCTTACCTGTGTATGAACTGTTTGAGCATTCGAAAAGACTTTTACTTTATACATTCACCCTTGACTGCTGTGAGTTTCTCTGCTTTTGAGTCTTTGTCTCTGTTACAGGTTGACAACATAAATCACAAGCCAAAAAATGTAATAAAGAAACACTGTTAAAAACACTTACTATGGAATATGAAAGGAATTTTCATGTAATACTCTCTAAATAATATGTTTAATTAACTTTGAAAAAAATGTATTTTGCCTTAATTTAATTTGAATTGGATTGTTTTTACACTAAATATCTTTCTGAAGGAGTTTAAAAGCAATAGAACGATCAGAACGTTGCATTTTGGAATTTCTCAGCAAGTAATGACTTACACAACACAACTTGTGTAAGAGCCTCTTGTGTTTTGAAAATAATATGTTCGTTGCAACACAATATCTACATAACATCCAAACCAGTGAATGTGTTGTTTTTCCAGTACCAACAATATACAGACACGTTTGTATTTTTTTTTATTTTTCACTTTGCAGATTTATAATTTCTTACTTGAATTACATCATTGTACACACATTTTTCATATGACAAAACATACGTATATTCATTGTTATTTACAATTCAAAAATCATTAGTGGCAGAGAAATCAGCAAGTGTTGATTTCCAGTTTAAGCCGGCCCAACTTTGGAGACTTCAGTCACTGACTGTGTTGTTGATGTTTCTTCCTCACCTCCACCCATCCCCAGCATCATCATCATACATGAACGAAACTGAAAGGGAAAAAAACGAATTCCTGATATTGTTAAAATGTATGTGCATTGATTTTATGGAACAGTCAATCCTCCCAACAAAAGAAAGTTTGCAAAATCTAGCATCTAGCTCCCTATTTTTCTCCATTCATCTTTATCATCATGCACTAACATAACTGAGAGGAAGAAGCACAAATGTAGTAAATTTAAATTTACCTTAAAGTATCCTGAACTATTAGGGAACATTTAGGCCCCAGAAGGTTAATGGAATTCCCTGTCATTTCCCCCTAAAAGTTGTCCCAATTGCTTTTTTGCAACAAACTAAAAAGTGCATCCCTTGTGTTCATCAAAACATTTAACAGACCTGTTTATTGAAGAGGACGTAAATAACAGGATTGTAGACTGCAGAGGCTTTAGAGAAGCAGGAGGGTATGGTGGCCAGTCTCAGGTCGAACGGTTGCCCACGGTTGTTCACAACCCACAGAGCAAAACTGGCATAGGGCATCCAGCACACCAGGAAGCCCAGCACCATGACAACCACCATCCTGGTCACCTCCCTCTCTGCCTTCTGGGTGGAGGCAGACTCAGCTTGGGCCTTCGCTGCCTGTTGGTGGAGAGGAGAGTTGGGTCAAAGACACAAGAAGTATCACTGGCGATTGCAGTGACAGTGCCTGTACAAAATATTTAGTTCAGTTTGTATTTTGATCTTAGAAATCTGAACCATGCTTGTCTGTCTTACGCATCTTTATCGATGGTACTGAATCTGTTCAAATCCATTCTACAGAAGCAGTCTTAAGCTGTGAATAATGATAGATTTTTTCTGTTAAACTTTTGGCTTTGAGAGGCTTGAGAAGTAGCTACCTTCAAGCTTTAGGTTGATTTAAGGCATTTTTATTTTGTGTCATTTGTTTGTCTCACCATTTTCAGTGTAATGAGCAGCTGACCGTAGCAGAACATAATGGTGAAAAAGGGAACAGCAAAGCAGAAGCAGAAAAGGAATATCACGTAGGATTCATTGTTGTATTTGTTGTTTGTGGTGTACCAGTCTGGTCCACAGGAGCACTGAAGGCCTTCTGGGATATATCTGGAGAGATAATCACAGTGTACTGAGTGTAGCCTATGTCCCAGCTTTACTTTACAATGAGTTTAAATGTAAGGGTTTGTGTATAATACTAACCTGCTCCATCCAACAAGTGGAGGAACTGAGGCCATCAGTGCAAACACCCAAGTGAATAGGCAGCAAGCTAAAGCATGGTCAGGCTTGAAAACAAAGTTACCAAGTGGCTTGCAGATGACCAGCCATCTTTCAAAAGCTATCACAGCCAGAGACCACAGGCTTACCATACCTGGAAAAACACAGACGGACAATGTAAGCCCCTTTTCAAATCATTAGAAGTTAGTCCAGCAAAAGGAAATTAGTCTTGAGTGGAATTTTTTTATTGTTCATATATCTTACCACCAAGTGTCGCCATAAAACCTTCAATTTTGCACGCTAGAGGTCCAAAGATGAAATATCTGGATGCAAAGGAGCAGCAGGCCGTGAAGGAGCCCACACAGGACACGAGAAGGTTCGCCACGGCCAAGTTCACCAGGATGTAGTTGAGGTGGGACCGGAGCTTCTTGTATTTGATGGTGCATCCGATGGTGAGGGTGTTGATGCCAGTACCCACAGTAAATACAAAGAACATAAATCCTGCCATGGCATAGAAGATGCCCGAGCTCCCCAGGTGATCCTGAGGAACCAGGAAAGGGCTGAGTGATGTGATGTTGTTGGTGTCCAGATTGATAGGTATCCAGAAGTCCTCTGGCAGCTCCATACCACGATTTGCCCTCATTTTGCTTTTTTTGTATGATTATTGATAAAAGCCGTTACGCCTCCTAAATGTTATCCTCGCTAATGGTAATGTTTTACCTATATCACATATATCATATAATTAGAATAAAGAATAAAAGTTTTAACAGGCAGACAGGAATGCTACAAGGTCTGCATCCCTAACATCTCTAACATCAGTCTCTCTGGAGGACTGACTTTTATAAATGGTCTCAGGATGTCACTCATCCTCATTAAGAGGTTAATTAATTCTATAATTGATTGATTACTTGCATTAATTGACATAAGTCATTTAGCGGTTTCCCCTTTTGACTGTGCTGCCAAGGAGGTCAGAGCTCAAAAAGAGTGTGGCACAGAGTTCTGATGTTACGGCTTATGTTAAGGGTTGAGGGCAACTTCTGCCACTCTTTCATAGAAAACAGTCAGGTGCTGCATGCTGCAACTAATAATAAGTGTTGCTCTCATTGGAAAATACAGAAAACACTTTGGAAGTGTGTGCTAATGGTTGGAAAGAAAGTGCTGACGCTTATCTAACTGCTGCTTAAGGGATATCATTTGTAAAGAAGAAAATATAAAGACAATGATCATAATTATAAATATGAATGCTGAAAGTTACCCACATCCCGCTGTTAAGAGCCTCACAATACTGGGGTCATAGTAAGAATTTGAAGATTTAGTCCTCTGTATAAACATTACTTACAGGCATCTGAATCATGGAACACACACACAAGCATGCACTTGCAAAAATGTGTACACCATGTGCCCGTATAGATATGCATGAACACTTGTTCTTAATATCAAAACCTTGTTAAACGGGTTAATCCTACTTTCTAAAGACGCGTGTAGCAGGTCTTTGCCCGCTAATCTGGTTTCCATTAACATTAAATCTGATAATCTCATGCTGTAGCCCTTTGTAATCCACTCTACAGGTTTAACTCAAGCTTTGTGTTACCTCTTTGGCATTTTGCCTCCCTTCCTGAAGCTGCGTAAGACATTGGAAATGCAGTCTAATAGCAGAAGGTGCTCGCTGTAACTCGGTAATTCCAAAGACCCAATGCAGAGAAGGACGTTATCATCAGCATATCCGAAGAGGCAGGTTATAGATATTCCAGAGGCCAGAGGATGAATTTGAAATGATATGGGTATTAAAAACAAAATAATCAAATAAAGCAGCAATATTAAACTGGTTTTGCTGAACACCTTGATCTGTACAATTTTTTATTTTTATTTTTTTCTTTTATATTTGCTTTGCAAAAAAATGTGTTAATCATTCCCTATAGGAATAAAATGCCATATCTATGCAATTAATTGCACAAAGCCTCACCATGTGTAAATAATTACAATACACAAATGATCAGTCTCCTGTGCAGCGGTATTTTGACAATAAAAAGAAAACAGCGTGGATGTTCAGATTAAGCAGGCCCAACTTTGGAGACTTCGGTCACTGACGACTGTGTCGACGACTCTTCATCTTCACCTCCACCCATCCCCAGCATCTTCATCATGCATGAACGGAACTGGAAAATATCAAAGGGGAGCAGATTTAGGGATATACCCTTAAAAACTCTTATTTTTGCTAAGCAAGTTTAATTACTGGCCATTCGGCATCCATTTGCTATTACTATTGTTGTTTATATTTAAGTTGTTAGCCTCCTTTTTCTAATCAGCCCCACTATCTGTTTTGCCATCCGTAACAATTAAGCATGAGCTGTTTACACAAAAGTCTCTCTATAGTCTAAGATGCTGGTTATTATTGCATTCATGTGTGTTGCTGTAAGAAGACATTTTCGTTTAAATTTGCAGTGCGTTTATATTATTTTTTGTTGTTTGGTAATTATAAATTACAATCCTGACAACAGGAACAACCACAAACTGTACTTCCCAAGCGCAGTATGACTCTTGCATGACTCCAAAACTTTAATCCTATTACCAAACTACCTTTTTATGCCTGCCCATAGCTGTAATGTGTTTTCAATCTCACAGGACAATCAACAGACCTGTTTATTGAGTAAAATATAGATGACTGGGTTGTAGACTGCAGAGGACTTGGAGAAGATGGATGGTATAGTAGCAAATCTCAGGTCGAACGGTTGCCCACGGTTGTTCACAACCCACAGAGCAAAACTGGCATAGGGCATCCAGCACACCAGGAAGCCCAGCACCATGACAACCACCATCCTGGTCACCTCCCTCTCTGCCTTCTGGGTGGAGGCAGACTCAGCTTGGGCCTTCGCTGCCTGTTGGTGGAGAGGAGAGTTGGGTCAAAGACACAAGAAGTATCACTGGCGATTGCAGTGACAGTGCCTGTACAAAATATTTAGTTCAGTTTGTATTTTGATCTTAGAAATCTGAACCATGCTTGTCTGTCTTACGCATCTTTATCGATGGTACTGAATCTGTTCAAATCCGTTCTACAGAAGCAGTCTTAAGCTGTGAATAATGATAGATTTTTTCTGTTAAACTTTTGGCTTTGAGAGGCTTGAGAAGTAGCTACCTTTAAGCTTTAGGTTGATTTAAGGCATTTTTATTTTGTGTCATGTTTGTCTCACCATTTTCAGTGTAATGAGCAGCTGACCGTAGCAGAACATAATGGTGAAAAAGGGAACAGCAAAGCAGAAGCAGAAAAGGAATATCACGTAGGATTCATTGTTGTATTTGTTGTTTGTGGTGTACCAGTCTGGTCCACAGGAGCACTGAAGGCCTTCTGGGATATATCTGGAGAGATAATCACAGTGTACTGAGTGTAGCCTATGTCCCAGCTTTACTTTACAATGAGTTTAAATGTAAGGGTTTGTGTATAATACTAACCTGCTCCATCCAACAAGTGGAGGAACTGAGGCCAACAGTGCAAACACCCAGGTGAATATGCAGCAAGCTAAAGCATGGTCAGGCTTGAAAACAAAGTTACCAAGTGGCTTGCAGATGACCAGCCATCTTTCAAAAGCTATCACAGCCAGAGACCACAGGCTTACCATACCTGGAATGATAGAAAGTAAAATTAAAGACATATTTCGGCTCGTTAAAACTCAAGTATCATAATCAAATATATCTGCGCCTCAAAAATCATCTTACCACCAAGTGTCGCCATAAAACCTTCAATTTTGCACGCTAGAGGTCCAAAGATGAAATATCTGGATGCAAAGGAGCAGCAGGCCGTGAAGGAGCCCACACAGGACACGAGAAGGTTCGCCACGGCCAAGTTCACCAGGATGTAGTTGAGGTGGGACCGGAGCTTCTTGTATTGGACGGTGCATGCAATTGTAAGCAGATTTATGCCAGTGCCCACAGTAAATACAAAGAACATGTATACGGCCATTGCATAGAAGGTGCCTGAGCTTGCTAAATGGTCCTGGGGGATGAGGAAGGGGCTGAGAGACGTGATGTTGTTGGTATCCAGCGCGATGGGGATCCAGAAATCCTCTGGCAGCTCCATAACCCGGCCGTGCTTCATTTTGCCCAGTATGTAGATAAGAAAAATCGAAATTTGCTTTTACATGAAATTTTGCTTTTCATGTAATGGTGAAGTTCAGTGCTTCCTGTAGGTGCGCTTGTGCATGTCTGTCCAATACAGAGGACATTGGGTAAATTTATAGGGTTGTCTGACTGAACCATTACCTAATTAAATGATTGAATAATTGATTGATTACTTGATTGATTGATTTACTTAGCAAAAAAGAACCCCCAGTTTTAGTGACGGAGATTACAATGAAACAGGAACCAATGCAGCATCTACAAACATGGTGCACAGTGGAATAAAAAAATAGACAGTAGCCAACACAAGATTTCAGGATATTATCAGTCATATTTTGTTCGTATCCGTGAGACACAATCTCCGGTCAAAAGAAATGACACAGAGTACACCGAAAGACCTACAGAAAATATTGTACATGTGCCAACATAAACATTTATGTATTCATAATTATTCAATAACAGTTTAGTCGAGTTTAGTCTCTCCTTGCCCAGGCTGGTTCAATTGGATCAAATCTGCAAGGAAGGACAAAGTTTTGGAATTAGCTAATCCAGTCATCAGAGCTAGTACGACTGCTGAGAACATTCAGTCTGCCCTTGGGTAACCTGCTTTCAGTTAGCATTAGAATGGATGATCTCTACTTTCGTTATCGTATCAGGATCAAGAAAGGATTACCCCATGTGGTGCATGGATCTTTGCACAGAGCAGAACCTTTCATTTTCCAGCATCAGAATCAGATATTGAAGGATACTGTTGTGTTGAAGATCTCTTCTAGGGACAGCCAGGTACTGACAATTACTTGTATCAAAGTAATTGAAGAATATTCTCATTCCATCTGCTAAAACTAGGGATGAATTACTTACTGTTGTGGAAGTGTAGCCTTCTAGGTCTATGCTTCCTGTTTTAAAGGATGGGAAGGGTTACAAACGTATTTTATGTGCAAATAAAATCATCATTACATAGTGACGCACCACTATTGGTTTATGTAGTACTACCCAAAGGCCAGTCTGTGCCAGTTATTTAAATTAGTCAGGCTTTTATTGACCAATGCAATAGGTGTACGAGAGATTCCAAATCTCCCCCTTTACTTAAATGGTTGATAAAAGACAGGAAGGTGCAGAGGAGATAAATAAATGTATCACAAATAGGATAATCAATATACATATATTTACACATGTATATTTGAAGTAAGTTGTTGCTCCTTATAAGTGGGCCAGAAAATGTATTTAGTTTAGTTTTATACATGCTTTATGTAATACATATATATATATATATACATACACACAAATACACATATATTTACACATTTATCTTTCTGTTTATCGTGTTGAAATTATTATTGGTATTACTACCATTGTTATTGATGATCTTAACCATTATTACAACTAGTTATAGTTGCTGAAATAACTCCGTTGGGAGAGAGTTAGACTCAAAATCTGAAGGTCCCTGGCTCAGTCTTGGGTCTCAGCAAGATGCAATCCTTATTTTTTAGTTTCATATAATCGTATAGATCATTGTGTAGAGAAAAAAAAAACGTTTTATTACCCTGAGACTGATGCCAAACCAATTGTCCTGTGTTGCTGCAAACTTTCCAAATAGAAGGTTGGTTAATGAAAATGACTGTAAAAGTTTATCAAACAATATCTGAAGTAAGTTGTTGCTCTTTATAAGTGGGCCAGAAAATGTCTTTAGTTTAGTTTTATACATGCTTTATGTAATTATGTTACTAGGTTTAGAGAATATTATCCACTCCTGGTGGATCTAAAAGGAAACTTTAAGGGAATTTGTAATGTTCATATTGCTAAAAGTTACATTTGGGGGAAAAGTCAGCCAACCATCAATATAAAAAGAATTTTGTACATTATTGTTTACGTCTTTCAGCAGGTCAATGAGGCCTAAAATATGACGACATCTAAAATAGTTTGAGGATTCAAGGGACACAAGCAATTAGGGTAATTTCCGTTTAGAAAAAAGGAGGCTAAGAAAACAGCAGGCTTACAAGAGCATTAGAATGAGACCTTTTTCTTTCATCATAAACACTCTGTTCTTCAGTTCATGTTCATGTGGTACACACTTTTGGGATTCTACTCACATAGTCACAGTGACAGGGGAAGATCCAACAATACCTGCAGCCGCAACAATGACATCGGTCACAAGTAGAAAGTGGTTTATGATGTAGTTTTACTGCAAATACAGCATTTGGCAGAAAAAAAAATCCATTAAGCTACGCTTTTTGAGACAGGAATCTGTTGACAGAAAATGTTCAGGAAGTGTGTGCACAAGAGTCTAGATATGATGTTAGGGCTTCTCTGTAATAATAATTCAATTGTTTAGACTTCTGTTTTTACAAACCTCGTTCATTTTGCTTGCCTTCATTTGTGAGAAATTCCTTAAAACATTGACATTGGGCTACAAAAAATAGGCTCTTGAATCCAGACAATCTGATGATGTAATAACACATTTTAGCCCACAAAAAAAAAAGGTCTGTGGCAAAAGGCTCACACACTTGTCTGCCGTGATGACTTAGTTGGGTGGAGACCCACATACGCCTCCTCAAAAAACCTCCACCTCGTGCTGCCATAATCCTCGATCCATGTCACTTGTTTGGCTTTACATCATGATCTCTTTAGGCTTTCAGAATTCAGTTCTCCAGCCGCTTCCTAAGACTCTTACTGTGTGTAAACAATTACCGGCAGCTCAGAGCATTAAGCAAGGTCAAGGTGTTTGTCTGAGCTCCACTGACCCGGTAAACCTGCCTCTACGCTCATGAACACACACTTGCATGAACGCATTACACTGACTGATTATGTGACGATGAAAAGGAATGACTGTATGTTAGAAATAGAAAAAGCATGTCTCCTAATAGCTTCAGTATGAGACTGACGAGCTGCATTACTGTAAATTAAAATATATGATTGTAGATTTGTCGGTTTCTTGGCCCAAAGCGATTCAAATCACCAAAACCTATTAGGAGTCATGTGGAAATGGCAGAAAATCAGTCACAATGACAATAACAACTTATGTTGCATTTCTTGGAATTTTCATTAATTTATCCAATCATTATCTCTGTCACTATGTCTCAAGATTGTACGTGGCCTGGTGAAAAAAATGAAACGAAAGGAAAACTTGAAATAATTTCATCAGGCTGGAAATTTTGATAAAATAGTTAATGTCTTACCAACAATGCTAAAGATTGTTTCTTCTTCTCTCTTGTTCTTTTCTTTTCCTGTCTTGTAATTTCTGCGAAAGGCACGTCACCCGTCAGGTGAAATGAGAGACCAAAGCAACAGCTCACTGCAGGAACAAAGGAAAGAAAATATTTTAATAATAAAGAGTACATTACTTAGAACTATATGTCACAAAGGTTTATGCCAGCCTGTAGGAAAAAAGTATACGCATGGTACAGCTTTTTGAAATATTTGTTATTACTGATTGATAATGGATGGATCAAGTATTGATCAGTACATGTGGGTTTTCATGAGTTTTAACAGGTTGTCTGCCTGATGCTGTTCTTACTAGCATGACAGTATGTCATTCAGTTAAGCTCTGAACCAGGTGGCTGCATTAGTGCTTACCCTCAAGCGAAGGGTGAAGGGTGAAGTATAAACTAAGAAGACAAAAATGATGTTAAGCTGTAGATATGCATTTAAAAAAAACAAAAACAAAAAAAAACTGCCACCGTAAATAGTTTACAATCTGTTTACAATACTTGAAAGCTTATGTGGTGTCTGGTCTTAAGTTTTACTCAAACCTTTTCATTATTCAGTCAACATATAATTGAGAGTAAGCTGCCTTGGCATTACCAAAATAAAGTCTTCTCATCCAAAGGCCCCGCCCAGCCTTGGTATACCCTCTCAGGTGGTATTAATTGGCAGGTGATGAGACCTGTTCTCAGGGCTGTGTGCACGTCTATAGACTGTGCTTGACTGACCTCTTCCTGACTTTCCCGTTAGCTTTATTGCACCTATTAGAGTGGGACAGGTTACAGAGTTATCTTTCTTACTGGTGCATGAACTCTGGTGGTGTCCTGTAACACACCTGTGTGGTTGTGCAGAGCCTTTAGGTTCTCATTTGGGTCCTTTACTCTATGGCCTGCATATGGATACGTACATTTTTGTAATTCCACGGGCAGCACACTGAATCACTGATAAAATATGTAAATGATACAACCAAAACCTCCTTCTTGCCCCTGTCGTACTAGGGCATGACTTGTTCACTCTTCAGACCATATACAAAAAAAAAAAAGTCTGCCATCTAATGGACTAATAATGTATTGCAACGAAGGACAACTGTGTTCCGAACAAAAGTAAACATTTGAATGAGCCAAACTGCGCTGTATACTGTACACGCATTCGTTTTATTTCTTAAGAGTATGTGGCTCATATCTGTCAGTGAACCAATAAATAATTCTAAATAATTTTTTAATCAAAAAAAAATAAATAAATCGTTTTTTGCCCTCCTTTAGAGGAAGGTCAGAGATCAAGTTCAGTTACTGTGAATAACGCAGCCAAATGTCAACAATTCCTGACGTTAGTGGATGATCAAACAGAACCTCCAACCCAGCCACAATTCTTAAGCAGATGTAAGGCTTTAAAATCAAAGCCGTGATCTGCATCAGTTAAATCGCGGGGGGTTGGGTGGGTGTTGGTACTTTATTATTAATGTTGAAGGTGTTATCTAGTAATGCAGTACTGTTATCAGTGGAGGGCGCCATAATGGTAAGTGTGGGCGTGGTAACTTGAATATGTGTGAGCGCTAAATCTGCAAATTAGTGCTTATACACTATTATTGTGCATGTACGGTCACATATAAGTGGGTTTAAAGCGGAATGAAATCAGCATCACCTACAATTTTTAAATAAAAGGGGTTTCAGCCCGGATGTCGCCATCTTTAGTAAGGGACAATAACCCTAGTACTATAACACAACTTATTGTAATTTGCTGAAACTCGTGATTTCTTTACTTCATATAGATTTCAAGTGTTCCTTGAAGAACCTCACTATACAGAGCACCCTATGCCGGTTCACAATGGCAAATAATAAAAACTGTGAATGCGTTTCTGTGTGAAATGGTCAGTGAGCGGGTCTCTGTCGCCATGTTTACTTTGGGTGACGCCAACTCTCTTCCATTTTCCTCCGCCTCTGGTTGTCAAGAAGATGGCAGCTTCCAGGCAGGCATGAGAGGAAATACTTCTTCACAAATCGAATGAATTTGGATTATAACCGCAAGATAAGACCACATACCCGCGTTTTTGCAATTACTGCATCGAAATAAGTAAGTAAAAATTTAAAATATGTCCGCCTTTTTCGGTTTGTTATGTTTTGTTGTGGCAAACCGCCCGGCCATTTTTCTTGTGGGAGCTGTAGAAGTAGGCCGATTGTCGAAAAGATGGCTGCTTCCAGAGACGGCATGAAACATAATAACACTCTGTTTATGCAGTTTAACTCCGTTTAGCTACGTCTTACGAGTGCTGTTGCAACTACATTTGTATCAGGTAAATTATGCATCTCAAAGGAACATGTAATCACATTGCATTTAATTGTAAAATTTAGCGACGCTTTGACAGATGCCAGCAGCACAGCTAACGCTGTTAGCTTGGTCAAATTAGGTTGAGCAACTAGCCGCTAGTGCTAACGGAGTACAGCTAACCTTAGAAACCGTTTGAATAGCACGATTGCGCTTAATTTTTTGTATACTTCACTAAATTGTTCAATGGGAGTTCAGACGCGTGGTTTTCATAACACCTACAACGATTCGAGTAAGGTTGAACAATTTTCTAATGATAATAACTGCGTTAAATGAGATGCAGAGAATGCTAGGCTTGCTAGCTACAATATGGCGACTCCCACAGAAGCATGAAAATAGCCGACTCTTGCTAACGGATTTAACTGTGGATTAAGCCTGTGTTGCAACTGTGCATTGTTCTGCTTCATTAGTCCGCTACTAATGTGTTGTATTTGTTGTTACTATAGCGTATTTCTTTGCCGGTGAGGTTGGCTAGCTATCATGTATTTTTCTTTTTCATTCGCTTCCGCCATTTTTCAGACTGGCAGCAGCGTTAGCGGGGGTTTGTTTGGTTACAAGATGGCTGCTTCCATGGATTGAATTCAATGGTCAGAAACAACTAAGACAAAACTTGGGTTTTGGGGAAGATTTCATGTTTTTCTTAGCTCAACTGTAACGTCGAATCACTATCAAGGATTATAAACCAGTAGTTGTTTGAAAGCTCCTACTTAAATTATCTTTTTTTTCCGATTGAATGTATTCATTAACCAAAGCTAACAGCTAACTGGTAAGGGTTTCACCCGCTTTAGCCACACAAACTGTTTCAGAAGTTGACTACAGTGTACAACCAGGTGCTACTGTTCAGGTTCTACGATCCTTAACGTGAAAACAAAACAACGAATTCAGCACTTAAGACCAATGCTTCTTTATTATTCCCTATGACAGTAGTCATGTCTGCCCCTGGCTCCGCGGTGTCTGGGACCACGGCGTCGGTTCTGCAGCCGCGGTGGAAACGGGTCCTCGGATGGTCCGGTCCTGTTCCCCGGCCCAGGCATGGACACAGAGCTGTGGCTATTAAGGAGCTCATGGTTGTCTTTGGCGGTGGGAACGAAGGGATTGTGGATGAATTACATGTATACAATACCGGTAAGATCAACTTTGTATGTATAACTTCAGCGATTGTTTTCTTCAGACAGCATTATTATCTATTTTACAAATCTGCGAATGTGAAATAACATAAAACACAATTTATTTTATTTTTTTTTAATCGACTCTTCGTCTATCAACAGTTCACTTCTATTTCTAAAGATCGACTCGTGATGTGCACAACTAAGTAGTGTATAGGCCTCAGTAGGCCAAGCGCATCCGTGTCTGGTTAAATTTGGCCCCCTCTGCTGGAAAAGGGTATTTAATGCACGTTAAAAAAGGCGGGCTAAAATAAAATGGATGATGCTGGTTGGTTTAAGCATATCCTCTGCCCCAATTTCCTGCACATAAACCAATAAGGAAAAACAAATTCAGCAAATCTTGTTTATTTATCCCCATCCTTAAATGCAGGTTTTGGTTTATGTTCCAATGTTAATAAGAGGATTGTTTACAGGTTATACTAGTCAGGAAGTCACTGCCTTGTTTAGGTCTTAACATAGACTTCCTTAATGATTTGAATGACTTGATAAAGGTACACATCTACTGATAACTTCCCTGTCTTTATTGTGCTTTAATATCTAGCAACAAACCAGTGGTTTATCCCAGCGGTCCGTGGGGATATCCCCCCTGGTTGTGCAGCGTATGGTTTTGTCTGTGATGGCACAAGACTGCTGGTGTTTGGTGGAATGGTGGAGTATGGAAAGTACAGCAACGATCTCTATGAACTACAGGTAATCTGTCTGTAGAAGAAATAACCCTCATCTTGTATTTGATTTACAAATTAAGATAATTAGATGTTCATAAATTAAACACGTCTGATGCACTCAACTAAATTAAATATAATTCACCTCATACCTGAATTTTCCAGATGTTAGTTTTATTTGAAATAGCTGCTAATGTAGTTCATGACAGCATAAAATGGACATGTGCATGTTTACAACACAAACAATGGTTATTGTCATGCTCATACTGCGGGATCAAAGCCAACTGGATGTTATCCGTTCACGTTTGTATGCATACAATTCAGTTTGTCTGTCTGCATCAGAGATTGCTGATATAGGGAAAGTAAATACAAAAAGTAAATGGCAAAGTTAGAATTTCAACTCGTAAGTTTCCCCATTGTACATGTTAACATGAACGTACTCAGTGTGGTTCAGCTCCTAGACAATAAGTTTATGAACACGATTGAATAAAACCCCAAGTCCCAATTTGTCAAAGGCAGAGTGGGAGGTGTGTTGCATAGTCGTAAGGGTTGCATTGAGTCTGTTCATTCTGACTGAGAGACTCGGATAACTAAATTAAATGGCTGATACAGTCAGAAGGCTCTACTCACCACTCACTACAGTCCATTCTTTGTTTAACTGTCAGGCGTGAGACAAGTAATAGATTTTTAGATTCATACGGTTGTTTCCTGATTGGTTTGCAGAACTCCTTTTTATAAGAATTTAGAGTGTTCCCCAATTAAAAACAAGCTGACTAAATAGTAAATACTCAGCAGCAAGAGAGAGAGAGAGAGAAGGGAAGAGTCTTAACAAGGTAATAAAGTTATTGACTGAATGTGATGTTAATCAGCATGAGTTATTCTGTTCCTTAATTATGTTTAAACAATTAACAATTGTAATTAACCAATCCTGACAAGTTTGCGGTACATTCTGACAAAATGTCTTTACTCACCTACTTACAAAAGTTAAAGTTAGAAATATACTCTGTTCTTGGACATGATATAAAGAAAGTGTATCCCAACCATATTTTGTCACCTGGTGTCCAGGTGGATTTTCAGGTACTGGGAAATGGAATAGACCAAAAGAATAATGGAGGGGAAAAAATGGAAAATGGGGGTTATTCTGGGAGAAGTGTGTATAGTTTTAGCTACAGTCTTGACTCAGAATTTTAACCTTACAGTCAGATAGAATAGGGAAAGAGGCCAACATGTGACTTGTTTTTTACAGCTTCTGCTATGACATAGTTAACTGATAATATGTTGTTTTGCCCATGGTTTCTACTACAGGCCAGCAGATGGGAATGGAAAAAACTGAAAGCAAAAAACCCGAAGAATGGGCCCCCTCCTTGTCCTCGACTTGGCCACAGTTTTTCCCTGGTTGGCAACAAATGCTACCTGTTTGGTGGATTAGCCAATGACAGCGAGGACCCAAAAAATAACATTCCCAGGTACAGGTGTTTTTATTCCAGCAGGAGCTAGCCGGGTCCTCATATGCATGACTGCTTGAGATTCTGCCTTAACCAGCAACATAAGTGTGGCTAATGTCTGTGTTTTTCATTCTTAGATACCTTAATGATTTGTACACACTTGAGCTTCGTGCTGGTTCCAGTGTGGTTGGATGGGATATTCCAATCACATACGGAGTTCTGCCTCCTCCCCGTGAGAGCCACACTGCTGTGGTTTACACAGAAAAGACGAGCAGGAAATCTCGCCTGATAATCTATGGCGGGATGAGCGGTTGTCGTCTTGGAGATCTGTGGACACTTGATATTGGTAGGTCACTAAAGTGTGAATGGAAAAATAACAGCGCTAAAATTATAAATGCCCTGCTGGCAGCCCATAACAATGATGCTGTCATTCACACCCAGTCAGACCAAATGGGATTGAACATCATCACTCTTAGACTTCCACACTATCAAGAGGGGATAAAAAGTTAATGTTTGACAATAATGTGTGTGGATTTGCCTGAACTGTAATGCTGTATTTTATTTGGTTGCATGTCAGAATGAATTGGTACTTCTGTATAACATCCTGCTGCTTGTCATTGTCTCCAGATACACTGACATGGAACAAACCATCAGTAAGCGGCACAGCACCACTTCCCAGAAGTCTTCACTCTGCCACCACCATCACAAACAAGTGAGACCACTGCTTCACTTTGCCAATAACACATTGAATGATGCTTTTAATAATGTTTGAATTTCCCTTAGAACAGGCTGTGTTTTATATCATCATATTACTCTGGTTTCATTTTCTCACTGTGCAGGATGTATGTTTTTGGAGGATGGGTTCCTCTGGTAATGGACGATGTCAAAGTGGCCACACATGAGAAGGAGTGGAAGTGCACAAACACTCTTGCCTGCCTAAATCTTGGTTTGTCTAGCTCAATTTTTATTATACCAGTTTTCACTTTGATAACATTTGTTTAAAATGACCTTCACTGATGTTAATTTTGTTCCATATGTTTGTTTGTAGATACCATGTGTTGGGAGACGGTGTTGATGGATACTCTTGAAGACAACATCCCTAGGGCCCGTGCCGGCCACTGTGCTGTGGCCATCAATTCCAGACTTTATGTTTGGAGTGGCCGTGATGGTTATCGTAAAGCTTGGAACAACCAAGTCTGCTGTAAAGACCTCTGGTACCTGGAGACAGGTAAGTGCGCAGTAACAGTGCTGATTGGTTTGTCATTAAGAGTGACTTCAGTGGCTCAGTTTGTCAAACAGTGTCATTGTTGTTAAATATCTTGTCCTCTACCTCCCCAGAGCGGCCACACGCTCCTGCCAGGGTGCAGTTAGTCCGTGCCAACACAAACTCTCTGGAGGTGAGCTGGGGTGCAGTCTCCACTGCTGACACCTACTTACTGCAGCTACAGAAGTATGACATCCCTGCAACTCCAGCTGCAGCCTCACCAGCCATGAGCACAACCCCCTCACAGCCTGTGAACTCTCCAAAGAGCCCTGCACCGGCTGCAGCAGCACCCTCTGCTCAGAGCCTGCCACAGACAGGTATAACATTAGTGACTGATGACTCCTCCTTGTTTCCAATTCTTCCTGTCCATTGTTGTCACTACACCAGGAAGCCAAACAACTACAAATACTCTGTGCATTAAGTCTTATCATTGGTTCCCTTATTTTACAGCTGTTTTGAAGGTTGCAGCTCAGCAATCTGCCACAGGCACATCTGTTGTCACAGTCCGCCCCAGCCAGCCTGGAAAATCTCCTGTCACTGTGACGTCCCTTCCTCCAGGTGTCCGAATGGTAGTGCCTGCCCAGACCACCCAAGGATCGGTATGAGCAATTTTGCACAGTATCTTATGTTTAAAACTTTTTGTGAGGTATATAATCAAATGAGTAAATATGTTCAACAGCTGTTTGCTTTTTCTGTTTTCAGCCAATTGGCAGTAGCCCTCAGATGAGTGGCATGGCAGCTTTAGCTGCAGCAGCTGCAGCAACACAGAAGATCCCGCCCTCCTCTGCAGGCACTGTCCTCAATGTTCCTGCGGGTGCCACCATTCTTAAAACAGTAGCCGTTTCTCCTGGCACAACCACTGTGAAAGTGGCTTCTCCAGTCATGGTACAGTGCTCACTAAACTCTCGTTTCTAACAATGTGTGCATTCTGACGGTCACAGGTCTATTGTTAAATCAATGTTGTGCCTGTAGGTCAGTAACCCAGCCACCCGGATGCTGAAGACTGCTGCAGCTCAGGTGGGCACTGCAACTGCGTCCTCTCCCACCACCACCACCAGACCCATCATCACTGTGCACAAGTCTGGTGCAGTCACGGTGGCCCAGCAGGCCCAGGTGGTAACCACTGTGGTGGGAGGAGTCACCAAGACCATCACCCTGGTCAAGAGTCCCCTCACCATGGGCGGCAGTGGCACTCTGGTAAGAAAACAGGACTCTTTAGCACAATGTAATACTGAAGCACCACTCTGAGAGCACCCTTTGTTGCTTTCACACGCATGCTGTTAATCATGGGTTCTGTAAATTGCTTTCCACACTTAGTGTGTGTTATTTTTTTATGTCTTGTCACAAGACAGTGGCAACATGCACTGAGTTAGAACCAGTGGGGGAGGGAGTAAAGGTTGGCCTACAGTGACTGTTGGAGAACTCTACTAAGAAAACAGGGAGCATGATGCTAGTGATTTGCATGACTGTCAATCAGTTAGAACTGGAATGATTCTTAGAGCCACCAGTTTAGTGGTCCATTTTCCCAATGAACTCCCTGTACTGTCCGATGTTTTCTGGTGACTCATGAACTTGAGTCTCTCTCCTATGTCGGCAGATCTCCAACCTTGGCAAGATGATGTCTGTGGTACAAACCAAGCCAGTGCAGACATCAGCTGTCACAGGCCAGGCTTCCACTAACCCTCTCACACAGATCATACAGGTCAGCTATCTGCATGAGTGCAGGAAAAAAACAGGAGGTAGCTTAAAACTCCTGAGACAGGCACCAGATGTCTTTTCTCCAAATGGTTTGCGTAACATGTACCTCTCTCCCCAGACAAAGGGTCCCCTCCCAGCTGGCACCATCCTGAAGCTGGTGACCTCTGCAGATGGCAAGCCCACAACCATCATCACCACTTCCCAGGCAGGAGGCACAGGAAACAAGCCCACTATCCTCAACATCAGCGGCGTCTCTCCTACCACCACTAAGCAAGGCACCACCATTATTAAGACCATCCCCATGTCGGCCATCATGACCCAGCCTGGAGCCACAGGTCTAAATTTACTCCAGTTTACAGTGTTAGAACTACATATCTCAACGGCCTGCAAGTTGTGATTGAGATCCGCACAATGAGTGATGTTCATACTATTTTTGGAGTAGGAACAAAACCCAAACCAGATGAATATCTGAAAGAAATGGTTTTCCGTTTTTGCCACTCAGTTGATGTTCCACGGGGATGGTGATGGCATGACATAACAGAAGGAGTGATAATGTATGCTTACGTTTGGTAATTGGTGTAGATGAAAATGAATAATAATTGTTTGCAGGTGCACATTAACCGAGGTTTGGGAATAGGGTACTGTGTCTTGACTTGTCATACTCGGGCGAAAATTGATTTCAGACATTCATGGTTTTGTCCATGCAGGTGTGACAAGCAGTGCAGGCATGAAAACGCCTATCACTATCCTTACTACAAAGGTGATGACCACTGGAACACCTGGTAAAATCATCACTGCAGTGCCCAAACTTGCCACTGCAGCTGGCCAGCAAGGATTGACACAGGTAAATTGACTCCATGTGTGCACTAGGCTTTGTAAATGCCATCTTTGTGTTAGAGGACTTGTTCTGCCCATTTATGTAGCACCTGACGAGACTAATCCTGTATTGTGTGTCTTTAGGTGGTTTTGAAGGGTGCTCCTGGACAACCAGGAACTATTTTGCGCACTGTGCCCATGAGCACAGTGGGTGGGGTTAGACTTGTTACACCAGTGACGGTGTCTGCTGTTAAGCCCACTGTCACCACGCTGGTTGTCAAGGGGACTACTGGTAAGAATAACCATGCCCTTTTTTTAAGTGATTTGTTATTGGGTGACATTAATGTCATTATAACAGATTTTGCACTTTGTACATTGTACTATGGATCTTTTGGTTTAATGTCACTTATCTTCCCTCCAGGTGTCACCACTCTTGGAACTGTCACTGGTACAGTTTCTACTAGCCTGGCAGGAGGCACGGTGGACAGTTCCAATGCCTCACTGGTTACGCCCATCACCACACTGGGAACCATCGCTACCCTATCCAGCCAGGTCATCAGCCCAGCTGCCATAACTGTGTCAGCTGCTCAGACCAGCCTGACTTCTGCCTCCACACTGCCCTCCTCTACCATCACAGTGCAGGTAAGATCCAGCAGCTTGTCATCCATCAGGCTGTATTTGGCATTGTAATCATTTGGACATTAAATGATGGCAGCGGTATGCACCATAAGCTTTTAATTACTACATTACAGCCTAAGAACAAAGACTGCAAAGTTCACAACATTGACACTTATTCCTGTTGCTACAGAAAAATCAGAGCTTTTGCCAGAATAAAATGATTTATTTTGAATCAGAAACATTATGTATGACTCATACTATGACTAAACTGAAATTGCTGTCTCCCCAGAACCAGCCCACCCAGGTGACTCTAATCACAACTCCCAGTGGAGTAGAAGCTCAACCAGTACAGGATCTACCAGTGTCCATCCTTGCTTCGCCAACCTCTGAGCAGCCCAGTTCCACTGAGGCAGGAGCAGCAGGAGAGGGTTCTGGGACCGTCACTCTGGTCTGCTCTAACCCACCCTGTGAAACCCACGAGACAGGAACCACCAACACAGCCACCACCTCTTCTGCCACCATCGGAGCAGGACAGGTCTGCTCTAACCCACCCTGCGAGACCCACGAGACCGGAACCACCAACACAGCCACCACCTCATCTGCTAACATTGGAGCGGGACAGGTCTGCTCTAACCCACCCTGCGAGACCCACGAGACCGGAACCACCAACACAGCCACCACCTCATCTGCTACAATTGGAGCAGGGCAAGTCTGTTCTAACCCACCATGTGAGACCCATGAAACAGGAACAACCAACACAGCCACAACTGCATCGTCAAACATGTCTGCACTCCGTGTGTGCTCCAACCCACCATGTGAGACCCACGAAACTGGGACAACTAACACAGCTACCACAGCATCCGCTAACATGGGAGGGGTACAGCAGGTGTGCTCCAACCCGCCCTGTGAGACCCACGTGACAGGCACCACCAACACAGCCACCCAGGCATCGTCTAACATGAACGCAGGCCAGACGAACACCGTGCAGAGGGTGTGCTCCAACCCACCCTGCGAAACCCACGAGACAGGGACCACCAACACCCCGTCCACAGCCACCTCCAGCATGGGAGGTGACCAGACCAGCACAGGAGCAGGACTGGTCCAGAGGGTGTGCTCCAACCCACCCTGTGAAACACACGAGACTGGGACCACCAACACAGCCACCACTGCCACGTGCAGCATGGAGACAGGCGAAGGCACAGGTATACCATCAAATACTGTACTATGTCACGTCATGTCTTTTTTTTTTTTTTTTTTTAATTACTAAAAACATATTAAAAGGGAGTGATTGATTCAGCCATGCAACTGTACATTAAAAATCATTAGCTTTTTAATTTTTCTTGATGGTATTTCATCATCTTAGTTTGTTCCTGCTCTACAACTAACAGACATAGCAAAAGCACTTTGATATCCAGAAGTGCTGAACTGCCACATGGTAGATGCCCGGCTTACTTTCAGGTAATGAAACAGAACTAATGGAAATGAAGTCAAACCTAAATTCTGTTTTTGTATCCTATCAGCAGCCCAGCAGACAGAGGAGGGAACCGAAGGTACCAGCAGCACAGAAGTTGCCTCTACCACTGCAGCAGCTGGCATGGTCACAACCACCCAGGGCAGGGCCATCACGACTGTAACTCAGTCTACACCAGCTCCTGGACCCTCCGTACCTGTAAGAATTGCGCATACTTACTATCTGTCTTAAGGCTGCATGTGTGTATCTGATGTCATTATGTAAGAGAAATGTATAATTTTGAGGGGGGGAAAAATTTTACTTTTTTTTTTTTTCCCTTCTCCGTTTCTGTCCAGTCGATTTCATCAATAACAGAGGGCGTGAGTACTGCTGCCAGCTCCACAGAGGAACCAATGCAAACTGATGAGGCAGCATCAGCAGAAGCTGCACCCGCAGAGGAGGGAGCTACTGCTATGGAGACACAAGCAGAAGTAAATGCAGTATAATGTTGCACAAAGCCAGTGTTATGAAATTCCAAACTATCAATGCATTTTTGCAGTCTTTTAAAGAGAATTCTGAAATGTGTTCTCTCAGGGAGAAGCGGCAGCAGCAACAGCACTGAACCTGCCCTCAGAGCTGATGTCTGAGGGTCAGGGAGCCACGCTCATGGTGACAGGGCTGTCGGACGAGGAGCTGGCTGTGACTGCAGCAGCAGAGGCTGCAGCTCAGGCAGCAGCCACTGAAGAAGCCCAGGCCCTTGCTATCCAGGCTGTCCTCCAGGCGGCTCAGCAAGCTGTAATGAGTGAGTTCAACCATAATCTTGTATAACTAGATGTTTCTGCACACTTAGTTAATTTCGATTTTCAACATGGGCATCGTGGAACAAGGTCTGGCTGTAGTTATTTGGAGAAAAGGCAGGGATTGCTGGAGAGTTAATTTTTTCTCTTCCAGTAAACAACTTTATGGTCGTCAGTAGAACCATAAGTTGGCCCAACCTCTGCAACTACTGCAACCTCAACAATGCTTCTGTAGTTTCTAACGAAGCTGCCACGGTTGTGGTATAAATGGAATTCCTAAATATTTTGTATGTTTACAGACGAAGGTGATTCCACTGGAGAGAGCCAGCAACCCACCAACATCCCCATCATGCTGACCCAGCAGGATTTCGCAGCACTGGTACAGCAGCAGCAGCAGCTGCAAGAGGCTCAGGCTGCAGCCCAGCAAGCTACCGTGGACACAAGCTTGCCCACTGAGGGCCTTGCCCCAGCTGACAGCCTCAACGACCCCTCTGTCGAGAGCAACGGACACAACGAGATGGCTGCCGCAGTCACCAGTGCCGTAGCATCTTTGCTGCCACGTACCACTGCTGAGAGTAAGACTTTGTGCTTTCTTTTAATGATTACTTTGGATGTCATTTTGTACTGTAGATTGAACTTTTCAAATTACTCCTTTCACTATGCAGCACTAGCTCCATCAAGCACCTTCGCACCTTCTGTATCAGTGGCAAGTCCAGCTAAGCTGCAAGCAGCAGCCGCTCTAGCAGAAGTCGCCAATGGCATCGAGGGAGAGGTGAGTCATTGTAGTAATACTGAACATCTGGTTGGTCTGTGCAGGTCAAAGAGAGAGAAAAAAGTAGTCATTTTTAATTGACTGTGTATTTTTTCTTTCCATACAGAAGCAAGCCCCTCAGCCAACCCCAGTGAAGCCTGTAGTAAAGAAAGAGAACCAGTGGTTTGATGTTGGAATCGTAAAAGTGACAAATATGGTTGTCACCCACTTCTATGTGCCAGGAGATGATTCTCAAGGAGATGTAAGCGTCTCAGGAGGCTTCCTTCATGCTCAGATGACTGTACATCAGTGTGCTCAGTGCATCTCTAATAGCCCTTTGATTTTTCTGTTTGGTAGGATGACTCTGGCATCATGCCAGACTACAGCCAGATGAAGAAAATGGAGTTGCAGCCTGGAACAGCTTATAAATTCCGTGTTGCTGGAATCAACGCTTGTGGTCGTGGAGCTTTCTCAGAGATATCTGCTTTCAAGACTTGTCTACCAGGCTTCCCAGGGGCACCTTGCGCCATCAAAATCAGCAAGGTAAACACACCAGTGAAGCATTTTCCCTCATTGTCTTCTGTTTTTTGTTGTGGATTTGACACACAGGTGTCCAACCCTAATAACACCAGCTGTTCTCGTGAGCCATGGTGTCAGGCACTGAGTAGTATCTGTTCACTGTCCCTCTGCAGAGCCCAGATGGTGCCCACCTGACCTGGGAGCCACCCTCGGTGACATCAGGGAAGATCATCGAATACTCAGTGTACCTGGCCATCCAGAGCAACCAGACAGCTGAAGCCAAGGCCTCCACCCCAGCCCAGCTAGCCTTCATGCGCGTGTACTGTGGACCCAATCCCTCATGCTTGGTACAGTCGTCCAGCCTCTCCAACGCCCACATCGACTACACCACCAAGCCAGCTATCATCTTCCGCATCGCCGCCCGCAACGAGAAGGGCTACGGTCCTGCCACCCAAGTTCGATGGCTGCAAGGTGAGCACAGCACATCATAAGCTAATAGTCAAATGGTAGAGAATGAGCAGTTAATTGGTGGATAGAGAGAGATATTTTAACCATTTACTGTTTTGTAGAATCTGGCAAAGATGCTGCCTCTGCAAAGCCGGCCCCCAAAAGACCAGGCACCTCTCCTGATACGTAAGTAGTGTTCATGTTTCATACTGTGCATGTAGGCTCCACGTTAAGATGGCACTGATGAATAAAACATGCAATACTTATTCTGATTTTATGTGTGCTTTACAGTAAGGCTACTGGTCCAAAGAAAGCAAGAACGGACCAGTGAGGTTGCCCAGAGACCCCTCCCAGTCTTTTGTCCTTTTTTCCACTCGCTGTCCTTTTATCAGGAAGACCTGACCTTCACCCCTCCTCCACCTCCTCATCCTCATCCTAATTTCATCTTGCACCCTCAAGTCTCAGATCAAGACAGCAGTGGAGGCAGAACAACCGTATGAAGCCGAGATGAAAGTCAATCTGAGAGATGTTTCTGTAGATAAAACCCTCCCTCCTCCTTGTTCTGTTGGTCGTACTATTTTTAGAGCAACACAAACTTAGAAGCACATTATCTTTTTCAGTCACATCCCCTTCCATCCTTTAACATCTATTTTTGGCTTGTTTCAGTAGTTGAGCAGTATAGAGAAGCATTTACATCTTTCACAAACTGGGAGCCAGCCTGAGCGCAATGTTACCTTTTTTTTTTTTTTTTTTTGTCTTTGTTTTGTGAATCCTGGGGGGATGTAGAGAGAGACTACATGAAATGATGTACAGTGTTGAAAAGGCTGTGGAGGCATTAGTGTAGATGGGAGGAAAAATCAGTATGGAAACAAATAAAGCACTTGTCCTCAACGACAGAGGACATCATTTTTTTCCTTTCTTTTTTGCTCAAAACAAATTTGCTTCATCAAGAACCAAGTCTGTACAGTCATCGTACAGGACTACAGTCTCCTGGTAATGTCATCACTGTGCGCTTTTTACCCCAAGATGAGGACTGGTGGCCGACACTTCGAAGTGGACAAAAAAGAATGACAAAGGAAGAGATTTGTAGAGAATGAATGACAGACTTTGCTAGGACTGAGACTTGCAGCACACACAGAAAAAAAAATCTTGCAAAATCTTCCCAAAAAATTAGCAAGCAATGACGCAGAAGATCTTTTGTGTAGTTTATTTTTGTATTTTTTAAGCTTTTTTTTCTCTCCTGTGTGTATGTGTATGTTGTGTGCATTTTTAAAAAACATCACTTTTTTTAACTGTTGTTCATCCCCATAGTTTGTGTTCGTGGGAAGACGGGTGGCTGTGTTGAGGTTGCCACTATATTTTTAAAAACCTTCATTCAGTTGGTCATATGTTCCTGTTGTTAACAGATGGTGATGAAAGAGAGACTTTTGTATTTGTTCCAAGTAGAACCGCAGAGGTTATAGGACTGAAGGGAACTTTGAAGTGGACCCAGGGAGAGGAGAGTTTTTACTTTGTTTACTACTCAATGCTTGTGTTGCTTTGTTTGCCAAACATGGAATTTCACGGGGTATGTGGAAAATAACATCAGATCTTTTCATACCTTTCCCCTTAATATCCCAATCAGTTGTCCTACGCTTTTTATGCTCATGAATGTGGTGTCTCACCTCTTCTTTAATTTTTAGAATGGCAAATTATATTAGTAGACCTATTTTCCCTATCCTATTGATGTATGTGAATCCATTTAATAAATTTTAATTTTTTTCCTTCCACGGCTCTGTATTTCAGACTACAGATGGTGTGCAAGCTAACTGTGACGTGTAAACCCGTATGTCTTTGAATGGGGATGTCTTGGGAAGAAAGCTTACATAGCCGGAGTGTACTCACTTGTAAATTAGTTCGTTCATAGAGCAAGAATAAAACAAAAAAAAAAACAAAAAAAAAACATCTTGGCCTTTTATATAATTACCTGTAACAAACTGTTTTTACATGTTGGTCATCTCTTGATTGCCTTTTGTGTCTTTACTTATAAAAGAAACAAATATATATATAAATATATATAGTCTCCCTGATTGTTCTAATTTGCTTCTGTCAAGCTGATTCACTGTAGGAGTCTGAATCACTGCTAGGTTCATTACAATACAAACTTGTACAGGGAGGAGGTTTTTGACTGGACATGAGTGTATATCTACTTTTTAAGGGCGAATTCAGTTGGGATGGTAACAGCCAGGAAGGAAGATCGGGGCCGAGGTTTCCGCTTGCCGCCTTTTCTCCGGCTCGCACCTTGGTTTCCGTTTGTGGTTTCTCCTGATTTCTTTCTAGAAACGAACTTTCTCTTCATATGCATTCATAATTTTGTGCGTGTCAGTGTGTCTGTTGAACAAAACTAGACATGCATGCAAAAGCAGTGTATTTTAGTAGTGATGCCTTAAGTTAGACCATAAGCTGAAGGTTCTCAAAAAAAGAAAAAACATTTAATGAGTTTGTTCCTCTCTCCATGTGGTATACAATTGTGTCCTTTCCTTCCATAGTACCTTTGCTGGGTCACTATTTTTGCACCCTCGTTAGATAGGTCATCATCAGCAGTGCCGAGGTCTCTCTGAACTTTCCCTCCCACACTGGGACGAGTGCTGCTCTCAGCACTCACAGGTGTTGCGAGTTTCTGTCGGCTGTTTGCAGGTTATCTGGAAATGTCCTGTATTTTCCAATGTGTGTTTTTTGTACTGTAGGGAGTAATGTATCTTTTATCATCAAAAATAAACATGTTAAACATAGAGAGATTTGGTGTCTTTCTTCTCGTAAAATTCAAACAGGAAATGAACTAAATCACCTGTTGTAGGCCGCTCTGGGCAGCTCTCAAAAACGGCTTCTCTATGTCGAGGTCTTCTTTGGCGCTTCCTTCAAAGTACTCAGCTCCTATTTCCTCGCACCACTGCAGAGCCTTCCTGCCGGACACCTGCAAGGACCGACATATGTTGCTGTGGTGTGCTGCTGGCAGCAAAGAGCGAAAAATGGATTGCCACGCAGTCTCATGTCACAAATCGGGGCTCTTCAATAAAGATGTAAACAATGTGTGTTGGTGAGCTCCAGCACTGGAAAGTGATCAGTTCCACCCTTGGCACTGGGAAGCTTTTCCATGTATGTTTTTACCAATACATTCAAAAATCAGTAATTCTACTTTCAGATTAGTGTTTTGTTTTTTTTCAGTCAAGTCTTAACTGTTTTTGCTGCTGCTGCTGCTGCTAAAGTTACTCTACGCAGTTACTCGTTTTAATCTTTTAGTCTATAAAACGTCAGAATATAGTAATAAAAGGGTTCTGAACTCCTGTGTAACATCTTGAAGTCATCCAGCAAAGAGAAAAAAGCATCAGATCCTCACGCTGAAGAAGCTGCAACCAGGGAATGGCGGGATCTTTTGCTTTAAAAAAAAGACTTGAAATTGTCGTATGAGAACTGATTCATTTTAATGTGGACTAAACAATGAATGAACTGTTGTCCCAGCTCCAGCCGCGACTGCATGTGACTTCATAAAAGGCTATTAGAGTCCTGTCGTTTCTTTTCTCAGTAGTGCCCCAGTCAATTTACTGTGCGGTATTTCTACTTAAATACAACGTTGTAATCTTCCCTCCCCTCCTCTGAGCCCCGTGTGTGTGTGTGTGTGTGTGTGTGTGTGTGTGTGTGTGTATGAACGATCACTTTAAAATGCAGCGTATTTTACTCGGCACCCGACACGTCGTTTTCACCCTCCTCGCGTCTAGAAAAGCTCCGAGTCAACCGTCTCCAGCCGGGTGGGCGCCGGCGCTGCTGACGTCGCCCCGGTCCCCGTCACGTTTTCCCCTGCGACGACCCGCCTGGTTGGTCGTCACTGCCTCTAGCTGCCATGTGAAGCGGCAGCCAGGCAGAGCTACGGCTCACAAGTGATAAAAATGGCCGAAAATGATTCAACGTTCGTGCTTTTCCTACTATGACGAGTCAAAATGCCTGCTGGGGGGAAAGAGAGCTCTTTGGCTTATTAGAAAAGTGGGAGGAAGCAGGTCATTAAAAAGGTCCTGACTCTCTCACTTTACAATGAACCAACTGGTCTGCAGATATGAACGTCAACGAAGCGTCGTTCTGCTAAACGACGGAGGGATCCCCTCATGGGGGGCCCTCGCGTTCCCCCATTTCCACGCTACCGAAACGTCCTGTCCTGCTGCGGCCTCAGGTGGAGGGCGACGACTACGACATCCTGAAGGGGCGGGGCCTCCAAACAGGGGCCATGATTATTAAAGCGAAAGTGAACTTCCCCGATTGATTGAAACGTCATTCATTTGGGGAAAAGGTTTGGGCTGACTGTCCACTTTGTTCCATCTATCTAAGACATATAATTTAAGAGGAGATTTTGTCTTTGTCATGGGATCCGTATAAAGCACATCATGGTATAGATTGACCTGCTGAGGGCCCCAAGGTCCAAGGTCTACCGATGGACCCAAACTGACCACCCGCACATCCTGCCCTCTGTGCATGGTCACGTATCCGGTGTCCCCCAAGCTCCCATCAAAGAGAGAGCAGACTGCACACACTGTAGCACCTCATTATTTGCCCTCACGCTCGGGGCTCTGATGCTGTGCCATTTAACTAGAGTGACGGTTGAATTGGAAGAAAAAAAATCTCAGCAATCCAAACCAACAGCTTCCACATCATGCACAAATGATGGAGTGTTCTGGCTGGTTTGATCAGGAAAAATGACCAATTAGGCAAATTGTTATAGTGACAAATTCATTTTCTGGATGATAATTCAGACACACATTTAAATAAAAAGACATTCAAGTTCATATTCTGCGTAATTATTGCAGACATATTAAAGCAGAACACCTTCAGAGTGAACACCATCAGAACACATCGGAGTCACAGAGGTGAGATGTGACTGTGAAAAACAGATGTGCACAAGATGGAGGTCACGGATTGCATGGTTGCTATGTTTGTCTCCGGGTGCATCATTTACATGAGATAACCATTTAAACACAAACCAAACCTCCGACTGTCAAGACAAGTTTCTTTCTGAAGTTCCACTCCATCAGCGCCTCTGCTGAGGACTTCCTCCACCCTGAGGAGGACCACAGAGTCACAGAAACTGACCAGAGCCGCACGACGAAACTTCCATCGTGGAAAATGTGAGATGTGACGTTTCACCAATGAGCTCTGCCTCATGGTGCAGGAAATACACTGAAGTGGAAATAAGGATCAATAAATGAAAAGTAAAAGAAGAACACACACATGCGCGTCGTGAACAATGTAGGAGAAGGTCATTATTACTGTAATGATGCACACTGTCAGTACTGGACCGTACCTGCTCATATTGCTCTTTTCATTAAAAATACAACCAGAAATGTGCATAAAAAAATTAAAATCACCACCTTATTGACTATAATGTCGTCCTCTTATATATCTAATAAAGTAATTTATATTGCAAATTTATATAATCTGGCTCCCAGCTGGGATACATAGTACAGAGTGATACTGTGTCTCTGTAAGTACAACTCTGAAGTACTTGAACTTGATATATAATTCGCAACAGCTATGTCACATTATAATTTCATACGGAATATGGCAACATACTAGTCTGTGGTATTTGCAGCACTAAAGCACAATATCAGCTGACCTGATAAGGACCTAAAGATGGCTCCTGCTGTACTACCTGACCTTGAGGTCCTGTCTTTAGAAGGTTTTAACACCTTCACTATTTCAACTTTGTAATTACATATTCCTGGAGTAATATTTGCACTCGGATTTGCAGCAACGCTGCAGAGACGCTGTACATCTTTGGATAAAAAAGTGTTTATGCTCCAAACTTTCCACAATGTAATCTCAGAACTAGGGAATTAGACAGTTTTACGAGATGTCAAACACATTGCACACTGTCATTATTAAATGTTCTGGGTCACAGTCTGTACGTGCCGACTGTAATCTTTATTGAACTGTCCTGTTAAGTTCCATCAAGTTTTACTGATTCACAGCTTCACTCTGTGAATTCAGTTTTCAATGTCAAGTTCATTTTTATTATCCTGTAATGTTTAAATTCTGTTTGCATCCAGGTGTAAAAAAATTCAGGTTGTACCTCTAAAATCTTACAAAATGGACAAAGTGGTCCTCTGCAGTGTATCTGATGTAGACTTTTTTCTTGTTAGATTATAAAAGTATGTTTTTAAATAAGAAGTTGACTGGAGTCCGACATCTTCTCGTGTGTTGCTGACTTTCTCCAGGTGGCAAATTCACAACCGAAGCGTAAAACCTCTGCTGCTGCTGCTGCCGACCTTCCCCAGAAGAGCAGGCGGACCTCTGTGACTTGTCCTGCTAGACCGTCTGCTGAACATCTAGCGGTGCTGAATTTGGCTCCCGCTCCTGGGCCCTCCATCCCACCTGCTGACCTACTAGTGGTCTCACATCAAGCCCGTGGGAAGGGACTTCAGCCTAACACTGCTCCACTGCAACATGACAGCCCTCTTAGAATCCGCAGCCGCTCAGAGGAAGAGCACCAGAAACTCTACCATGAAGTGGTAGATGATTTGCTCAGGTATGTTTGTATTAAAAGTCATGAGTCTTTCAATGGTCAGATGGTGACATTTTTTCAATCTATCACTCCATTTTTCCGGTATAAGCTTTTGAATCACATTTATATTTGTGATAAAAATTTCTGCTTCTTCCTCTCCTCACAGGTGTAAGAACGGCCGGGTTCGTCTACACACTTTGGCGCGGGGACGTCATATCAAGCAGAAACTGTGGTAGCGACTGAATCGTCCCATGTTTATGACACGAAGATGGGCTCGAGCATGTGGACGTATCATACGGGGTTGGAGTCAGTCCTCCCAGTTATGATGTTGATGCTGTGGCAGAACCAGAGCCCAGGAGGCCGCCAAAGAAAAGAGCCAAGAAATTTTAACGAAAATTCATGCTTTGCCACCTCCACCTGCAGATTCTAGCAGACAGCTGAAACCAAATCCTCCACCAACAACCTCTGCCAGCAACCTGCACCACAGTCTCCACATGCAGCTTCTGGCAACCTCCACCTATAGCCTTTGCCATCGACCTGCAGTCACTACCTACTCCTGCAGATTTTGGTACGCAGCTAAAGTGGGAACCTCCAACTACAGCCTCTACCAGCAACCTGCACCTCCACTTCCACCTGAAGAGTCAGCCACACAGCTGGATCCCAAACCTCAACCTACATCCTGTTTCAGAAACATGTATTGTTGTCTCTAGCTTCAGATTCTCTCGGACAGCTGCCCCCCGATCCCCCACTTACCATCTCACCCAGCAACATATAGGCCCTCTCCACCCACAGATTCTGGCCGACAGCTACAGCCCCTACCTCTGCCACTACACCTCTGCAGCCCCACTGTCAAGCTGCAAACAGGGGTCTGATTACATTCATTCAGCTTTCATTATTCAGCTCCAGCACCAGCCCTCAACTTCTGTCAGTTGTATTATGCGTCAGCCTTCACATCCACTTACGGCCCCCATCAGCCAGCTGTGGTCCTAGCCGTAACCTGCCGCCTCTGTTAGCCCGCTGTATCCCCAGCCACCAGCTTCAGCCTCTGCCAACCACTTCCATCCGCAGGCTCTACCTGCAGAATCTGGCCCATGCAGCCCTGTCACCTATTTCTAAGTAAAGGGTTTCACTCAGTTTTATGTGGTGCCACTTGTCTTTCCCAGGCAATCTCCCCGTTGGAGTTCACGTTCAAAAATGAGAGGATCAGCTTTATGTTTTGTCAAAGACACCATCTACACACCAGTGCTCGCCAACGCAGCACCTCCAGCAAGATGAGGGTGTTTCCAGGGGAGCAGATGTCCATACAAAGGGAAGCTGGTGGTAGGACTGAGATCCATGTACAAATGAGGTTTTCCCTGACAGCCAGAAGGACAGATCTCTTTTTTACTTACCTTTGTTTCGATTTTAACTTTAAATTGACAGATGACCTGTGCAGCCAATGAAGTGGTAAACTACAGAAAAGGACCTAAACTACACGTGAGAGGCACAATAGCACATTAACAGTTTTCAATTTGTTCTGTTTTGCATCACTTCAGGCAGCTCCTGTTGCCATGTCAAGACCTAAGTGGAAGAGCAGGGCCCGGGGATACACTCACTATGTGTTCAGATAACATGATTGCATGTGTGGTCTGATTAATTAAAGCCTCCTTACTGTTGAAATGTAAAGCGTTGTATTCTTCTCACAGGTATGTCCACATGTTGTGTGAAGGAGGAATGCACAGCTTTCAACGTGAACCTACATCATCTAGAAAAATCGAACTGTGGTGCTGAGCTTCATCTACCAGAAAAAGCTTTTCTTCCTCATCGGGCTGATGTATAAGCAATAAGCGATATTTGGTAGTGCCTCAGTGTCTAGTCATGCATTTTCAGTTGAACGGATTTTCTAATGCATGTTAGAAATGATCGAGCCTGTGGAACGCATAGTGTGAAGACAGGAATGTTATACATCTATGCAACATAACACTTTAGAATATCTGAGGTGTAAACTCTTTTCATGAAAGGACAGACCTCAAATGTTAATAGGTCTGGCCCCATTCTGAATGTAAACAGTCCTTCGGTTGACTCTGGGTGCTATCGCAGTATTTTAACTGAGGGTTGGTGACGTATGGTATTTTAATACAACACATTTTCTTTGTGGATTTCTCCAGGCCCTGGTGGACTTCACAGACTTCAGCATCCACCGGGAGCTGCTCAACGACCGTGACAACAATTCTGACGTTAACCCGACGGAAATATTCCCCTCGTCTCTTACATACTGGAGGCTCCTTCATGCGCCTGTCCTAACAACTAAACTCTACCTGAGAAGTAGACGATGCCAGCAAGCCCAGCCTTTAATTGTACCGTGCCTGTCATGCCCAAAGGGAGTGTCCCTGTTTATGGAAATAACAGAAGTGATTAAATGACGTCTGCTCTCCTGATATTATCGATGTGAAGATGGTTATGAACCAATCAACAAGCCCTCTGGGAGTTTCTGAATGACAAAAGACGTCCGTCCATATCAGTTCCAACAGTCTCTCCCCAATCAGATTAATGGATTTATTTCAGTTTGCCAGCAGATCTCTTTACTTATTAGTTTGGCACAACTTTCTAATAAGTCACCCTTTATAAAGTGCTTATAGGCATTATTTAATGGCTAACAAATACTCATCTCCTCTCACTTTCTGGTAAGCCATCATATCTGCAATTAGAAATGTTGGTAGGTCACTCTTAAGGGGTCATCATTTTCTCACTTTCTAATAAGCCATCGAGTTTGCAGATATAAACATGAGTAGGTCATTAGCAAAGGGTCATGACTTTCTTAATTTCTAATAATCCATCAGCAGAAGTTCAACTGCAATCATAACTGTTAACACAAATCGCTAATGAAGGATTCTTATAGTGATCCATTCATTTCGCAGTTGTAAATGTTAATATGTGGCTTATAAATGGATTTTCATACAGATGTTCTGCAGCCCAGATCATCCAGAAAGCAGTCAGTTGTCAGTAGTAGGGGTCTTTCTGATTAATTAAATAGTTAGCTAAAAAGACAAAAGTGTCCTACTGGAGGACATCCAAGAGGAGTTTGACCTCTATGGGGCCATTATCAAGGCCGTTGACGTCTCTTGGTTCGCGGATGTTCCCGGCTGCTGTGAAGACTCTAACGACTTCTACAAGTCCAGTTGCCACTGAGTCAACTCTTCTTGGTGACCATGACCTGGGTCACTGAGAATCTTATGAATCTGCCCCCAGATTTATAAGCCCCCCTGCCCCCTGGAACAAGTGTTATTTGTCAACTTGTTTGACTGACCTCCCGGTTGCTCAGGTCAGTCTTGTTGCCCAGAACAATAAAAGGGAAGTCAGATGGCTCCTGGGGCTCGCCCTGGACCAGGAACTCCTTCCTCCAAACCTCCAAGGCAGAGAAACTGGCCTTGGATGTGACATCAAACACCAGCAGGCAGCAGTGGGCTCCTCTGTACAGAGGTGTACCCAGAGACTGGAACCTCTCTGTACCGGCTGTGTCCCAGATCTGACACACACACACACAGAGGGGGGAAGATAACCGAGCATGATACAGGAACGCGAACATGCGTCAGTGTCTTGCACCTACAGTTGGTTTTTGATTCACTGGGACTGCACAGGTGGACAGAAGACTTACCTGCAGGGTGACTTTGTCCCCATCTATGCCGACTGTCTTTGAGAGGAAGTCAGTCCCTATCGTGGCCCGGTACATGTTGGTGTAGCCATGATTCACATATCTGTTCATGAAGGAGGATTTTCCCACCCTGAGTAAACAAACACACACACACACACACACACACACACACACACACACACACACACACACACACACACACACACACAGCAGGTAAAGGTACATCAAATCTGTCTCCCCTTCACCAGAAACTCAACGCCTCTTCCTAACTTACTGCTCCGATGAAGACAAAACTTTCCCACGTTTGAGACTATCCAATGACATTTACACCTCAGCCTCACCATAAATCAAGGAGTCCCAGTAAATGAAAGTTCACAACTCTCGATGGAGCAGTAAAGCAAAACATTTCAAAAAAATTAAATACGATTTTAAAACAGACGCTAGTTGACGTTACCCAGAGTTTCCTAAGAGGATTATTTTCAGGGTCACAGGTCCTTTCCCTTCGCTCATGTTCACTGTTGGCTTCACCGGAGCTGCAGCTGCTGATGCTGCCTTCTGGTGCTCCTCGTAATTTTGCCTTTCCGTAATGTGACGTGTGTCACAGTAGCAGTAGGCTAAAGTGTATTTAATCAGGGCCGTGGCCAGGATGTTAAAAACTACTGAGGCCATAAATCCAAGCTCCAAAGAAATGTCTTTAAGAAAAAAAATATTATTTTGACCTTTTTTTATTATTATATTTTTTCAACTATATGTTTGTCAGCAATAAAGGAAACCCCCCCCCCTTTTTTTTCTCTTTTGGTCCTCAAATAGTCAAATTTAAAGATAGTAAATCTTAAAATACTAGAATAGCCAGTTAAACACCGGACGTGTAATCCTTTAAACTGTTTGTAAACGCCCTCTATGCTTCCCCAAACTCCCAAATTCTACAAATTCCAAAAATACTGAGCATCGGTGACATCGGTGTCCTCGGTGTTTTTCACAGGAAAAAGTACATAGGTGTAGCTACTGTGGCATTTCGGTTCCTTGTGCTGTTGAAGGCATCGTCAGGACAGCAGCTTTGTCTGTTTGGCACATGACTGACCTCTGTTCCCCTTTTCCTTTCTCAACCCAGAGACACAGCAGATTTAAGATTCATAGCTGGAAAAGGCCACAAACGATCATAAGCAATGGGGCATTTTAACAAAGAAGATAGATAGATAGATAGATAGATAGATAGATAGATAGAGCTAAGATTACTAATAATACGTGTAGATACATGTCTCCTGTTCTTATAAAGTTGTACTACATTAATTAGAAGCATGAAAATGAAGTTTATTTAATACTACGACCTGAGACTGTTGTTGTGTTACACTTGCAACTCTTGCTTGTTTTATTCCTTTTGACTTCGCTGCAAAACAATAGTTTTGTATTAAAAGGCAAAACCTCATTTAACATGTAATTTAGTGGAAATTAAATGTGATACTATTTTTAATTTCACCACTAGAGGGCAGTATAGGCCTCAGGTGTTCCACCTTTCTTCCAGGATTTACTTTCTGTTAGAGCTGGCAGGTGGTGTTATCTAAGATATGTCTGGTGATATTTAAATATTTAAATGTTTGACATGTAAACAAATAAATTTCCATTAATTTGAATTCAGTGACATAAATTAAATGAATCTTTAAAGGCATCAGTACAACACTACACATGTGTCACGGTGAAGCTGTACAAATATTATTAAAGTTAAAGCACACCAAATATCCTATAGCAATAGGGCATTTAAATAAACTAAACCTCATTGACCCACTAGTGAACCAGTCAGTTAACCCATCTGGTGCAGCCAAACTTTGATCAAACTCACAGAACTTTATTTAAAATTCAAGTGGAGATACCAAAGTTTCCACAGATAACAAATATGTCAAGTGGAATTTCGGAGATTCGGGTAAAAAATGATGTACTGGACTTTTAGAATATTTACATTTGATGAAAAACAGAGTCCTGGGTTTGAATATTTTTACTCAATGGTTAACATTTTCAGACAATGTGGAATACTTTCCAGCCTTATGGCTACTTAATTACACTTAAATATGACATAAAGGGCTAAGTTGGATCTTAAGGGGTTAAAATAATTCCTTAAAGCATAATAAGATTACAAGTGATGACCAAAGACGCGGACACAAAGAAACATAATACAAAATATGTACAAATGATTCTACGTTGGTGGTAATCCAAGAAAAAGTTCAAAACTAAATAAAAATAAGCAACAGACCAATATGAAAGTTCAAAACAAAAAAACACCCGCTTTTTCATATGTGTCCTGTTGAGGCTGTCAGAGGCGCAGCAGAATACTGAGATTACACAAAATCAGCAATATACTGTATAAAGCTATGATATCTCAGTTAGTGGTGCAAGCTTTGGCCCCTCAACCACCTGACTTTATTTGTCACTGCAGAGACACGTATTCATATCGCACTGCTGCCACACAGAACATCACATGTAGATCGACACAATGTGCCAACAAAAGCACACAGAAACCACATAGTTATTCTTTGTGTACTAAAAGTGTAACTGCTGAGAAAAAGGAGTAAAATAAAGAATGATGGCGGGGACGGCGTGTGTGTGTGTGTGTGTGTGTGTGTGTGTGTGTGTGTGTGTGTGTGTGTGTGTGTGTGTGTGTGTGTGTGTGTGTGTGTGTGTGTGTGAGAGAGAGAGAGAGAAAGAGAGAGAGAGAGAGAGAGAGAGAGCTCTCCTGGGTATGTCACTGCAGCCCTGCATGGCAGAGATAAGCCCACTGCCTACCCAGAAGCCTGCTTCTTGGGAATTATTAAGCTCTCCCCAAAGTCCACTGGTGACACACAACACCATCCGTCACCCAGCTACAACAGGCTCACACGACCTCCCAACTGTCCAACGAGACATTCCAGTGTCAGATCAAACTGCTTCTGTTGAGATACTGTCAACAAAGCAGGCATGTTGTGTGTGTGCGTGCGTGCGTGCGTGCGTGCGTGCGTGCGTGCGTGCGTGTGTGTGTGTGTGTGTGTGTGTGTGTGTGTGTGTGTGTGTGTGTGTGTGTGTGTGTGTGTGTGTGTATGTCTGTCTATGCCTGTGTGTGCACACACGCCTCTGGGAGCTACATGGCACGACCACAGACATGCTGCAATGTCCTGTAGGTCTGTGTGCACGGCTGTGCTGCTGTATGACAGTGAGCAGCGGGCCTGTAATTCCTGGCCCCTTTCTTCCATCTTGATAGCCTCTTATCAGAGCAGAGCAGCCCGCTCACACAGCGGCAGCCGCCACATCCCTGCCCAGCTGTCCACACTGCCGCGGGGAACTCATGTCACTTTTCCACTCATAATATTACTCTCATTCACACAGACTGCTGCGCCTCATGTGCAGATTAGCTCATTCTTTTTCAGTTTTGATGTTATTGTCTCAAAACAAAAAGGCGCATAGAGACGGATGCCTACCAACCATTTCTCCGTATATTTCCACCCATCCCGTTCAGGGTCATGGCAAGGTGGAGCCTACCCAGGATGCACTGGGCGAGAGGAAGGCTACATCCTCCACAGGTTGGCAAGTCCATCCCAGAAAAACACATGCAAACCTGCAGGCAATGTAGAGTTTCCATTCCATCCGATCACCACAGCGATAAAAACGAATAATACTCGGGGTGTTGTGGCGACCTAAGTGTTATTTTCTCATCTCTTTCTTCTGTCACCTCTTTACTTCCTTTCTTTCTAATTGAGGCAAAAATGCCCAAAATAATATTCACATTATTACCAACAGCCTCCTTGCAATACTGCAGATAATGAATTAATGAGAGTAAATAAAAGAATTCCTCGTCCAGTTTGATTTTCATTTCAGTGCTCTAAACCATCCTGTGTGGCCATAAATTTAAATTAATGATTTAAAAAAAATAATTAGGTCATGAATCCTGGATGGAGCTGGTATAGATAAGAAGTGTGGATTTTGTTTTGTTTTTTTGTTTGTTTGGCTTGTTTAGAAGAAATGATTACCCAGTATTATACAATTTGGCACATCTTAAAAACGGTCTAAACGTCAAGGATAGAAAACCAATCTCCACTAAAAATTCTACTAAAAATTAAAACATTTAACATGTTTCTAATCCTCCGCATTCCCCGAAACACAGAGGACATAACTACAGCCCTGATAAAGAGGAAATTTCGGTTCAGCTCTGTGTTTCCTGACACCCATCTGGTCAAATATTCAGCGGAGTTGTTTCTAACCCATGATCTCACTGATCTTTATACTGTATAGAGTATACAATATTAAGCAGTTTTTTTTTCTGTTGGCGTAGGATGGGAATTTTAGGCCAAGCAACTGTAGAAAGTGAAAGTTTCAATAAACAGGTGACCCGATTACAATTTTGTGACACAGTTAGCAAAACTTATTAATTGATTTGCATCTGGCCTAACTGATTCAGTTTATCAGCCCGCCACTAACTTATGAGGATATCATGTTAATTTAACTGCTGCAGGTTCTTAAATGGCAGAAAAAGCCTCAGCGTTGCAAATAAAAATAGGGCCTCAATTCTTCCCAACTGATTTCCCTGAAAACTGTAAATGAACAAAGACAGAGGAAAGTTGGGGAACTGCTTTGACTAGCAAATGACTGGGACAGTGACGGGCTTGTGCACAGTCAGACCGTGTCCAGACCATATCTCTCCCCCTTGATTGCTGCTCTTCTCCTGATTTGCATTACTGTGTTCCACTATAAGCATTACTGGACCACTAATAAATTGAGTCTTTGCATTTTATATTTGCTTTGTTCAAATGTCTGTCAAACTCTTTTCCATGTGGGCTCAGTCTTATCAGGGGCTGTATGCACATTTCATCAACAGACAAAAAGGACCCATCCTGTGTGCTGACTGCCCTCCCTGGAACTGCTGTGTAGCATCCTTTATAACGCATATTGCATATGTGTATATCCGAGGAAACATGAACTCCTACAAACAAGGATACATCACATAAATTAAATGTGGTCTGCTCCTTTCTGTCCACCAGCTATAACTAACTGTTTGATAATAGCCTTGGTTTGGTGCGGATATGCTTTTTGTACTTGGAGCTTCCTGTGTGGAAATCATCAGAGATGCAAACATGTTATCAATACTACACTGCAGCGCACACGGCTATAAAGGAAAAGCAGAGGAACCAAGATTTGAAGCGGGCACCTTCACCTTTCGCACATGCCTCAGAAACCAAAAAGACTTTGATAAGACTTTATGTGTAGTATTTTCAAACAAATTACCCAGTTAAACATCACTTTAAATCCAGGGCAGTAAATATGTTCAATTTGCCCTCATATGTGTTCTTTCTCTCTGGACAAAAGAGGTGTGTCTTTCAAAAAAAAGTTGTCCCCAACCCCTCCCACGAACTGTCGCTTAGCCCTAAACTTTGCTGGTGGTTGGAGAGGTTGTTCTTGTAACCATCAGCCCATGTTGAGGGAGACAGTCAAGCTGTGCCACCGTCCACCTGGCTGCGTAAATTTAACCCTGAGTCCTGCTTCTCAGCTCGCTCATCCGAGACATCTACTCAGGTAGGTGGCCCCCTCCGCTCCTCGGTCTCCCGTTGGTCTTAACATTCTCAAGTGAACACCAGTGTGTAGTCTAACGCATCTGGCGGACAAAAATATCTGGATTATGAAAGCACATTTATGCATTTGAGACTTTTACTGTTGAGGGTTAAATAACACCTCATGCCATTTACTGCTTGATTTACTGTGACTTGTAGAGATATGAGAGGTGAGGACTTTGCTTTGGGGTGATAGAAATTCTGCTTCCTTCTCAATGAAATGGACACTTTCTCTTCAATATTTCGTTCAGATTTTTATTATTTTTTCATCATTTTGAAATGTTTTATTTTTATTTAGAGTTTGGCTACAGGTCTATAGCAATGAGTGATCAAATGAACTTGGATCAGCTGTTCCTGACTCTCATGCTTTTATTAAATGTCTTGGAGTTAAATCAGTTTAAAATTAATCAAATTAAATATCTCATCCTGTTTATGTTAAATGTTATGTACAGTATATGTATTAATAGGAATAACTGTATTAAATTCATACCCATTTACCTTTCAATTAGGACAAGAATTAAACCTCTAGGTTAATTACACACATTTCTTTTTGAAGCTTGTGTCTGAGAATTAGATTACTTTAAAATGATTCAATCTAAATGTAAATGTGATTACTGTCACCTGTTTTAATCTTTTGATTTCTCAGTACAGTATTCTTTGACCGACTCTCCACAACATGCTGCTGCACTCTTCCGTGTTTTTACATTTGTCGCATTTCTCATCTAACAGATTTCTATTAATCAGATGAGATTAGGGTCGTGTTGTATCAGTGGCGCTGGATATATTTAGCATTACAATAATGCTGTCTATCAGATTTTCTCACAAGTTATCGGACACTATGAGCCTCTTCTCTTTCCTCTTCTCTTTCCTCTAAAGATATGGAGCTAGAGTGGCCTTGTCTGTTATTGCAGTTCCCGTAATAACTGCTCCACCATCCTGAGCTATCACAGTTGATATGTTATTTATTAATTATTATTATTATTATAATTATATTGATAATTTTTTATTTTGTAAAGGACACTAAATGTGCTTTTCATGCTTTATTTCCTCACCACAAGGTCTAAAAATTGTATTACAATCACTTTTTCTTGAAAAAGTGAATATTGGCTTAAAAACACCCACACAAACACACACGCATGCGCACACACACACTAGAACAATAAGTTAATTAGGAACCGCACACAAATCGCAAAAATATAGGACACTGGTGGGAAAACGTCACATGATCTCCCAAGTGTGACAGAGGTTGCCAGCAACACTCTCACTTAGGAGAATCTTCCTGCACACACAACATCCAGGTGTTTTTTTAATTTCATTTTATTTTTAGCCGGAGTGTCGTTCTGTTTGTCCACTCTGCAGAGCCTCCCTGAGGGTGTATATTTTTTGCATTCCTCTAACTGACACACCTACTGTAGAAAGGCCACTTAGTAGCTGTTTGCATCACTACATTTATACACCCATTTATTTTTAGTTTTTACTTTCAGCCACAGTCAAATGAGGATCCTAGAAAAGGAAGTTTGAAGAAACCTGTTGTCGAGAGATCTTGTCCTTGACACTGGTTGTTATGAAGTGAAGAGCTTGTTGATAATGTATCTGCTTCAATCAAAGTTCCTGTAAATCTGTTACTTACTGCGGTCTGTTCCTTTCCACTGTGGCCAAAAATATAAAATCTGAATTCACATTTCAGTTTAAGAAAAATGAGCCTGAGAAGACGCATTTGACAGAAAAAGTCCTCTTGATTTCTTACGTCCATACCATGGTCTTGCTTCAGAGTCTTTCCCTGTCAGCATGGAGGATTCCTCAGAGCAGTCCCACTGGGTGTCTCCAGCTCTGCTCGGCTCAGATCCTCTCGCCGGATTCTCCTCCGAGCCCGGTCTGCTGCCCCCAGGGGAAGAGGGTGAGGCCTTCTTCTCCAGCCAGGACACGGACTACACCGGCCTGTCCTCTTTCTTCTCCAACCCAAGCCACAGCCGAGCGCCATCCACCTACAGACACAGCTCGGGTCAGTGCTCCCGCCCACTGTCACCCACCCAATTCACCTTCACATCCACCCTCTAAATCATGATCTGACTTTATCAGTTCTGTCCCTCTTTTCACAGTTCGACAGGTATTCACCTCACCCAGCCTCCTCAGTAACTTCCAGCTGCTGGACGGGCCTGCCAGCCACTCCCTTGGCTCACCCTACAACCCCCCAGCCTCCACCTGGAGCACCAGTCCTCTCACCAAGACCCCGCTGCACTCACAAACCCCAACTTCCCTCTACACTCCCGGAGTAACCTCCTCCTTCATCACCTCCAGAGATGGATACTCTTCTCCAGGCAGAGAGGGCAGGGAGAGTCCTCGGCTGCAGGAGGCCCTAAAGGCTGAGCGCCTGAGCCCTCTGGGGGGTTCGGGGGCCAGCAGCAGCTTTCTGAATCTGACCCCTGCCGGGGGTGTGTACACACCGTCGTCCCACTCTCACCCGCACATGCTGAGCCCCTACAGCTCGTACATGACCAGTCCGCAGGAGTACAGCTCTGCTGCAATATACTCCAGCCCCGGGGCTTGGATCAGCCCCTCGTACTCTCCTAAACTCCGCAACAAGATGAGGATATCCACTCCAGGTGAGGACACGCTGAGACACCAGTGGACGAGACAGTCTCACCACAAGGTCCATTTAGAGGCTTTTCTGGACCTCTCAGTCACATCACATGACATCACGTGGTCAAATTCACAGGAAATTTCCAGGTCAAAAATCAACTTTCACTTTCAACTGTAAAGCCAACATGGATGAGAAGTGTTCAGAAAAATGGAAATTTGAATGTCTACATTTCCATGACAACTGGGCATCTGGAAATACATACAAATAAATGGACTAAATGTGGGGCAATATTTCTGTCAAATAAAGGATTTTGTTCAATAATAAGATATTAACTATATCTACATTTTCTGTATTATGAGTAAAGGTCAATATTTTTCAGAATATTTTTCCAATATTTTTTTTTATATCTTAAAGTATTAAGTAATAACTATGTATTTTTAATTCTGAACAGAGGCCAGAGAGTGTGTCAACTGTGGAGCCACAGCTACCCCCCTGTGGCGTCGGGATGGTACAGGCCACTACCTGTGCAATGCCTGTGGACTGTACCATAAAATGAATGGCCAAAATAGACCTTTAATCCGGCCCAAGAAAAGACTGGTATGAGCCACTGATGGCCGTTGATTGGTTCCGTAGTGAACAATGAAATGAATAGTTTGTCGCTGTCAAAGCTATTTCAAAAATCCGATTATTTCTGTGTTTCAGATTGTCAGCAAGCGGGCAGGTACAATGTGTGCCAACTGTCACACAAGCACAACAACCCTGTGGAGACGCAATGCCAATGGAGAGCCCGTGTGTAACGCCTGTGGGCTCTACTTTAAACTGCACAATGTGAGTCACTCACTCAGATAAAATCCACAACTATATTCTTCACAGAGGAATCCAAAAAACTGCCACAGAGCACTTTACCCTAAATCTGCTTGTACATAAAGAAGTCCGAAAGTCTCGTTTCTTTCTTTTCCCAGGTCAATCGGCCCCTCACCATGAAGAAGGATGGCATTCAAACGCGCAACAGAAAGGTCTCCAACAAGAACAAGAAGAGCAAGAAGGTGGCCATGTTGGAGCAGTACTCGGAGGTAACTCAGCCGTCCTCTCTGGACGACAACGGTGGGCCCTTTTCCCTCGGCCACGGGACTCTCCTGACCTACAGCCACGCACCGCACCTCATCCCAGCGCCCTCAACTCTGCACCCCTCTGCCTCCTTACCCTACACACACCACCTCAACGCTGGCATGGTGCCCACACTAGTGTGAAACGACAAAATGGCCACCATTGTATATTCGGGAATCAGCACACTTGCTTGCTTGCCACTTATTTTTGTGGATTTGTACATATGTGTTTCTACGCTGGATGTCCTCTGAATGGAGTTTTCTTTTTATTCTCACTGTATTTTATTAGAAAACAAAATTCTGTTGATATTATCTTAATCGGGCCCTAGTTTGAAGTCAGATAAAATCGCTTTGCTGGGGATGCTGCACGCACTGATAAGGAAATTCTTTCTGCTGTAAATACAAACACAAATCTGATTTGACAACCATATCTGTGCCTCTTCTTATTCATAATGTGAAATTATTCTTTAGTTTCTTATTTCATGGGTCTGTTTTGTATTTGCATAATTGATATTGCCATATCGAACTCTGCAGAGAAAATAATAAATGTGTGACTTATTCTGCTGGAGTTATGAAGGCTTTTGTTCTTAAAGTCATTTGAATTCTCAGTTCATCAGCTCGGCTCAGTGAACTGACTGCAGCAAAGCCTCGTGTGTGCTGGTATTGTACTCCCCTGCTTAGGTATAATAGCTCCTTTGTACAGGCAGAGCTCCACTTTGACAGTGTAATTGTGCATAGGGGGTATGCAAATCCTCCATTCTGCAGAAGTGACAAATATTCACGTAAAGTGCAACACTTAGGCCTGGTTTTATATTTAGACCAGTGCTGTCAGTTGGTGACCAATTAGGCTCCAACTTCAAATGGACACACAATGTCATGTTTGTGTTTGTTTTTTGGTCATCGGTGTTTGTATGCTCATAAAGGGGGGGCTCCGATGCATAAAATTTCTACGCTCATGTCATGCTTGAATGCAAAGGTCAGAGGCTTTCTGGAAGTGGGTTTATAATGACAAGTCACAACATATTTCATGACACCATAGCTCTTTACAAGGTGGTCTGTTTCTTCCCAAAGACAGAAACCAGAAAGCTGTAGACTCAAAGCGGCTAAATTATATCAGAAGCCTCTAACTGCCCTGAGGTGAACTGTGTTTATGTCATTGTTCTGTTTGCTGCCCACAATAAGCATTCGGATCCTTTACTGGAATGAAAGTAGCAATACCATAATGTAAAAACACTCCATTAAAAGTAAAAGTCCTACATTTGAAAATCTTACTTTACTGAATGTATGATAGTATAATCAAAAGTTACTTAAAGAGTCAAAATAAAATAAATGTGTTTATTACGCGGCAGAATAGCCCCTGACAAATATATAAACACGAGACACAATTTACTTTTGTAGCCTGTCAAATTGCATTTTGGTCTGTAATATGCATCATGTTCGTATAACTGCAAATAAGTATTTGTATAAAATCTTAATCTGGCAAGAGACAATAGCTGACAAATAAACAGAGTTTGGTACTGTATTCTCCTATAAAACGAAGTGGATTAGAAGTATAAAATAAAGGAAAATGAGATATACAACTAAAGTACAAGTACGTCAAAATTATACGGACTTATCATGCAATTTTGTGGTGATTTTAGTGATACTTTTACTTCTTTGCCTTAATTTTCAGACATGTTGGACTACTGTGATTGTTTAAATCCAGCTCTGTGAAGTAGATATAAGTGTTTCTTATTGATCAAACGTATGGCCATGTCTTCATCGCTGATTAGTTTAGACCTTATTAGGGAAAGTTCTTTGACAGAACTCGCAGCAAAAGGAAACTGAGGATCCTTACAAAGAAAAAAATCAAATGCGTTATCCTTCAAGTGCCATTTCCTTGGCATTTTGTTTAAAATGCCGTGCAGTAAACACAGCAAAGCGGTACATATGTGTAGTGTATTTTTTTTATGGTAGGCAGCAGGGCAGGGGTAGCTCACTCGGGACTGGGGGATGACTGATAAGTTATCATTGAGGCCACAGACACCAAACCATCCACCTGCTGCTGGCTCCGCCACTCTCACACTCCCTGTCAGTTAGTCAGAGGGGGGCCCCGAATGCACTTTAGATATTTAGACATGACACTCAGAGGAGTTATGATAAACAAATAAATATATCGGTGCTATCATCTGAAGGCCAATAATGGCCGTATGTTCGCACAAAGGTTGAGTTTACTGATACTTTCAAAAATCAGTGTGTCATGTTTAGGCTGAATGAATCCATCTAGGTTTCATAATCTGTGGCCGCACACACAGCGCCACTCGAGACAAATCTATAAATGGTCACTTGCATCGCTGTGTGTGTTTTCATAGCCGATTTGTACACGCTTCGGTGCAGACGTCAACGAGATATAAGACCTTCATTTATGCACATGGTTTCAGCTACATGAGCACAGCCCTGTGAACATCTGGGTACAGCAACCACTCAGGACACCATATGACACCCACACACACACATACACTTCTGAGGTGATTGGTGATAAACCAGCTCTGAGGAAGAAATTTTGATTATAACCATTTTGTCGAGTTGCAAATGGCTGAGTAGAAAAAAGCCATAAAAATTGCTTATATATTCCTTCTTAGTCTCTCTTCTCTTATCTCACCAGCAATCAGCCATTGTTACGCGTAATACCTTGTGATTCCCCAAGGACCTTGATGATGGGAATTTAATGTATTGATGCCCTGTGAAGTAACATAGTGAGACGAGGGGTTTTTCTATCATAATCCATGTACCATATCTACTCAAAGTTTACCATAAATCACACTTAAGCAGAGAAACCCCATCATTTCCCTCTGTAACAATTAGCAGAATCAGTAAAAGTCATCCTGAGACAAGCAAAATGAGTGTTAAAAAAAAAAAAAAAAAAAGACATGAAATGTAAAAATTCACTATTGCTTGGCAAGTGAGTCCGTAATTTATACTCTTCCTTAACTGTCTCTATCTGCTGTTTATCTGCTGCAGCCGCCAGCTCTGCTCTGGGGAAATGGCAACAAATGACAGGGACAGATTAGCAACCACAGGCCTGCTCCTGTTCACTCACATGGCCATCCGTTAGTGGCCTTCTCTCTCTGAGAGAGTGCTTCTTTCTTTTCCCATTCAGCCGGTTTTGTCCCTAGTTGTAGGAGGAACATTTACAACAGGGAAGCAAGTGATCTGATAACAGACTTGTCTTATCTTTGACTAAGAGACACTTCAAGATAGACTGAACCCACCCCTGTGCAAGCTCGTGTTTCGATTGTGTGTAATTTAAAAAAAAAAAACCTTCCTGAAAGATGAAACAGATGCACATGCCAACACTACACTGTTACATCAACAGTGAGAAAATAAATTCTAACCAAATACAACTCCCATAGCTTGATGTGTAATAATGTCATTTTGAAATATCTGGTGCACATGCACCCCCAGATGGTAAAAACACATCACTGCAGCTCCAGTTCTTCCCCAACTGGCGCCAAGCACAGGACGTAACACCCTGAACACTGCAGTTTAGAGATAACACGCATTGATGTGCACGTGTGTAGTCTTCATCGTCATCTACATTGTTGATAAACATTATAATGAACTGAATGTGAACTGAGGGGAGGGCATTGTGTCTTTACTCTGTAAACTGCACACATGTAAACTGAGACTTTGTAAATTTAGACATGTTTTGGGGAGAGCTTTCTTGTGTAGTATCCATGATTACATACATGCATGTTAGTGCATGTGGGCAGAAAGAATATGATGTATAGGAGTGGATTTTTTCTGGTTAAATAGGTTATTAATGCATTCCATCATGTGCAGTATTTTACTTTAAACTCTTCCAGATATTTCGCAATTATTTGAGATTTTTTTTTTTGGACGTACTTGATATATTTGATGGATTCAATTTTGTATTTATCACCATATTTATATATATCGTATACAGGTGTGGTGACAATTTTTAAACATTTTGACCCAAAAGGATCCGGCGGGGATCGACACCTTGTCTGCTTGAATAAATTTTATTGTTTGGAGACAGTGTGCAGATGTTATTCTCTTCATCGATGATTTGTATGGATTAATCCATGAGATAATAAAATCAAGAGTTTTTTTTGAGAATTCATTACATTTCCCAAAAGATTCACAACATTGTCATCTGCTTTTGTTACGATTCTGCATTTATTTAATGTAAAACTGTTTCCTCCTTGCCTGAAAAAAAACAACAATTTGTGCTAAAATTTTGTACTTTTCCAGCCTGATGATCACAACTGAATTGCCTTTTCTTTTCACTTCATTCTATGAATTTGAATCGCTGAATAAATCAGAGAATTGGAACATGATTCACAAGGCTGGAGTGTGGAGAGTACTTTCTTTTTGTAATAAATAAGAAATCATAAGGGGAACATATGACAGTGCTGTGAGCCCTAAGGGAAGATATATGGCACAATTACAATTTGTCGGACTCAGGATTGAGTTTGGCAATATACTGTAGATGTTGGTGCATTTTCACACTGATTTCACACAGTCTATACAACAAAACAAAATAAAGACACAAGAAAAACATAAATATATTTATTTTTTTGAAGCATGCCTTAAACTCCAGTACAGCCAACAAAAGGAGCTGAGCATTACACAGTGAAATGGAAATATAACTTATATTTTCAGTCCGTTGTCAGTTTATAAGTAATAAAAATTGGTCCTTGGATAAAACACAAAGAAAAAAAATAAAAATAAGCAGTCTCATCAAACCACTTCAATCTTTTTCACTGTTTCTTAGCTTATCAGGTTCATTTAAAGCACTTCCAGTCTGGCGAGTTAACAGCCTTTAACAACTGAAACTCTCTGCTGTGTGTTAAAAAAAACAAAACAAAAGACAAAGGACAAAGCACGGTGAGAAGTGTAAGAGCTCACCAAGCTACATTTTAAGGATACTCCCACAAACTGCTTTAGCCAATCCACATTCTGTCAGTGCACAAGCAGACCAGGCTTTTTGTAAACATGAACTATTTAGTTGTATTTCTGTTGGCGTAGCATTACACAGGGCGTGCCGCGGTGAACGAGATGCAGCGCCTTCACTGTTTCTTAGCGATGAGCACGCCCATCAGCACTCCTGTTAGCAGCGCCACTCCAACTAGCAGCCATCTCCTCAGAGACTCCCGAGAGCGCCTCGCTTCAGCAGCGGCGTCCCGCCCAAAAATCTCAGCAAAGCAGTCCTGGAATAGAAAATTTAATTCACACAAAAAAAAAAAAAGGGGGAGAGGAATTTTGTTATTAGGCTATGTTTAAGTTTCTTTCCATCCACATTAATAGAATACTCCACCAAAAATCTAAAGTTGCACTTTTGTGTACGTATATTTTTCATTCTTTTTTTCTAATATACATTTTCTGTTTGTGATCTAATGTACTGTGAATGATAAAAAACAAAATCTTCCAAAAAAATTGTTGAAAATAAATATGCAAATGTATTTTATTGGTTTGCAGTTGAACAAAACAAGGAAACTAACAAAAAAAAGAATCTTACAATGTACTAGATAATATTAAAAATATGAGTCCATTTTAGAAGTTGTAACAAATCATTTAATCAAGCATGAATATAAAGATCAGTGGCAGAGAAGTGCTGCAGGAGAAGTTTGGGACATTTTTAGGGACATTTTTAACATGTGTTTTTCACATTACTCTGAGTCGCCTTGGAATTATTTATGACTGCTCCGTATCCAAACTAACTGCAGGTGTTGTCCTCTGTTAGAATCGTGCTACAAACTTTTCCTCTGTGTGGTGAGAATTTGATTTTACAAAAAAAGTAGACTTTCAGTGGAGTTGTACTTTTAAATTGTGTGTCACATACAGAGATCCACGGATCCAACTTTTTCACTCAAGATAATTCCAATACCAGAACGCAGGGTATCTTCCAATGCAGCATACTGATCTGATAGCAGTGCTCTCTCTTTCCCCACATTTAAAATCCACACACCTCACTTTATGGAACTCATGTTGGAACATTTTTATTTAAAGTATCATCTTTATCATCTCAATGAATTTAATTTATAGCAGACACACTGAATTTTAGAATTATATAGACAACGATTGTATTGTATCAGTCACATTATGGCCAACACCAAATCTGCTTCATAGGGTCAGTATTGCCGCAGATTCCGACACAGTCACAGTGACACAAATAAAGCTGCATGTTGAGTTCACCCCCTAGAGACTCACCCAGCCTCCTTGGCTCTGGATCCACAGACTGATGTGCTCATCCAGGTACATGGTCATCCAGTCTGCGATGCGGGACACCAGCTCGCTCATATTCTTCTCAACGCATTCCACACACAGCACACCCCCAAAGGCAAACAGGCCCACTATACGCCCCCAGTTGACGCCATCCTTGAACACCTCATCCATCACACTCTTAAAGCTGTGGTAGGCTGTTTCAGGAGTGATGTCAAGCTGTGAGGAAAGGTCACTAAACGCTTGCGTGAAGAGCCATTCAAACTCGTCAGCAGAGTCCCTTAGCGCTGCCTTTATAGCCTCTCTGCCATCGCGAGGGGGCAATGACGTCCCCGGCTGACCACACCTGTTCCTAGTGTTGGCCAGCAAGCCATTACTGGCAGCTGAGTTGCCCTTGTCTCCATCAGTCCTTTCACCAGCATCCTCTGATCTCAGCAGTGAGGTTGGGTAGTTCCTCTGAGACAGCTTGTAGCTTATAAAGAACTCCACAAGCTCTCTGTTACTGGACGACATTATTTCCACACTGTGAACCTTCAACACACGGCCAGCCTAGTAACACCCCAAGGTTCCTCCTGCCATTCCTCTCAGTCTGTCGGCTGTCACATTAGAGCTTCTTCGCCTTATGTTGCAGCTTGCAGCAGCAGCCTGGAAACACATAGTGTTGAGAAGAGGTTACATTAACTCATGTCAGCAAACATTTTGCAACCTGTGCTGCTGTATGTTGACAACCACTGGTTACCATTCATTTCTGTACCATATGAAAATCTACCAGGAGACTCTTGAAACTTGCTCGAGATGTTTCATCCATCAAATCTGCATACATTTTAGTCAGTCACACCATCATTGCTGGGTATTACAGTTTCAGTGCAGATTGATTTGAAATATCTGCACTGCATTAGCACACAACGATCATGTGTAAAATGACCAAAAAAATAAGAATGCAGACTTGATGTGCCCTGCATGATTCAGCAGTCTACCGATGGGTTTCCCTGATGTACAGAAATGAATGGAAACTATTGGAAAACTGGGGTGGCGAGAAAATCGCATCCAAAAACTGTAGCAAACATTTGAAAGGAAACACGAGTTAACAAACATTAGCTAGCTAGCTGCCTTGGTGGATTAGCATTATGAAATCAAGTACCAATGGATCGTTCCGATGTGCGTTCAAATGCCAGCCTGCCACCGCTGACAGCTCTGGTTGCAAGTCACGTAGATACTACCAGTTTTAGCTTCAGGGGCTAACTAGCTGTTTATAAACACTCCACAGGAAACGCATCAAAAACAGCTACAAAACTACGTTCATGGGACTAGTCAGAGGCAATAATTATTGACAGGTATACTTACAGCTGCTTAAAGGTTGTTTCCCCCCCCTAGATTGCAGCTATTTAGTTAATTAAAGCTGTATACGTGCATGCAGACACACTATGAACATTGCTGCAGCTGCACTCTGTGGCCTGGACAGTGATGCACGCTGGCGGTTGGCCAATTCTGCTACTGTACCAGGCAGAAGTCCCGCCTCCTGCCGCTCCTGCACCAACCAGCGCCTGGGACACACCGGAAATTAGGGGGCCCGTGCATGACATCGGTATCATTCGAAAAGGATGTAGCTGCGTCTGTTGTGTTTAAATTTTACACCGGCAAAATTAACATGGACGGACTCCAAACCTGCTTTCATCGTTTTATCTTCGAAATAAAACAGTATGGCAGCTTAATTAAAGTGTTTCTACAGCCTTTTTTTTTTTTTTTTTTTTTACTATTGTTCTACCACCTCTTGTAAATAAAGAAAGCTTATTTAGCTTCAAGCACATGCATTTTTCTTTATTTTGTGAAAAAATGAATCAAAACAGTGGCGGTCATTGATAAATTTCGATTTAAGTAATTGTTCATCATAACACCCACTTAACATAAACGGACTTTTACAAAAGCATGTATTTGCAAAAAAATATCATTTTCTCTCCCTCTCAAGTTACCCTGTAAAAACCTGACTACAAAAGTGACTTAGGTTTATCTTCCATTAGCTTCTGAGATCAGGCATCAATTAGAAACCTTCCTAAGAACCTACTTCGCTGCTCTATTTAACTTTTAAAGCTCCTTTATGTTCTGGGCTAAATGTTTTAAAATTGTCTGTTTTCACAAGACCTGGCACAAAAGATAGGTGACTGAATGATTGGTGTAGAAAAAAAATAAAATGTATTTATTAAACAAACATATTTATTAAAACATGTACATAAGCAAGTAGCATATCCTACACTTTCTAAATGTGAAATGACAACATGACACAGTTCTTTGTCACAATTGAGGAACAAAAAAAACTATGGAAGTAGGTAAATTGGCATAATCATAAATCTTGTGACCGTTATCCAGTGAATAACAGATTTTATGAAGAGACTAACAAAGAACAATGGCTAAAATATATACAATGTCACTTACATATGTCATATATTTATGCATTATAACGTATCTTCTTTCCTTCTTTCCAACACTGGTAACAAGGTCAAAGTGTGGAAATAAGAGTTTTAGTCACCCATGCCATTAGACCAAATATTTGTGATTTGTAACTGTCTGTAGACCTGTTTTTTTACCCTCATCATAGTTAATACACTCCTTTTAAAACTGAACTGTTACTCAACCAAGGCCCAACACCAAGCAAGGACACTAACAGAAAGTCATCCAAGCATTTGTTTTCCCATCATGCAAAGAGCTCTCCTTCTCTCTAGAAGGATCGTCCGTCTTCACAGATACTGTCTCATCTGTCAGCTTTGCTGGCTCCTGGGATTTTACATTCTCGCATTGATTTGTCTCAACACTTCCATTCTCAGTAGGTCTATCTTCTGTTTCTGGTTCACTGTTTGAATCAACAGAAATGGTCTCTGTGCATGTACTGAGTTTTAAGGTACAGTTTAGTGTCTCAAACTGCTTGTTTTGGTCTGTGTTTGGAGTGCCAGACTTGAGGCCTCCAGTTCTCCCCACTGAGGAGCCCTCAACCCTGCTCTCCTGAAAGATCAACTCATGCTTAACTTTCTTGAGAGCGTGCATGTCAAAGCCGAGCAGCACAGACAACTTCTTGGTCTCACACTGTCTCTCACACATCATTTGCTTGTTTGCAAAGTGACTAGAAATGTCAGATTTCCACAGCCACAGACTTGCAGATAGCTTTTCCTCTTCCTGAGGAGAAAGGTATGGTCGCCGGTTGAAGTAGGCCGTCAGGAAATCTTTCCTGGCCTCGTATGTCTTGTGCTCATAGTTTCTCGGATCCAAAGCAAGGCCATCTGATTCAGCCTGATTTCCAATGGCGGTAGTGGGGGAAATCTTTGACTCCTTGCTCAGTTTTATTCTCTTAGGGCTGGATGTGGCCTGTATTGGAGGCTGCCTCTTGAGGAAGCCAGCCCCGGACGAGTTGAGAGTCAAGGCAGACTTGAAGCCTTGGCTTGCCTGATTCCTACCAACAGCTCTGCACTGCACGAGATGCAGTGTTATTGTGGAGGCAACCATGTTACTGGTGTACACTCCTAAGCAATGAATGCACTTGTATGTCATCTTTTTTTCAACAGGATGCATTGTTTGGAGCACTTGGTGTCGCTCCCTCAGATGCATGGCCAAAGCATCAGAGATGGGACCTTTGAGGATGGTGAAACACAGTGGACACAGCGTCTTCCCTACCTCACTCTTGTTCGTCGTTGAAGGGAAACTTCTAGTAAGGGGTTCACTTTTCTTCTCAATCATTGTTGGAGCGGTAAGCTTGACCAGAGGTGGAACAGTATTCTGAGCAGGTCCTGACTGATCTTGACCATTGATAGATTCCTTCATGTTAAAAGTGAGAACAACAAGCTGAACATTACTGGACTTATCTTGTTTAATGGTGAGATCAAAGGTTAGTGGTGTTGCTCCAGGGGGTCCAACAAAGTCATCAGGATGAGCCTGAGCCACATGCTCCATGATTTTTTCAACATTGTGGAAAGCAGAGTGGCACTGTGGACAGGTGAGCCCATGGATTAGCATGTGGTTAAGCAGTGTGTCACTGGGCAGATATCGGTTGCAAAGCAAACACTTGCTGGTGAAGTTGTGGATTTTCATGATGTATTTGGCCAGTGCCCACACTTTCTTTGCCTTGTGCGCACTCTCAAAATGAGCACTATAGAGGTTTTCAGGAAAAAGCTCATTGCAAACTGTACATATCTTCCACTTCTGTGTCTGGGCTGTGCATACACCAGTGGCATTATTTTCAGCCACAGTGCTGTTGCCAGGAACTGTCACACGCACCTGATTGGCTACGATGGGGGACTGATTTTTCACCACGGGGACTGCTGGCTTTAAATAGCCAATCACTGGTTGTGCTGTCGGCTCAGATCTAAGTGGGTTGCCCCTACTAACGATCAGAGGTGCAACGGGTAAGGTTTGAGACCTGGAAACAACAATATTAGCATGTCCAATCATGGTGGTTACTTGAGCACCAATGCGTTCGTGGTACTCTATAACATGCTGTACTAGAGCCTCGTAGCTACGAGTGGAAAACTGGCAGCGTTTACAGAGGATGTTGTTACCATTGACAGAATTAGCACCATTTTTGACAGAAGATTCAGAAACCATACCAAGATATGGTGAGACAATATGCTGAAAATGTTCCCTGTAGATGTGCCTTCTTACAACGTTGTAGAGACTGTCCCGGAACGTGCATTTTTTGCAAAAGTACATCGCTCTCTCCACACCGTCTGCCTGTCTGGCTCTATCCAGATATGTTTTGTCCTTCTTTCGCAGTGCAGTTCTTTGTGAGCTCCCATAGTTCTGCCGTGTTGTACTGGGTATATGGAATATTTTAACATGCGTCTCCAAAGTTCTCTTGCTTGCAGTGAATGTGCAGTATGGACAGTTGAGCAGAATTTTACTCTCAAAGATTTTCCTGTGTACATTACGGAAGTGATTCTTGTAGCCTGAGTAGTACTTTGAAGAAAATGGGCACTCTGTGCAGCAAAATGGCTTTGATCTGTATTCCTATCAGACATCGGGGGGGGAAAAGCAATTACATTAAGATAAATATAGTAATCTGTGCCTAAGAAATTGAAAACAGTAAGGAGAACAAAAATAAGATTTACCTGCGTTTTAGAGTATGTTGGATCCCATGCGCAGATATCAAGGCAAAGAGTACCCTTTACAAATTGCTCATTAGGGCAAAACTCTTTGAACTCCTGTGGAAATAATAGTTATTCTCAGTAAGTTTTTGTTTATGTACAAAGTGGCAGGTTTGACAGCATACAATACTTGGCAATTATTAGCCACTGTTTTTTTTTTTTTTTTTTTAATTCTCCTGAGCTTACACAGTTAAGTTACTATTTCCTTCTTATTTGAGATAAATTCTTCTCCAAGCAGACCTTTAAGACTGTCACATAATTTAAGAATAAACAACAACACACACTTGCAACTATATTTTAAAACGTGAATTATAATCACCTATAAGCACCTATATAAGTTATGTTTCCAAATTGAATTTAGAGATTCTACAACACAATACATGCAACTCACCTCTGCTGCCTCCTTGCAATACTCCAGGCCAATGTCTCCAAGTGCTTTTTTCACTTGTTTTCTTGCTCTCCTGATTCTTGTAAGGTTATTCACTGGGAGTTGATACATCTCTCCTGACAAACAGCACACTGCTGATTAGTCTGAGGTTGGATTCATGTAAATTAATGTGTAAAATATAATTTGACACCATAATTCAATCACTGACATCATAGGGAATGACTTCATAGAACAGGCGACATGCCCTTTCAATACTTGCCTCCATTCAATAAATTACTGTCAGCATATTTACTTATGATGACAAGCGTTATCCATGTTCAAAGCTCCAGTCTCTTCATGGGCCCGGTGCTGTCTCAGTGGACATGCTTCACTTTTAGCCTTCTTCGCTGACTGAGTGCTGGTTTTGACCAACAATAGTGAATCTGAGAGTAGGTCTGTGACCTTTCCTGCTCCACTATGTCCAGTGATTTCGGGAATCAAAGTTTTATAGAACATGTTGTGGTTTGCTTTGTGTGCTAACGTTACTGTGCTAGCCTAAATTAGCACTGCTGCCTGCTGTTGTATAGCATTGAAGCTAGCGATTCACAGCAGGCTAGCTTTATTTATTTCTTCATTCTCACAGACGAAACCTATTGATGTGTTTTACCCACCTTGTGATACGTCTGAAGTCTAGCTTTGCACAGGTTGCCTCGCTACATAAATGGCTAACAAAGAAGTTAAGTTGCTGGTCGGGACGTGCAGACTGATGGTGATGTTCGCTCTCCTCAAAGCCGGTGCTGATGCTCTGCAGCTCCACAGCTAGCTAACGACGCTGGCTAGTTAGCTGTCACATCTGCTTTGCTGCTGCAGCTGCTAGCTAGCTGGGGGGGGCAAAATGCAGGGCAGGATTGTGCATATCTCATGAAAACGGTAGACTCCAAAACTGAAGAGTGCCAGCACCAGCCGGTGTCCTCTGAGTACTTATTTTACCTACACCGGTGGTCAGGCAAGCCTGCTAGCTACCGTTATCTATTCGTAGTGAGCCAACTCTCAATCCAAAATGGCGACGACAAAAAGACGGAAGTCGTAGCAGGGACCAGGGCAGAGGATGGATGGCCAAAAGTTTGTACTCATTGTGGTGGTAATATTACAATGCTTTATTATCAATTATAGAAGAGCTAACGTTATTGTTCAGGAATTTGTGTTTTTTAAAACACAACCCTTTGTGGTTTACTTAGTCTTGCTTCACCATGATAAACATTTTCTCTGATTTGTTTGTTTCCCATAAATGAGCAAATTAACTCTGCTCCTGTAGTCTACAGCTCGAAAAAAGGCGTTTCGTATTATTATATTTCATTTCCAGCAAATGTAGTCTTGTCCTAAACAAGAAGCAGACTTAAAGACAGTTGTTGTCATTCCAGTGGTTCCATAACTTCCAGTACAACAGTACGCGTTCCTGTCATCACCAGTCTGGAGATGGTCCTGTAGTCCAAGTGGAGAACACACTGTCCATTCACCTGGCACACAAACTGCCGCACCTAAGGAAGATTATGTCAGGTACATAGGTCATGGGTTTGTCTCCTTATAATGTCATTTTCTCTCTCGGTGCCATGTTAGTAACAGACGGCATACAGTATCTAACCTTAACTCCAGCAGCCGCCGCGGGGCTTCCGGGGTCAACAGCCTGCACATAACAGGGAGCGATGCCTCTGATGACAATGCCCCAGCCCAGGGCGTCTCCTAACACCTGGGATCACGGCAAGAGATAAATTACACATTCTGTTGGGATCAAATGGAATCTGCATTGTTCAGACTCGGTGAGATACAACTCCATTAGTTCCGAGGGAAAAATAATGTGTACAGAATAAGATGGACTATGAAGGGCGCCTAAGTGTGTTACTGCTTTGTTTTAAATTGGTAATAGATTACAATGGCTTCATGTTGATATCACAAAACTTGTAGGCAAAAGCTCACCCTAAATAAGTCTCCATTTTAGAGAAGTAGTTCAGTTTTGTATCTTAATGGCATCACAAATAAAGGCTTTAATTATCCACTTTTAGACTGGGGGGGAATGTCGTTCAGGTTATTCTAAATTAATGCAATAAAATTCCTAGATATTACATAAATTTAAAATCATAAGTAGCCCAGATTAAGCCATTACAGTAACTCACTGTCAACACTCTTTTGATGAAGGGTGCACCTGGAGCCTGTAACTCTTCACATGTAAAATTTCTCCTGAGGACTGTAAAATCAGGAAAAGATGTTGTTTATATGCTTTCAAAAGCAATCCCGAATACACTAACTACTAAGGCTTTAATGACATTTTCAAACATTTCTCAGTTGAATATTAATTACACACTTGCCTGATTTAGGATTGTATCTCGTCAACTGGACAAGTGGTGGAAATCCAGCAGAGTGAAGCTGAAGGGAATTCAAGCTGCCTTGACGCCCACTTGTAACCTGTTTCAAGTCTTTAATCGAACCCACTATAATTAAATCAGTAGTGAAATTATTATGCAATAATTACAATTCACAACAAAGTGTATAAAGTGCAGAGTGCAGAATTTTTTTCTTTTTTTTACCAGACTGGAAAGCATTGTTGCTCTCCTGGGGTGGGCTTTTGCGCACAACAAATGGACTGTCTGAATGGTTGTCCTCTTGTGTTAGCACTGCCACACCTTCGTCACTGTCTTGCCCACTTTCACTTAACAGTTCAGATAGGCGGCGGCGGCGGCGAAAATTAATGCAGAACTGATAGAGTAGTCCACTGTCAAAAAAATCATGCTTCTTTGCCACTAGTGTTTGGAAGTGAGAGAGAGAGAGAGGGAGAGCACAAAGCAGCCGTGGATTACGTTTTAGAATTAATGGAATTTTTCACAAAGAATCGATGAGTGAATTTGCTTCAGATTGCAGAAGTCCCAGTTGGCCAACCCCTGCTGGCAGCCGCTGACGGCCCACTCATCGCTAGTATCATACATCAAAGGGCAAATGAGGGCTCTCCTCACCGTGCTGAATGATGCCATGCTCCTGCAATGCGCGGCACAGCTCCAGTCCCCGACGCCGGCTCTCTGCCTCTCCGTTCTGAAGGAGCCAGTCAATCAACTGGCAGCCAGGAAAGGAGCGCTGATATGCAACACCATGCTCCTCTCTCAGCTGCAGAATGGAGTTCTTGTCCCCTATGAGACTGAAGAAACAGATACAAAAACACGAAACCGGTTTCTCATAACAGACAACATAACCAAAATACAGTGTATCTGGCTGGGTAATTTTAACCCAAGCCTGTTAATCACATTGGTATGTATCTCATCATTAGTATCATTGACATTAAACTTCAAGGTCAGGTGATTCTGCTGAACCAAGAGACTTCCAGTACAAACAGAGCAGCTCTTACTGTTCATACAGCCGTTGTCCCCGCATGAAGATTTTCACCTCCGTATTAAAGGGAAATGTCCCATCATCCTTGCGGAAACGGTAAAGCAGTTTGGCATCTTTGAATACTGGCCTCTTATCACAGACTAAGAAAAGGCGTCATACAATTTCAAACAAGACTTGAAATCATCGAGTGTCAAAACAAAAACTATAATTATATTTGTACAAAAGGTCTTTAAATATCTCTTTGCCGAGGTTTGCTTTTGTGCTTCCTTCTTACCGTGATGAACGATGTCATGATCCATGAGGTGCTGCATGAGACTGACCGCTGTTGCTCGATCTGGAGCTTCCTTATGGCTCACAAGCCAGTCTATAAGCTCCCGTGCTACAAAGCAGTTGGGATACGTGCGCAGGTGGTAGCGTCGGTCCTTAATCAGTTTTCCATCGTGAAGTCTCAACCTTGAAATGAAGTTTAAATTAACCATAATCCTAACTTGAAACTTAACATCCGCCACGTGTCTAAACTTAAATGTCAAATCTTATATCTTGCATTTTATATATTTTAAATGGTTATTTTCTGAGTCTGTCCTCCCCCCTCTTCTCATACCTGAGTTGTTCTCCAGCAATCATGACTTCAGCCTTATGTTGTCTAGACATGGCTTTTCTGCTAATGCTACTTGCTCGCTCCATGTTTGCTATCTCTGGATGGAAAAGTAAGTGAGGCTCACTTTTAGTTACGATCCTTTGTGTTTACAAAATAGGCTCCGAAACACACAGAAGCCCATTGCCATGTGGGATGGATGTTGTGTAAACAGAGAGAAAGAGAGAGACAAAAGACACGGTGCATTTCCCTCAGGATGCCAAAGAGAGAAGGCCTCCTGACTCAAGGCTGTCCATTTCTGTCCATATTTTGAGAGTAACAAATGAATGACTGTTGAAATTCACATGATAACCCTTTGCTAATTGCCTTCATGGTGCCAATCAGCCAGCTACAGCCAGTTAACGGATGTTGTGGCGTAAGCTGGGTTTACTGGAACTGGTTTTGAACGGTTTGATTGTTTTTAGTGTAGAATTCTGCATGGAAAGTAGCACTTCAGAAGCATTTTGTACTCATTTGTGAAAATTTCAAAAACACAAAATTTAGGATTATCCGGGGTGTCTACGGATGTTACAGCTTCCTAGAAGACACACTGTTATGCGTTAGACTGCTATCACTGGACGAATCTGAATAAGGTCGCATTAAATATTAACCAAAGAGTCAAAATTAAAGAGGCATCGCATGATTGTCTATTAACAGGAAAACCAGAAAGACATGTCAGTGACAGTACTTGCTATGCACTGTTTATACTCAGAGTCGGTGTCGTAACCAATGACAGCACAGGTGGTGTTAGTGGGCCTTGTGAATACAAAAAGGGACTGCTGCCCCTTAGTTCAATGGATAGGCTGACCTACACCCCGACCGTAGCTCCAACCTTAAAGGATTCTGGTAATACTTATTTACCAGAATAAGTATACTTACTTATTCTTATTGTCAGTAAATCCCACGAATAGACTCAATCCAACAATCCTTTAACTTTAATCACCTGGTACATAGGTTTAAGCTAATATCTATGTTCTTAAACAAGCTTGTTGAGCTATCGATGTTCTGGTGATGCATAAAACATTGGTTATACTGGTGTATGGAAATTAAGTTTTGTTTATGGAGGTGTGACTGTTTTCAGGCCTGCGTGTTGTGGCGAAATATGATCTGACGGTCTGCTGATGACGTGCAGCTAGGCTGCTAGGATCCTATCATTAGCATAAGTTTTACCACATAATGTGACCTTGCCCTGCTGGCATGAATCCGAATATGTGTCCCTGAGCCATCCTCGCTCAGTCACACTGTCTCCTCTTTTCCGCTCTTCCCAGCAACGAAAACTGCCCAAAACAATTACTCGCTGTTCTTGGGCAGCAATTTCTATTGGTTTTGGCTTGAGTCCTATATCTTGTCAATGAAGCTTTCACTATCTTTGGAGTAAGCACTGCCAGACAGGGTCACCTAGGGGCAGGAACATTGGTTAACCCTTTGATGTCCTGTGCAGTTGTGTCACTTGTGGACACCACTAGGGGTTGCAACCCCAAACCAAACGGGGGACCCTGGAACAGGCTGGATATTTATTGTGTCAGAGCTGTCGCTGAGCTGCTTCGATAAAACCTTCAGCCACTTCTGTGGTTGTCAGGGCTCAGGGGGGACCTACTGTAAAATAAGCAAGTGGCTAAGGGGGTCTCCCACAGATGGTTTAACCCCTGTGTGCACGTTCCACACCTTATGTGCACAGTCCTACAGGCTGTGAGAATAATCCAGAGTTCATAGCATTGTATCTGTGAAAATAGGGGTGATAGAACAAGTCTGGAAATATCCCCAAAACAAAATAAATCAAAACAGCAATAAATATATAAGTAAGAAAAACAGAACGAGGAAGGCGCTAGAAGGCCCTGCGATATGATGATGGTTTCTTGTGAAGACTCATTTTGTTAGTTTATATATGAAATATGAGCCTCAGTTTACTGGCTTCAGAAATACAATTTCTCCGTCTTGCATTCATGCATGCCTGCAATGCTTCAGGCTGTAGAACCATGTGTGGATACCGATATTGAGACGCCTGTAGTGTAGACTTTTGGCCACAAGATGTCCCCGTTTACCTGTAAACTAACGAAGGAACGCGTGCAACCACAATAGTGTCAGATGAATTGTTTTGCAGCCTCCTTCTTGTTGTCAACGAGAAATCATGCAGTCGTGGCAACGCGTCAATCATCATGGATTCAGAAATAAATGTACACCAAATTGAGATCGAAAGAATAATTCAAATTGTAGTCCGGTTATATTAGTATAGATTTGTAGTAGACAAATGTAATCCCATATGTTTAGTGAATTTGCTTAAATAATCAAAGTAATGCACAGAGCAGTCTGGGTGTGCAGGGGAGTTGACTGGACCTAATGCACCCTGTGTAAATTGAAAAAATCTCTGTGGGATAAATAGGCTAAGATGTGTAATGGAGGACAAGTCAAATAAGAAAAGAAAACCCCCTTACAGGAGAGAATGTGTGCCGCTGCTCGTTTAGAGGCTTCGTCCAACGATCCTCTCGAACAACTCGCGGGGACAGACCGGTTGAAGCTTTTATGCAAATGTCCCCCTTCAGCGTGTTTCCATTGGAGAGGAGCGTGGAGGTGTAGTCTGGAAGGCGTGACATCATGCCAATGCAGCTTTATGAAGAAAGTGCGCTTCTCCCGACCAGGCAGAGGTGCGTCCGGTCCTCTGGCATCAGTGGGCTTTTAGTTTGTGGCCCCAGACCACCAAACAGGCTGCGCGGTGCACAATCGCCACTCGGTACAGAGTGTGACAGGCTGGAAGCCTTTCCACGCACGCATGTGTGTTTTTTTTCCCCCTTCTGAGCTGAAATCAAAGTTTGGAATTACTGTCGTTTTTTTTTTTCAGAGCGCGCTGTCACCGACTGCATGAAATAGCTGTGGACATCTAGAGCTCTTTTGAAGAGACTATTTTGCCATTTAACAGCTATGACCGCCGAGGCGCATTCGCATCTGGGACTGCAGAAAACTCCCATGGATTTCGTCAGCGACTTCGACCTAATGAAGTTCGGTGTCAAGAAGGAGGCGATGCAGGGGATAGACCGCTCCTTCATCGGGCCGTGCACCCAGCTCCCGAGACCCGACTCTGTCTCGTCCACCCCCGGCAGCACACCTTGCAACTCGGTACCCTCATCACCAAACCTCAATCCAAACGAGCAGAGAAATAACCCCGGGGGCGACCAGTTCTGGATACCCAACAACGGGGGTTACCCTCAGCAAATGTACCCTCAAGCTTTTGGCCTGACACCCGAGGACGCAGTGGAGGCCCTCATCAGCGCCACGGCGCAGCAGGGACACCCATCTGCGCCCCACAGTCACCATCCGCCACCTTTTCAAGCTGAATACGAAGGGTACGGCCACCTGAACGAGCCTGTCCAGCACTACCCGGGACTGCCGGGTCACCCCGACATGCAGGGCATAGCCAGCAGTCACTGCCAAGACCCCTATCTCAAAGATGACATGGGGAGTGTGTCCCCTCAGTCGCCGGAGGCCCAGCAGGTCCTCGGCGCGCACCACCATCTCCAGCAGCAGCACAGCCGCCACGACAGGCGATCCGGCGCCGACATCCACTTCTCAGACGACCAGCTGGTGTCCATGTCCGTCAGGGAGCTCAACCGGCTTCTCAGAGGCCTCAGCAAGGACGAAGTGATGCGTCTGAAGCAGAAGCGAAGGACCCTGAAAAACAGAGGTTACGCACAGTCCTGCCGCTACAAGCGCGTCCAGCAAAAACACATTTTAGAGCACGAAAAGACCAGCCTGGTGTCACAGGTCGAGCAGCTCAAACATGAACTTAACAGACTGATCCGGGAGAGGGATGCATACAAACTGAAATGTGAGAAACTGTCCGGTGCTAACTGCTACCACGAAACAGGGTCTACTAGTGACAACCCTTCCTCACCCGAGTATTTAATGTGAGTTTGTTAATTTCCTGCAGAACAGATTCTTTTTCCATAGGGAGCCATTTATGTTGACAGTTGGCCTTGCTCCTCAACAAACAATCTCGTGGATTCATCAAGTTTTAATTAACGTTGGACATAAGGATATCACTGAAATAATTGTATTAGACACAACAAGGCAACAAGTTGTGAATGGAAAATTACTATGAAGCATGCATGCAGGACATGTATGAGATGTTTTTTATTTTATACAGGCATATCTGCATTTTGTCTGAAAGGAGATACTTGAAATCAGAGAATATTCCCTTATATTAATATACAACTTTAATCCTTGTGCTTCAGTTACTGCTCAGTTTTTATTTTGGTGATTTTGTGTTGCTTAGTTTTTGTAGCTCAAATTATATTTTGTGTTCGGCTTCCTTAAAATAGAAAACATACTGAAAAGATTGATGCTAGAAATGACGTTCATATTATTTTTATGAAACTGATTCTGCTGGACAGATGTGTTCCTTATTTGCTTTTCTTTTAAATATAATATACATTTACGAAAATTGTTTTTCATCCACTATGTTTTTCATTTACTATGGATCAATAAACCTATTGTGACTTTTTAAAATTGTGTCTCATCTGCTGACAAATTACTGTCCCACAAAAAAACGGTCTGTAGGGTAAAATATTTGCCTCACATGCACAATTTTCTTTGCAATTTCCATCAAGGCAGTGTAATTTGTTATACTTATGAGACCTATTCCAACATTTTTTATCATCACTTTCACAAACTAAAAAGAAAAGCTGTTTTTAAATTCCTAAATCGATATAAGCAGAAACATCCAAGATAATATTTGTGCACACTGCATAAAATCAGGGTATTGAAGTCTATCAGTAAGAAGGCTACATATTATACATAAATGAGGAAGTAAATTGACTCATTTGTGCAGAGTGCATTCTACAAGGATACAGTCACAAAACATTGTCTCCACTATAAATCCATTTTCTAAGCTTACATTATGACCCTATAAAATTTTAACACACTCTAAATTCACAATGCTAGTTTCAAGAAGTCACGTTTCTTCCTTATCGTGTTAGAAGTATTTTGCTGGACAGCCAAAAGAACAAGAACAGTAAAAATCACAGTGTTGTCTGTTTGTTAGTTTGGTGGTGAATGAAAGGACGAGTGGCTTTCTCTCCTTCTCTGACCTTTGCCCTTCATGGAGTGCTGCTTCCTGTGGGACCTCGGCATGTGAAAGCACAGGGGGCTGACTGGCAGGGGCTGTGGGGCACAGATAAAATGGAGTGGAAATCAGGCTTCCCCTCTGCTCTCTTCCTCAGACAAACAGATCACCTCTGCATTCATTAACAGAGGAAGAGAAAAACAACAACCAGGGCAGAGTGCTCGCTGCCCCTCCGGCCGGCCGCAGAGGAATCTTTTCATTTGATATGTTTTTTTGTTGTTTTCTTGTTTTTGTTTTTTTGTTTGTTTGAAATCCTCAATCAAATTTCCTGAACACAGATCATTCTCAATTTGGGACTACAATAATATTTTGATGACCGTAATAGTTCCAAGGCCAGTGTGATAATGTGTGATAAGTGGTCACATTGTAAATTGAGTTTATAACCTCTGTGATGGCCTGTGTGCAGAAAATCTTTGAGATTTTTTCGCCGTCAGAGGAGACTTTCTCACTCTTCCCCCGCTGCAAGGGTTCAGCTGGGCAGGTGGCTCGGATAAAGGCACCACCCTTTAGCCTGGAAACCAGGGTCTCTTTTCAAGTGTGACCCCTGACAGATTTGACCTCACCCTCTGTTGAGGGAAAGCAGCTCTAAAATCCAACCACAGGTGTAAAAGCACTTTCCTTCTGAAAACAGGCGAAATCCCTGAAGGTCAGCCGGCTGCGCTGGGAGTGCATGACGTAGATGGCTGCGTTCGTGAGCATTAAGGATGAAGTGGAAAATAACCAGATGGTTATAGGAATTAATAATGCTCTTCTGTATTTTAATGTTATCGGGAAGGCATCATTAATCAGCGGCCACTATACTGTATATGGCATAAGACTACATTTACATGCAAGGTTTAATTTCAAAATGAAGGTATCCTCTATTTTAAAACGGTACTCTTAATTATACTCAGGAGCAGTAAGCCTACTCACATGACTGCTGTCCAAAAAGTAAAATTCACCCTCAATTTTTATTGAAAAAAAATTGTTTTAAAGAAGTTGAGTTCAATTATTTGTTCATTAACTTTTTGTCACAGATCAATATTGTTTTACATGTCATGATGTCATTTGTAAATGACATAATCTGTGTAAACATTAAAATGCTGCATGCTTAACATCAACTAAAACGGATAAGAATTATGTAGCACTTGAGATTGAACTACCTTACGTCCAAGTGTATATTCACAGATACTGTACCGGAGAAAACTAAATGCATGGTATGCATTGATATGTATACTTACATATATTTTACATTGTATATAGTGATGCGTTTTAGTAGTTTGGTTTTTCAAACTGTGTAGTTCCTTGTTCAGTGTCATATATTTGCGCACTTGCATATATCATATGTGGTTTTCCAAGCAGCAGCGGAATAGTACAGCAGAAGTGTTGGCGAGGAGAGTGGTTTGTGGTACTGTGTGACAGTGTGCAGGGTGCCATTGTAGAAACGATTAGCCAGCTCTTTTCCCTCACATGTGATAGGCTGGTGGACCTGATGTGGGAGCCTCGCACTCCCCACCTCCCTCCTCCTCCTCCCCGCCACCAACACCCCAAGCCCACAGCGCCTGAGGCTGGCTACTGAGTCAGCAGGAGGGAAAGGTGTCTGCACGGCTGTGGCATCAGAACAAGAGAGAAAGCCAAATAGCTGGAGAAGGATAAAGAGCGGTGAAAATGGTTTAGAAAAGACACGGTTACATTTTTTTAACAGATTGAGAGAGGGAATGGTTGAAAAAAAAAAAGTCCGAACAAGATGATGAGGCAGGTTAAAGAGGAGGTATCATCATCTCCTGAATTATTTGACTCTAATTTTTCACAGTGACTAATAAGACAAAGTGGTCACTCCTAAGTTAACTATAACACACTTTAACCCAACGAATAACACTTATGAATGACCGGTGTTCAGTGAAAATACTCAAACGTGTCCCTCTGAAACAGTGGAACATGGTGCCAACCTCTTGGCTGAGTCCTGGGCTTTGCCAAGGCCTGGCTGGGTCTCAGACAGCGGACACAGACAGAGGAATGCTGCAGATACTCACCATTGTGTGGGGAGAGGCAGAGGAATGCAGGCTGCCAGGCTACGTACACTGACACCAATGAACACAGCCAGAGGCCTCGAGCCATGAGGGAAGGCCGGGCCACAGTCAAACATCACTCACCACTTCCATGTGTGATATCATACCCATCTCCCCTGGACGGTATTGGTTTGGTCCAGCTCGGCTGTCTAAACACTGAGTATCTTGTTGAAGACCTCCTGACTGACTGACACAAAAAACTATTAGAGATTAGATACAAAAAAGGGCTGGCCAAATAAGAATCAGTTTATCAGCTAAGTAAATATTCCTTTGTTCCAAACAAACCCTGTTGATCAACCAGAGGATTCTCCATTCACAATAATGATTGTCACTAATCTTCTGTGGCTAAATGTCACCTGACCAGACATTTGACCCCCAATAGCAAGCCATTTCCAGCCCCAGCCAGTTCTTTCACCGTTGTTTTGCAACAGTAAAGTGTCTCATACTGTGTGATTGTCTATAAGAGTGGCTTCACGTGAAGTGCAGAGAAGAGATTGGGATGGAGGACAGGATGGACGAGAGGCTTCCTCTTTCACTTCCTATATGAGGGTCTAGTCAAGTGACTCTTTGTGAGAGTGTTAGGTTGTATGTCGCAGGAAAACGCAGCTTCGACGGCTGTGGTTTCCGCTCAGGATGTCCAGTCGTTTCTGCGTGCAGTTGTGACACTGTGAATCATGCAGTGATCACACACGCACACAGATGTCTCCATGGACATGGCACACAAACACACGCAGACATGTGTATGCAAACACAGATATTCATGTGTATGTGCACGTTCTAGCTCTCTCACACACAGGCACATATTTTTAAAAAACTTGTGATTGTGACGAATTATGTTTTTGTCATCAATGTAGCTTTTTCTCTACTGATTGCCTTAGTTCCCACATGGTCTATGGAAGTATTTTTGTGCCTGTTGCTACATTCGGAAAGATTACAGTAATTATGATTGTACTAGTGGTAATGACGAAAGTTATCACATGATGGACTCTGCAGGATCCAACAGAGTGGATTAATGTGTAGCCTCGGAACTACGATAAAGCTTGTCCTGCTAACTTATTGGCTGTAATAAGGAATCTGGCTTCCTGGGGACGTTGCGTTCAATGTGTTTGTGCATGAACTCCAGGGGATCTGATAGGAAGGCACTCTGATAAAGTGTTTGTCACGTTTCAGTGGACACCACGGAGAAAAGTGTGACAAAGTCCTGTTACATTACAGACCCTGGACTTTGGTTACAGAGTAAAAGGTGAGCCACTGTATGTAATAATTATACAAGTTCCTCCCAGTGTGACAGAAACATAAAACACCCTAAGCCTCTTAACAGAGGTGAAAAGCAGAGGGGTTTTACTGGCATACACAACAAGGTAAAGGAACTAGTCAGCCGATGTGACAGTGACTAATTGTTTTATATACATTTCAGTAACCAAACCCTCAACACCTTGACTTTCGTTGCTACAATGGATACTGTATTTTTACAGCATAAAAAAAGGCCAAAGAGTGGAGAAAGGATTATTGAATAAGAGAAGAGAAGAGAGGAGATCTCTTTCCCTTTCATTCCCTGCTAGGATTTCCTGTCCTGTTTTATGGGGGTCATGCAGCTGGCAGGCGCCCTCCTGTTTCTGTCCATAATGATGACAGGCATCCATTAGTGCACAGTAGAAACACGAGACACAGAGTTTAACTCACCCCCCCCGGACAGCCTCTTCCCTTTCCATAGCCCCTGCACCCCAGTATACAACCTACCTATCTATAGGGCAGATAATTGTGGCTCTCAGTTGCTGTTGGCAAAGCTTCACTGATTAAGGGTCAGCTCCTGCTCAGACAACAGCATGTGCACCCTGGCGAGTTTAACACAACCTGGAAAGCAGGTCCAGCCCTCGGGGACCATATTGTGTCTCTGGTATATAACATACTCGCATCCGGGAAAAGTAATGGTGGGACTCTGGTTTTTGGGAAGAGCGCTGCAGATGAGAAAATAAACATCTGGCTGCCGTTAGGAAAGGAAAGAGAAGACAGCATGTTTTGGTGGTTTTAAATCTGAGTGATTGTGTGTGTGTGTGTGTGTGTGTGTGTGTGTGTGTGTGTGTGTGTGTGTGTGTGTGTGTGTGTAGGAGATAGATCATTTTATGTTTTTGGGATAATGTTACTGTGTTACTGTGAGTTTAAATGAATGGTGGCCCAAAAAGTGAGAACAGCAAAATATATCCTATAAATTAAGGCAATCATATATTTTGATTAGATTAGTTGGAGATTCCTTAAAAAATAAGATGCAATTTTAGAGTAGATTTTCCTGACATATTGTTGGTAAAATATAGATTTCACCAAAAAGAATAAGAAAAGTTGATGGGAACAGATGACGGGTTTTGACAAACTACAGTTGTTACGACACTTGCACCATTCAACACCCTTCTTCATAGGTTTCTATGGGTGTCACTGACATTAGAATATGGCAGTAGTGTCATCATGGTGAAGTCTAAAAGGCCTCCTTGGAATTGGGTGTGTAACTCTGGCACTAATGTGTCATGTTAACATCTCCCTTATGTCATAACTCTTCCTTTATGTTTCTCAGAAGCACTGCGCTAAACTTAAAGCCATATTATTTTTCCTTTCGGCTGATTTTAGCGCAGCCGTAACCATCTGTGCCCTCTACGCAGTAGGAGGATTTGGCAGAACAGGGTTCACACGCCCATTCTTTGATTTTCTGGCCATCTTTCTCATTGTGCTCGACGTTAAGCCTCTGCTAAAACAACTGAGGAACAACCAACTGTGTGCTGTGGTCGGACTGTCAGGGAAAGAAGCTTGTTGTGGGCCAACACATGAATATAAGGGTTCTATTTAAGGGGATGCAAGCCTTTATACAACAGTGAACCCATGTACTTGTTTGCTCTTCTTGTGGTCAAGATACAGGAAGTACTTTGTACTGGGATTTAACGGCAGAGAAAAAAGAAACCCTAACTTCTCAAAAAAATCAAATGAAAGGTTACAAGAAAACAACGAAATTTAATGAGGGTGTGATAAGAGTTCCCTCTGAATTTAAGATACAGTTCACTTGTAAGACAAACATCATTTCACACAACCCGCATTCAATCTGTTTTTTGAGACTTGATCATCGCAAACAGAAATCTCATGATTACTGGCAAATAATAACTTTGACAAATTTGTGAACTATAACCTGCATTCATTTATTTTCTGGCCACTAGCTTAGCTAGCCTTCCCTGTTCAAAGGTAACAAAATCCACCTACCAGCACTATAAAGCTCACAAATTAATACGGTGCAATATGTTTTTTTCAATCGGTACGAACACCAAACTATAACCACGGCAAGTTGAGGAATTACATGACAGTGACGATAGGACTCAAAGAAGCTTCCTATTTAGCGTACAGACATGACAGTAGTATCAGTCTTCTCATCTGAGAAAGCGAGTGAGCACATTTACCAAAATGTCAAACCATACCTGTAAGTTGAAATCGAAAACATTTTAGCAGTTGCTTATTTACACATCCAGCAAATGGATATCCAGTATTCATTCTCTTTTTCCTCTGGCTCTTTAGCTGCTAAATACTCCACTATGTTCACCAGCTAGTTGTTATGTCTGTCTGTACACTGTTAGGTGCTGGACAGGTAGTATGAAGGTTTTGTTTTTTCTTTAGTTTTTTCAAAAAACAGCTGTCTGCTGTGTCTTAAAACGATTCTGATGAGAGCCTTGAAAAAGAATCAAAACAGTAATGTTGTGGGCCATAAAACCAAAACAATAACCTCAAAGATGCTAAAATGCTCTGTTGAGCTGAGGGGAACTGCAGAGCCTGGCGATAACTCTCTGTGTGTTCATCACTATGAGCAACCTCTTTCACATTATACAGTCATGTGATCCCTTGTTATTATAACAAGACTAAATGTCTAGAGCTGAGCTGTTTACCATACTCACCATTTTAGTTTACCGTGGTAGCATGCTAGTATATGCTAATTAGCACTAAACAGAAAATACAGCTGAGACTTTTGGGAGTAACAGTAGTTTTGCATGGATTTGGTCATGAACCAAATTATTAGACAAATTCAAATTCTGACCTGAAAAGTCAGGGGTTCACCAAAGTTGTTCTGATTCATCCTGAGGAGTACATGAATACCTGAACCAAATTTGATAGCAGCTGTTGAGACATTTCATTCAAAACATCACAGTCAACATCATGGTGGCGCTAGAGAAGAATTCAAAGGATTATCAGGTGTCCTTAGAGTACATTGTGTGGGGACAATGGTATCGAATGTCTATACCAAACTTTGTGCAAATCTGGTAGATTTGAGACATTTCACTGGATAATTGAAAATATTGACCTTATGATGGCACTTGCCATCATAAGGTCAAGTCATGGAACCACAAAAGTCATCAGGACTCATCCTCAGGGCACCATATTTATCTGTACAAACTTTCATGGCAATGCATTTTTCAGTTGTTGAGATACAGCAGTAGTCCAGAGACAGAGAAGAGAAAGTGAAGTGTGTAAAGGAACACACCGCCCACACGTGGCCAAGCCGTGGCCTGCAGCCCTAACCCCTCCAAGCCATCCAACAACACAGGTTGGTGGTCTCTGACGTGTAACCCAACAAATTCTGACCTCAGCCTGCACATCAGGTGTTGAGAAACGTTCAACTGTCCGCCTGTTGTGGGAACACCCCATCTGCCTGCTTCCTGTGTGTTTACACTGTTCTCTGGAGCACAGATGAAACCTAAGACAAAATCAGAAAAATGAGTAAAAACAATACCACCACCAACTATCAGACTGATAGCATCGAAGCCCAGAAAAAAAACTGTCATAGAATGTGTCTCTGTTTGGCTGCACTGGTGAAAAACATTTGGAGTGAGTGTGTCAGCTTCAAGTCTCCTTTGTACAGGCGAGGTCAAAAGGTCACTATAACTCTGTGAGTGACAGCAGTAATGGTGAGTGGGGCTATATTTAAATCCCAAAGGAGAAGAACAGCCTTGACTCCTGTTTCCACACAAAAATTGAAACTGCTCTTCTTCTAAGGTTGCCTTGTATAAAATTGAGAGCATAAAGATGACTGAATGGCATTAATTATTTTAAGACACTGATGTGTAGTCTTTTTCCTGATCTAGTAAATAATTTCAAACAAAAACTTTTGAAATAAAAGGCAGAACCAAAGAGGCAAGTGAAAGAAGCAGAAAATAAGCTTGGACAATGTTCTCGTCCCTTGATAAGTTACAAAGTAGGTTACGTTTTATTGGCAAGAGTAAAGTATCATTGCCTGGTTAAAATAGATTTTATTGATTCGTGTGATAAAGTGAACCCTTTCTTTAAAGATTCTTTCCCAATGTCCAGCTGAGAAGTGCTTGCTTTGTTGTCTGCATAGATCTGGAGGCTAACTGTGTTGATTCGTTGTTGGCAGCTGAGGTGTTTGGTAAAGGCTGCTGTGGTTGATTGGTAGAAGCAGTGGAAAGCAGGAGCATTGGGCTTTCCCACAGAACCAGAGGAGAAGACTTTGAAATAGGAGCAGCTTCTCTAAAGCTTTATCAAACCCTGATCACCTGATAAATCTGTCAGAAGCCGCAGCCCCTCCATAGGAACCTGTTATTCATAGTATGTCCTAGTAAAACAAATCTTTGAAGGACTAATCCTTTAATCCTGATTCAGTGTTTCATCAGCAGAAGAAACACTTGTGTTTGCTGCAAAGACTTACACTTGTTATCTTGAGCTTCCCAAATCAGTTTTAAGTGTCACATAAAGGTTTGAGATGAATGAGGAAAGTGTGCCAGATGAGTTGTGTGTTATCCCTTCACCCTTTGTGTTTTCAGACCGGCTCACCCCCAGGGTTACTTTGACATGCACATGCATGCATCTGTGCTGCTATCTCTTTACAGTATATCTGTGTCAGCAGCGGGCTGAGGCGGGAGCATGAGAAATGGAGGCGAGCTCGGTCCTCAGTCCCACAGATAGGGGCTGTGCACTCAGCTGTAAACAGTTTCTCTGTGTGTGTCGGTGTGTGTGTGTGTGTGTGTGTGTGTGTGTGTGTGTGTGTGTGTGTGTGTGTGTGTGTGTGTGTGGTGCCTGTTTATTTCCATCTGTTTTCATCACCTCTGGAAAGGTGGCATGACGAGTCTTCCCACAGGAGTGGCGAGAGCGTTGCCGTCCCGCACCTCCCTCCTCTCCTCACCTTACTTGATGACATGGGCCTTATCACTGCATCTGCCTGGCCAGTTAGTCCTTCCCCTTTGTTTTGAGGATTAGGGGATGCTGCTGCACCAACTGTGAGCAACGGAACACTGAATTGGGAGCCTTTTAACACGGGCAAGGCATATATCTCTTCCTCTGTGAAGAGGCCGTATTTACCGATTTCAAGTAATCTAAACTATAATTAAATCATCTCTTTGACTGCTTAAGTGAACTCTCTCTGACTGCTAGATATGCAAATATCTTCTTTTAATCCGCACTGCATTAAATCATCAGTCTGTTTGGCCTTGAGCTGTGCGGGGAAAGAAGTGGCTTGTTTATATCCGCAAGTCAGGAAACTGTGAAACTATTTTTAACATTACTCCGATAATAAAAATAAAATGAAATATGAGTCCTCCACAATATTTCGTGCCAATAAAAGGTCACAATGTAAAACATTTCATTCAGTTTAACTTTAAGAAGAAATGTTTCACAAGAGCTCTGACAGCATCAAAGAGGTGATGCCTTCACTCCATAGTGAGCCATTGTTACAAAGAGAGGTTGACCTTGCCTTTGGCCTCTTGGCTGTCTGACAAAGCAGTCCCAATGCTCTAGTGCAGTATGGCTGTCCTCTAAATGAAAGTAGCTGAGAGGCGAAGGGCACAGAGGCCTATGGAATATCAATGTGCGATGCTCTCAATTAAGATTAAAGCTTCGAATAGAATCCTATGGAGCTGCTTCCCTAAGAAATGCTTGACATTTTACCCTTGCTGACTCTGGATAAAAAAAAAAGTGTCCTGCGCTACCAGTACCACCACCGCCGCCGCCGCCGCCGCCGCTAACTAGCTGCCCCTCCCCAGCAAGCCCTCCTTTCGCTGAATTCATTCTGTAGATATTGACTTAGGCTACAGTCACACTTCTAAGAAATAAGTGAAATGGATCATCTTACTGCCAGTGGATGATAAGAATACAGAAATATGAAAAAGCGTCTGGATCAGCAAAATGACAAACTAGGGGGGGGGTATGAGGCAGTCATGATAAACCCTTAGAGACAAATTCCTTACAGCTAGACAGAGAAATGAGGAGAGGAAAGAGAGGGGCAGAAGAAACGGAGAAAAGAAAATATACATCTGCAACATGCACGTTTTAAATGTATGTTCAAGAGAGAGCCTCATACACATATATTGTAAATTAACAATATGTTTATCCTCTCTGAATGCCAAAAACATGGACAGAAAGCATTTTTAACACATAAAGCACCAGACGATTTTTTATAAAAAAGGCCAGTATGATCTGATCTAATACAGATTCATCATAAAGGAACATCACTCAGTCAAGAATTTATTCTACATATTGTACTTTCAGTATAATTAATACATCACATCTTTTGTCAGCATATTTTCAACCATCAGACACTCCTCATTTATAGGAAACAGCCCGTTACAGAGCTTCAACTCTGTGCTTTATTCCCTTTAATTAAAACAATGTTTGAGATTTATTTTGCATTTTGTTAAGATTCAGCAGATGTTGTTTCTAGGCCCACGGCTTCATTGTGAATATAAAACATGAGTCGGTATTTACTTGGAATGTGCAGCACATTTCCTGGTGATTTACACAACATGATGTCAGTGGTTTGCATCTGATCCTGTAGATTAATACAGATTATGCTGATGTTTACCGTGTGTATCTGCCATCATCACATCTGAGCAGCTGCGAGCATTTCTAGTAATGTTTTTGGTAGAGAGACGTTTAATTCGAGACACTAAATTAGTAAGGAACACATATGTGTAAATTTTACTGAAAATAATATGTAACTCCAGGTGGAGCTAAACTACATGTACAAGTCTGATCTAATAGTTTACTGCTGAAAGAGAAGGAGCAGGGACTGATTATGAATGCGATGTAGAAAATAAGATCAAAATGGAGCCTATCGTGTAAACTCCACCCTTGATAAACAGAATTCCACATCACGCTCCAACTCTGCAGTTAACTGAATCAATGCAATTCCACTTGTGCTGATCTTGCAGACTGAGGCCCTTCCCCCATCCCCCCTCTCTCTCTCCCTCTCTCTGTCTCTCTCTCTCTCTCTCTCTTGCTCTGTCTTTCTCTCTTTCTCTCTCACACGCGCACACACACAAACACACACACACACACACACACACACACACATACACACACACACACACACACACACACACGGCTGTCTCTCTCCCCGTGCAGGTCCACCTATCGTAACACATTAGCAGTAGAAGCCATCACACAATCAAGACAAGGCAGTGTATGAGATGTCAGGCCAATTTGTTTCCTTCTTGGAGCTACATCACATTAGCAGGGTGGCTATACCCTTGAGCTAAATCCAAGTTCGCACAGAGGGAGCGGGCTGCTGGACAGGAGGGCAGCGATGTCAGCACTTTTCAGATGGCTGCTGACATGTATCCAGCAGACTGACATGTATGAAAAAAGCTTGATAGTTTGAAATATGGTCCTTTCGATGTTCCTTTTTTTTTTTTGTACGCTTATGATGGAGTTTCCTGAGGCCTGGAAGAGAAAACGTGCACATTCAGAAAACAAAAAAAAATTTTTCAGTCAGAGGTCAGGACATCAAATGGATCTTTTCAAGTAAATAAAATGACTGGATTTTAAATAATTTTTTTATATAACTCTTGTCTGGATCTCATGCCTCCTAACAAATCTGACTTCAGCTGTGCCCTCCCTGAATCATAAGACAGATGTGACTCAGAGGGACAGTCAATAGTTCAATTATCTGACATCTGTCTTGCTTAATTAAACATATAATTGACCATCCAAGGACTAATGATAGCTGTCCCATTACCCATGAATCCAATGGATTTGGCATAACCACCACTTGACCTCGCTGTGGATTGCCTGGCCTTCAGTACAGGGTCAGAGTGTATCCACTGTTCACCACTGTGACACTCCTCACCACTGCTTTCCCCGTCACATGTCTCGGGATGTGGCTCTCAGCTCTGCCAAAAACAGTTGGAGGGAAAAATGCAATTACTGCAAGATTATCATACTGCTTCCGTTTGACTTTTCTGACTGAATTCATGAATATATATGAATCCATCTTGCATCTCAATCTGAAACCCCTCCCGTCTTAGCGCCCCACATCTATGTTTGGCTGGTGGCATTTTCTTTGTTTCCTCAAAGTGTGTTCTTAAAGGAAGATTAAAGTGTTACCCTGAAAAACCCACACCATAATTCAAAAAAGCATGAAACATCAAAAATCCCAGCATGTGTAAAAAAAAAAAAAAAAAAAAAAAAAATGCCTGTGAAATAAATTTCCACAACTTTAAAGAAGAGTGCTGGAAGAGTTCTTCCTAAATATTGCTGTTGTTAGGTGAAAGCCTCCAAAATGTCAGAGGAAACACAACCTGTTTTTTTAGCTTGATGACCAAGCATTTTCAAGTTTACCCAATTGAAATCTGAAAGGTTTTAATGAGCTTCAGGCCTGTTACATTTCTTCCAACCATAGAGGACAATTCAAATAGAAGGAACGGTCCAGCATTTTCTCGCCAAGAGTTAGATGAGAAGATTGATACCACTCTCCTCTCTGTCCGTTGAGTATGAAGCCGGAGCCAGAAGACGATTAGCTTAACCGTAGCTACATCACTGCGCCTGGCGTGTAACTTCCTGTAAATGGTTGTTTTTATATTTCAGTTTGTGTACAGATTAAACAAACTAGATGTAACGTGTTAATTTGCGACATTTGGAGGTGCTGGTAGATGTATAGCCATGCTAGCTTTCTATCCCTGCTTCCCCTTTTCTTTATTTCAAGTTAAACTAATCGCCTTTTAGCTGAAGCTTGATACTTGACGGACAGACATGAGAGTGGTATCCATCTTCTCATCTAACTCTCAGCAGGAACACAATTATTATTGTCAAATATTAATGTCAAACTCTTCCTTTGAAATTAGGTTAAACAGGAAAATCAGTCACCTCCTAAACTGGACTTCGGTATCATTTGAAAATTTTTGATATAACAATTCCAATACTTGTATGGGATATACAAGTGTTGAGGTTTGATACCTCGCCCTGCCTATTGTAGGTTCTACTCTAAATTTAGATGATGTTACTCTGTAATCAATAATGTTTATGAGGTCTGGACTCAGTAATGCAGTTGTGTAAATTTCATAACGCTGTGTAACACACTTCTAAATACCTGACAACGCCTATACCCAACCCCCAAGCACACGGAGAGAGAGAGAGAGAGAGAGAGAGAGAGAGAGAGAGAGAGCACCCCTATCTCCCTGAATGTATCACCAACCTTTGGACTTAACCACTACTCCTCTTAATAGCTCAATCCGATGGATCATTTAAAAGCCCGCTGAAACAGACAGATGGGTAATGGATTGCATGGCAAATCAATGCTGGGATCAATGAAAGACATGCATCAATAAATGGATAGAGAGCTGCTGAAATAGACACCAGAGTTAATGTGGAACAGCGTAGAACATCATTGTGTGGAGCACACAGTGCTGAAGGCTAATACAAGTTGCCCCGGCTGATAAGGTGTCCTTTTGAATAATGCAGACAACAAACTGACAGTGATAAGCTAAACTTAAGCTTAGCCGCTACAGTGTGGCTGGAGGAGCTGCGCATTTAGTGCCCACCCCCAAAACACACACACACACACACCACACACACACACACACACACACACACACACACACACACAAACACACACACACACACACGTTTTCTCCCTCCCATAAAGGCAGCCACCACCAGGACAATTTCTCTGCCGACTGTAGCTCCACAGCAGTTTCCTACCAATTTACACGAGTATAATCATGTGACAGTCCCGGTCTGACGGAGGCTGTGGTGAACTGGACTGTGAATGCAGTATTAAGGGAACAGCGTGGCAGAAAAACACAAAGTCTCAAGAATCTTTTCTGTCTTCTGTCCTCACTGGGGAAATATGAGCAAACACCGGGCCACTTTTATTGAGAACGGAGTATTTCCTGCTAATAAACAAACCATAGCGTTTATTTTTCAGCTTTAAAACATTATGTGGAGCTAACATGCTGGGACACATGGTGTTGTGGGGGAGCAGCTCACCACAAGTGTTGAGCTTATGTTGCACTCAGGTGGCGTTGGGACTGAGGCCTGACTCATCGCTGCAGCTCCAGACTCTTGGTTTAAACATCCAGCAATGTGAGGCATCCCACTCACTGATAACTACATTCAATACTGGTGTCAGCTGTCGTGAATAGGCATCACAGTAAATAAAATAAATATAATTCTTGATAGACCTCAGCTTGCACTCCTTGGACAAGCAAGTGGCACGACACTACAGCTGTTTCTCATGGGCTCGAGCCATAAATCTCTGGTGAATGGCTGGTTTAAGGCTGGGTGCTAAGGAGCAGCTGTACCCGTCTAAAAATAGTGGCAAGGCTGCTGCCGGACAGCGTGTTTTTAAAGCTCAACATGCAGTTTAGCACAAAGAGCCTATCAACAATACCTTCCACCTGCATTAGCCTGACTGCGGCCTGGCATCAGCATTACAGCGTAGGAAGTGAGTGACTGTTGTGCAAACTGAACGTCCGCGCATGTCACTGTGTCTGACTCACACACCCAAACAACGGCCAGATCCTGACCGCATAATTCCGATGCACTTTATTTTCCAATGAGCTGAACATTCATTATCAGTGTGTCGTGGCCCGAGGCAGAACGCTCCCTCCTCAGTGTAGTGACAACCACCGGCCGCCCTGATGGAAAACAAGGCCAAGATGGCACAGCAAACACGAAATCATTATGACAGGCACAGTTCAAAAAAGTAGGACTCAGCACACTAAGCACATTTTATCAGTGTTTTCTTTAAGTCAGGTTCTTTCCCTAAATTAAAGAACGGACTGAAATTCCTGCATCCAGCCCTGCTTGTTCAGGCTGATAATAAAACGTGTTAGTGCACATACATGAGCTCGTGTGTATTGGGGTGAGCGCACCTGTCTGGGTACTATAGGGTAAATGTAATTGCTAAACACAGAGGCTGGCGGTGTTTAGAGGTGCCAAATTGCGCCTCTGGGAGTCACTATAGCTCACAATCTGACTAATGAAGGCCAAGTAATCAAGCTTCAAACTCATCAACCATGTCTGCAGTAATTAAAAGGTTTATGCTCAGCATCAGGAGAGCCGTTTGACTCCATCAGTCGGTGTCAGAAGCCGAACATGATTTTTGTTACTTCCAGGGGCCAGAGACTAATTCTAAACATTTGACACAAATTCAACTGCTCTAAATGGTCATTCAGTGTATATGATAACAAAATGTCATAACATATTTGTTGTGAAAAAAATTAGAAGTCCAGTCTGTGCATTCACGCCGAGGCACCGAGGGAGCTGACATAAATGTAAACGGTGATGGATATTAATCCGATAATCAACTGTAGGACAAGTGCTGTCTGTCTGCGTCATCCTGATCTGTGGGACTCTGTGGAATTGGGTGGGGGGGGGGGGGGGCGCTGTTAGTGTAAAATACTGCCAACAAAATTACACACATCCTGGCCTTCAAATAGATATTTTTTCATACGCTAAAAATTGCAAAATATTCCAAAGAAATAAACACATAATATACATACAGACGTGCATATGTAATGAAGGCATAGCAGTTTTTGAAAACAAATTTGCATTTACATCCCTTTGGCATCCAGCATGTACTATAACCTCCTGAAACAAGTCGCTGTTGTTGTCCCTGGTTCTACACAGCTGCAGCTTAAAAGTTAATTTACATCCTGATGGATGTGATTTGTCATTATGCACAATAGCTATATGTGTGCTGACTGACTGGATTAGGCCCTAACACAATATTTGTTTGGATATAATGTTACACCTTCTGTCAGACATGCTGACATCCACAAAGATTGTAGCCAGCATGCAGCAGGAGAGGTAGTGCCACATTTCTCCGTGGGGATCTCAAGTGACTCGAAGAGGACATCAGACGGTGGCCGTTTGTTTGGTTATGCTATGTCCACCTTAAGTCAGAAATGAACATTTTCCCCACTGTAATGTAATGAGCTTACAGTCTAAGACAGTGTGAGACAGCCACCAGAATAACAAGTGAATCTAAAATTTGGATTAATTTGTGGTAATTCAGCAAAGTCTTTGTGGACAAAAGAACTGCTATGGTGCTGTTTCATTCTAAGAGATAAATCTTAGGTATTTTGCAGGGTTCCAGCACTCCCCTGTGAGGGGACTAAAGCAGGACAAACTGGGCAAAATAAAAATAAAAAAAGAACACTGAGCATGTTTTAGGTAAGGACAGGGCTCTCTCTGGTGGCTGATTCCTGCCAGTGTCACAGCTAATGCACATCACAAGTGGGATCCCAGTAAATGTGTAAAAATAGGCACACACAAAAAAAAAAATCAGTTAAAAAGTAAATCACAGTTATAGTTTTTTAATTGTCATGAGTAAAGTGGAATCTGTGAGCCTCTCTATTTACCAGTGAGCCGAGCCTAATAGATGCAGACTGTGGTGTTGTGGATCCCCCACTGCTTCCTTGATTACAGCCAGTGGCTGCTTTGCAGCAACCACTTACAATCAAATACCATTCTCTCACACCGTTGTATTTTCTTGTAGATCAATTCTCTTCAGCTATGCCATTTTACATAATGAATGTAGAGGCTTTTGATGTGTTTGCCTGGTAGGAGATGCATGCACCACAGGAGGAGTCGCTGAAGGGCTTGCTGTTCTTACCTTATTGCCATGTAACAGTTTGAGGTGTAGGCTGTATTATTATCAATTAATAAATAGATACTGGGTAAGCCATTTCTGTGGCCATTAATAGAAATAAGAAGGTAAATTATTTCATGAATAAGTTAGTGGTGGAAGAAGTACTCAGTATGTTATGTAGTAAAAGTACACAGCCAATTGCACTTAAAGTATCAAAAGGAAAAGTACTTGTTGGGGAGGCAGAAATGGCCCCTGGTGTTTACTATTTTCTGATGTTTAATAGGCCAAACAGTTAACATATTAATCAAGAAAATGATTGGCAGATTAATGGGCAATGAAAGCATCATTGGCTGCACCCCAGATTTAAAAGATCAGTTGATCTTTTGCTTAGAAAATCTTATTCTGCAAAGTAACTGGTAATTGTAACTGTCAGATGAATGTAGTCAAGTAAAAAGTATAATGTCTGCCCCTGAAATGTAGTGGAGTAGAAGTGTAAATATAAAATGAAAAAACTCAGGTAAAGTACAAATACCTCAAAAATTGTACTTAACTACAATAGTTAAGTAAGTACCGAGTTACTTGGTTACTTTCCACCATTGGAATAAATTACTAATAAGCCATTACAAAAATGATGACTGACTTGATTTTGAGAAGTGTATTATTCAACATCGCAATAAGCTTTTGTTAAACGTTTCAAAATATCAATTATATTAAATGATTTTGAGTATCAAAAGTAAAAATACTGTCTTATTCTGTATTGTGTTTTTCATGCGAAGAAGTGTTCCATCATCAATTAGTTGATCTACAGTATCTCGAAATACGGGCTAACCTGTCCAATCAGTTCCCCAACTGCATCCTGTTACAAAAGCAAAGATGTTTAAAAGGCGACTACATTGTGTTAAATTCACTGTCTCTTTGTGTCTCTATGTACAACGACTTGTCAAATAAATACACTGTTTGCTTTGAAATGCGATCCCATAAAAGTATCTTACATTTGATAATGCTGAAGCGCACGCGAAAAATTGACTTCAGCTTAATAGTTAACTCCATTATTAAATGGTTCTTAATCTGTAAGCACAATCTTTTGACCACCATCTGATTCCTGCTTCCTATCGTGTACCTGAAACCACATCCAACAGGTCTCCTTCCTTTGTCAATAAAGCTATCTACATCTTGATATGGAATAGTTACACCTCTCATCTCCTCAATATAGTTCAACATTAGTCATATAAAGCTCAGAGTGAGTAATACATTTATAGCAGGGCATTTGGAACACTCTTCTCACCAGAGCCAAGACACTGACATGCTTCGACCTTTGTGCTTAAGTGTGAGTTATGAAGAGTGAAACACTCTTAGTGCCATGCCCAGAAGCACTTGCCATGCCCAACTTTAATGCCAATATAAGAACCAATCAATCAAAATGTATTTGTTTAGCACATTTCATACAAAGTAATCTCAATGCAGTTTGCACACAAAAATACAAATAAAATAAATCCTGTATACATATTCACATAGAGAGCGTGTCGGAGAGAACAGGTGGGTCTTTAGCTTGCGCCGAAAGACAGCACAGTCGTGGTACATCTTATATCATCAGGCAGGTTGTTCCAGAGAGCGGGGCTATTGTGACAGAGTGCACCTCCTCGAGATTTGGTCCTGATCATTGGCACAGCCAGGAGACCAATGTTTGATGATATGAGGGTTCCTGAGGGTTTGTCAGCACCGAGCAGGTCAGAGAGGTATTTCGGTGCTAGGCTATTAAGCGATTTTTAGACGGTGAGCAGATTTTTAAAATCAATTCTCTATTTTATTTGCAGCGAATGAAGTGATCTGACAATAGGAGTAATATGTTCAGTTTTTCAGTACTCTGGTGGCAGCATTTTGGATGGTCCGGATGTCCCACAGTCTTTTGGGAAGACCACCAGAAAGGGCATGACAGTAGTCTAGACTCAAGGACGTGAATGCATGAACCAGCTTTCTGGCATCTGCCTGAGACAACATGGATTCAACTTTGGAAATATTTTTAGGTGGTAAAATGCTGTCCTAGTTATACTTGTAATGCGGCTTGTAAAATATAGAGCTTTACACAAATGCCAATTCCCTATTTGACTGCTGCATAAAAATAGCTGGGTTTTTTTTTTGGCTGTTAAACCATGCCTTGTTGAAAGAATCTGTGTGGAAAATGAATATAAAACGTAACAGCAAGGAATTGGCAGTTGTAGAATCCCATCTGTGTTTAAAGAAGTCTTCATTTAACATCTACCCTAATCTATGCTTGTAATCTGTGACAGAGCTTCTCCAAATTCACCCTGAACCGAGACTGTGATTGGCCACATAACCAGCAGAGGTGCCAGTATCACAGATGCTATCTCTAAACTAATTGCACAAAGGCACTGCAGTGGATAAGACGCAGGTGCTCGTTCTTTTTGTGAAATCACTTCGGAGCAGGTTGCTTCCTTGTGCATCCTGGAATTCTGAACAGATATTTTCCAACACATTTTTTCAGGAGGATTTAATTGGAGTTTAAAAACAGTGACGTTAAAATGGAACACAAAGGGTGCACAAGTAGAAAGGGCGAGAAAAGACAACGACAAAAAAAAGCCCCGGTCAAGCAAAACACCACTTTATTTATTAGCAAGGCACGGTGAGAGTCAGCTGCTCTCTGGAATGATGATCAGATGCAGTTACAGCAGCCAAATGTGATTTAAATAACCAAAACAGCACTTCAATGCATTTTCACTCCTACCACAGCAGCTACAGTGTACTTAACCACCTCAGCAAATGATATTCATTAAAGTGACATTGTCAAAAAAATGACTATTGCACCGTGTGTCTTTGGTCCAAATTATTCTCTGAAAGATGTTAGTGTCAGTTACAATCAGGCATTACCATCTCACCAAACATTACTTCGACGTGGACGGGACACAGCGTGCAAAGGGAGAAAAGTGGGCACGGTGGAACAGAAGACAAAGAAAAAAAAGCTGAAATTCTACTGCATAAGCCAAAAGCATTTATTTGAAACAAAAGGTCTCCAAGAAAGCTTGCAACAGCTCTTTGCCCACTACCCTCCATCACCAAAATCCCTGAAGACAAACTAGTGTACACATCTGGCTCTTGGCCACGTGCCCACGCCCGCACTTTCAACAAGCAGTCTGGGGTTTGGTTCCTGCTCCCAGTCTTTGTGTGCCCTCTGCCTGCTGTGAGCGCCAGGCCCCTGAGTCATGTTGGTGACGTCCGCTAGCTCTCGCCTCTGGGACAGGGCGGTCACCATGTGTTCCAGCTTGGAGCGGATGGTGGAGTAGTGGTACTGGCGCTCGTTGGTCAGCTTGTGGAAGCAGTCCTTCAAGGTGCCGTCTGGGGCTGCCTGGGTGGGCGAAGCCTGCCTGGGCGACACCAAGGAGGGAGAGCTGGCCTGGTTTGGTCCTGTGCTTGTACATGTGACGGGGTTGGGGTGTTGGGTGTCTAGCTGGAGGTCGGTCTGGGTGTCCGTCTCCGTCACTGACCGGCTGGTCTGAGTGGAGGCGTGGCAGGAGACCGTGCTGGGGATCACTGGTTCTTTTTCTGGTAGATGCTCTGCAGGGAAACGCAGAGTCGTGCTACCAGCCAGGATCTCATCCTGCATGTGCTGCTGCTCCGTCCAGGCCTCACCTATGGTGGAGGAGTCAGACACTGGGCTGGTTTTATGACGATCTGGAGTTGAAAGTTCAGACGTGTGCTGCGCCACTAAGGTGCGGGGCTTGCGGCTGGGTGTGCTGGTCAGACACACTGGCTCCACAGGCCTCTCTCTGGCCACGCGGGGGGAGGAGGTGACTGAGTGTTTGATGAGGAGGTGATCGTAGATGCCGCTGTTTCGGACACTTGGAGGTCCTCGAGAATTCATGGGCAGAGACTGGGCGTAGAGGATGCGGAACTCCTCATCAAACTTCTCTGTTATTTGGCCAGAAAGCTCGATGAGGTTGCTGCTGTTCAGTTTGCCATCAGTCCAGTTGAACCTGCGCAGGAATGGGATTTAACAACATGCATGACTGAAAGCAAGCAGCTACATCTGTTAAACTGGGAAGAAAAATGTATTAATTTACAGTCTGGTAAATGTGGGCGTTTTAGGCATTCAGCCAGCTAAAGTCAGCTGTTTGTCTTTAGGTAAAATGGTTAGCAGGATGTTACCTGTAGGAACCTGTAGCTACTCTGTTTCCATCAATCAGCATGAACCGCTCATGAACCTTCCCAGTAATCCTCGCTCCTGATCTCATGTAGTAAGTCGTTCCAGTTATGGTTCGCACTCTCATTTGCTGTGCGGATCAAAAGAGAGAAAGAGCTGGAGTGAGAGATAAGTGCAGCCTCGCCCAGTCATATCAAAACCTAAGGAATTTATTTTAATTGGATGCAATATGATGTACTGTGGTGTGCACACGGAGCCACACCCGACGCTGGGTTCAGCTTTTTACTGAACCAACCACATACCCGAAGGTCATCCAGCCGAACGCCGACATTTCTGCACATCTTGAGAAAAGCGGGGGCACATGATAGGTCCAGCAGGATGTAGACAGGGACTCTGCGTTGGGAACATGCCTCCTGAAGATCCTTAAAGATATCCAGGTCTGTCAGGGAGTCTGTAACTATGGCAATCACCTGCAGTGGAAAATTACAGAGGTAATATAATAGAATTCCTTTTAGGGCTGCAGCCGTGCTCTCCCAGATGTAGCACATGATTGTGTTTTCATTATTATCAAATGCAAGGCCTTATTCAAACAGAGCTGCGAATCTCTGTCAGACACACTCACTGTAATGTGTGTGCTGATGAGCTTTCTATTGACTGTGGTCTGTTACCATGGCAATCGGCAGTAATGCTTGGTCAGCAAACAAATGACTTTTATACAGGAGACAAGTAGGTGCACTGTAGGGCCTGCCTCCATTTTTTCTGAGCTTTGTTTTGCACTGAGATTTCTCTTTTTCACGAGGAGGAATGGAATTTCACATGCTCTGGTAAAGGTTGTGTGAGGAGGATTACATATCTCAGATTTATTGCTTCAAACTGGTGTTATCCACATGCAGCTTTGTCAGGAGTTCCCCACCTTATTTGGATGATAGTGTCGTGCTTATTTTTTGGGAAAATGTGTAAAATCGGAGTTAAGTTTCACAGAAATACAGGCCCAGACCGTTTCGATGAGGTGACCAGTGACAATGCATGTACACAGTGTGTTTTTACAGTCAGTGACTTTTGTGTACAATAAAGTCTGTGTGCAGTGTGTGGTTTAAAAATTACAAAAGCACAGGCAATCTCTGAATGAGAATATTTTCCTAGGGTTTCAACTGGTTGCAAGCCAGAAACTGGTCGTATATACGACCATCTTTTTAGCTGTAAACCAGACAGGAAATCTAGAGCTTAAAGCTTTCCAGTGAGAGAGAGAATGCAAACTTTCATGTAGAGCAAAGCAAGTCGAGGCACATCTGGTACGCAGGCCCTACACAGGCCTGAGGTGCTGCTGAAGCCGCAGACTCCCTTCACGCTCCTCATGCTGGAATGTTTCTTTTCAAAACCAGAGGCTGGACTGACAGCTTCCGTCAGGAACATCAGCATGAACCTTTCTTGCTTTTGTTTATTGTGTTTTATCCTTTGGTCACAGCTTTCATTCTCATCAAGATTTCAAAAAAAAAAGAACTTCTAATATTCAGACTGATCAAGGAAATTCCATGGGGACCATCTGGCATGTATTTTAAGGATGATCCAAAGAAGATTTAGAAGTTGAGTTTTCCCCCCAAAGTCTTTTCATAAGTGACTATATATAAACACACTCACTTATTTTGTGTTGGGTGGCCTATTTGAGAGAATATAAATCTGAATTGACACGCAACCAAAATAAAAGTCTGTAGGGTAGGTCTAGGGTATTTTCACAACAGATTTCACAAATCCACGTTGTATCAGTGGAGCCTTTGGGCCTGGAAAATACTATGGGAATTCTAGGAATATTACCATGTGAAATAGAGGGGGATTAGGAAAAAACAAACAAACTAAAACTAGTTTTTATATGTATGCCCCGTTAAGGCTATCAAACTGTGAAGAATACTGAGACACCTTGGCACCAGTGCCTGCAGGATGGTGATTTTTCAATGAAATTACAGAGTCTGTTCGCAGCTTCTAATGAATGGTAGAAGATCATTCTTATGAAACGCTTTTTTTCTTCGTGCATACCTCTCGGGCACTTTTAATCATACGCCTCGCAGCCTCCTTGCAGCTGTAAATGCACTCCCCGTAGCTGGGCTGGAAGTGCGCCACGGCCCGTGTGACTCCCCGGTAGGACCCCGCGGTGAAGGCGGGCCAGCCCATCTCCAGCAGCGGCGGCTCCACGTCCGACACCTCGGGGAAATAGGTGACGGAGGAGCAGTCCTGGGAGCTGCTCAGCGACTGCTCCAGCGCCTGGTCCTCCCCGTGGAAGGACACGCACCGCGAGGGCACGGCGGTGCTCCTGATCCGCCGAATCTCGTCGTCCGACAGAAAGTTGGGGATCTTCTCTCTCCTGAGGAAGTCCAGAAAGTTGTCGAGCCCTCCGGAAAGCAGCTCCTCCAGGGCCAGCCGGTGTCTCTCGTTGTAGACCTCCTGCGGGTTCAGGTCGTCGAGTGCCCCGGTGCGTTTTGGACCCAATCGCAGAGGTGAGTCGTCCAAGCACTGCGACAGAGCCATGGTTGCGGCTGTTGTCCTCCCTTTTCTTTAAACAGGATCCACTATTCTACAGGTGGCCGCCAACGGCTTGACCTCCAGGAAGGCAGATTCGTATTTTCTTGTTTCCCTCCGTTCCTGTCCGTCGCGGATCCGTATTGGCTGTCGCGCAGCCGTTAAACCCGAATGGCGTCTCCGGGCTCGCGGAGCCAGGCTGTCAGTCTAATGTAAAGCCGGCCTCATTGGCTCGTTCGGAGGCAAACAAGCCTCCTGTACGTCCTTCTGCTCTGCCCCGATCCGGTTACAGCGCACAGAGCCGGGGGAGAGCGCCGAGCGCTCACTCTGACACTTTTCCGCGATACCGCGGACGTTGTGAATCCTTGAGGACGTTCCGTTGCTATCTGGCGAAGGGGTTTTCTCGTGCACTTTATAGGAAAATAAACGCCTGGGAAGTGATTATCCCCATCTGCCCGCTTGTCTGTCATCCGCCAGAGTGCGGAAAGTTTGCGTAGCTGTTTGCAATCACGAGGAGCGGGACTTTCGTGCTCTCTGCCCGCACGTCCCCCGCTGAATCTGAGCCGGTGGCCCGCGGTGCTGGAACGCACCAAGCCGCCGGCTCGTCACGAGTCTTGTTTTGTTTACAGAAGTGAAAAACAATATCGCGTAATTGTTGTGGCTCAGCTTTTTTTTTTTTTTTTACTGTAAAACGCTACCAGGCCTGGGGCGTGCTTCCACTGCGGCCTAGTAAGCACAGTGGTTTTAAAATGTCCAAATTATTCACAGAAGGAGTGAAAGTCAGCAAAGTCACTTTTATCGACGGTGTTGTGGTAACAAAAAGAAAAGGAAAGAAAAAACACGGTCACGCTGTCAACAGGACACGCGGCTGTGTCACGGTCACGGAAAAAGTCTGCGTCAAAATCCTATACCAGGAAAGATCCGGGTCAACACCTCGTCACCTTTGTAAACCGGTGCGCAAGGTGCAGGTAACCATAGCAACGGCCGCTCTGCTGGATGCTGCGCGTTAGGTACCGGATTCAAACTCCCAAAGAAACGGGCCGGATACACTGAATGAAAAGAAAAAGAAAAGAAAAAAGACATCTGCGGAACAAGCACCATGACGCCTCCGCCTCGACCGGCAGCGCTTTGCGTCGTATCCAAATACATGAAGTGCGCAGGCTCTTTTCCAAGCCGCCACAACAGCAAGAGTGCCGAAGATCTGCCAGGTGGCTTCAGTGGCACCTGCGGTGACTGGTGGGCTCTTTGACTACACGACCGTGAGCTTCAGCCGGAATTTGCAGTATCCCATCAAATGTAGCGGATTCCATGTCCCGGTGGCCCAATGGGCCAGAACGGCAGACCCGCAATCCACAGAGGAGCAGTGCCTGTCCAATCAGTGGAACCCCATACAACAGCCCAAATCCCCGTCACACCACTGTCCCACAAACAAGCAAAATGCAAACACTTTATAGCTATAAATTCAAATGCCGCAAACACAGATCAGCACACCGCGACCGGCATAGGATGCGCTGCTGTAACAAGGAAAGCAGAGATTTGTCATGTTGGACTCAAACCTCTTTGAATCCCAGTACTAGACCCGATCATGCAGAGCTACACGTCGACCCTTCCACAGACCGGAACCACGCGCTGGGTTTTTGTTTAACTATTGAGTGAGTCATCTTCCTGATAGATAATCTTTGTTTTTCCTGACTGTACACGGCCACAGCTACAGGCAACGACTGAACCCAGTCAGGACAAACTTAAGGGGAAGAACAAATCCATGTTTCCCTAGTAATGGAGGTCTGTAGTGGGCCTATATGTTCGTACATTACAACAGACAATGAGGATGTTATATTTATGTTATATATAGGTTATTGTCCCGCTACGTGTCACTAATGATGTACACATAATGTCTAAATAGGCCATATTAGTCTAATCTTTCTAAACAGGCATATAATGTGTCTCCATAATATCCAATTGCTTTATGATGACCATATCATACTTACTGTTATTGCTGCATTATTACCACAATATTCAGTTTCTCTTGTTGCTATGTTTTCTTAAATTCCTTCAAAAAATACATTGGCATAGTTATGGTCTAATTGCCCCTTTTCTATTAGACCCTCATTCTCAACTTGTCTCTGTCTCTTTCGCGCTTTGCTCAGTGCGCTTTTACGCGCGGAAGTCCAGCAAGGTCACGAGGGTCACAGCCGCGTAAACCATAGTTTACACAACAACACACAACTAGCATTAGAAATTTGATTCAAGGGAAAACGCCTCCGTTACGTGTAACAATAAAGAACTGCCCATGAAGGACTAGGCTACGCTTACAGTAGGCCTACATCTGCGTAAATTGGTCCGCCACTGTTACGCGTGTGCGTAAAAGTCTATTTTAAGCCTTTGGGCTAATAGGCCTGTGCTTTAAATGACAATTCCCAAAACGATTCATATTCATAGTAGCCCATCAAGAGATTTTTTTGCTTTCTACAGATGGCAGCCATCTAGTGAAAAAGACATGTGACCTAATTAAGAGGACCTTTTGGGTGATGACGCTCACTGAAACGGCGGATCCCTAAACTCCTGTCAAATCGCAAATTCACACAATACAATCCATCTGCTCAGCCTGCTCCGCGGCGCCATTGTAGCTATGTATAACCCAATCTGTTATATTAGAGCGCTGCCTTACCCCTATAACGACATACCCAAATGTGCACTGGGCTCAGTATACGTACCCCCCCTCCTCCCCTTCTACACACACACACACACACACACACAGACACACACACACACGCACACATTCTCATCTCATCCCCGCCCCTCTCCAAAATTTTAGATGAAAGGGCTTTTGGATTTTGGATGACGCTTCGAATCACGTGTTCATAGGAAATACACTCGCTATAATTTTTTTTTTGGAGCTGCCTCGTCCTGCACCGCCGACCATAGTTGTTTTGCCGTCTCCATACAGTGTGGCTGAGGTGTGGAGAGGTAATGTAATGTAATGTACCTTGCCGTGGTCACTGACGGGTTCACGCCAGTTCACCGGGTTCACTTGAGGAGAGCTCCCACCCCCTGCTCGCCTCCTCTTCTTCTCAAAGCGCAGCGATCGGAGCGAATCCAATATTATTCATTTATATATTAATGTCGGATTCCATTTTTCCCCACCGACTGCTGAGGTAAGGACACATCTACTCTTCCGAAACGCGAATACCTCGGATTATCGGCGAGGTGCGATTTCCAAAGTTGTTTACTGTAATTATGTCTCGCTATTGAATATTGAATTTTCATCTGGTGCTGTAGTCAAGGCAGTTTATATGAAGTCGCCAATGTATAAAATGGCGACAGTAGGTGGAGGAGGGGGGTGGAGGATTTTTGGGAATATTCATAAGGTTATATAGAGTGCCAGATCGCCTTTGGCAAGTCGGCTCCGAGGCAGTGTGTTGCCCCACAGCCTTGCGAGTGGAGTGAAACGGGTTAACTCGTCAGTTTGTTACAGTTACAACAACGGATCCTCCGTCTGGCTGCATTTGCGCTCCTTCTCGCGCTATACAGTGTGGCGTATCTGCTTATTTTATTGCACAACGCGCTGTATTTCCCCGCTGTGCTGCGAGTGTGAGTGCTTTTAGTTGTGAAAGACTTCTGAGCTCAGCGCTACAGCAGGTTTATCGACATGAAATAAGAAGCCTGCGAGTCCGTAGATGTTCAAACTGCACGCCAAGTATCAATTTTCATCTACTGATCGCTCACTCTCTACAAATTTCTTCCTCTTGCCAGAGCAGAAAGGTAGGCCTGTATCTCTATGCACAGGACTTTTTCTTTCATTTCCTCCTCTTCCTCCTACCAACATGTGCTGCTGCCCTACTCACTCACACAGACACACACACACACACACACACACACACACACTGAGACGTATACAGTACGAGAGGAGCTGATCATTTCAGAGGCAGGCAGATATTTTGCAAACTGTGGATTATCAGTGAGGCATTGTATTAAAAAATATCAGTTCCTGTACAGTCACATTTCTATCTGTACATAAATATTGACCCAGCTTTGAATGCCATGTGTCTCCCTCTGCCTTTAGGGGAAGTACCTCTGTGCTGACTAATGTTGCCTCTGTGATCATGTGTGTGTGTGTGTGTGTGTGTGTGTCCAGTGTCCCTAACACAAGAAACAACCCCAAATTATTCAAGCAGCCAGCTAGACGAGCATGAATCACTGGCAATTTTTGGAATATTTTTTAAATGATTTAACCATGTAAGCTTATTACGTATAATGTAGGTCATGGAAATGAATGTGCAACACTTCTGCCATTGAGGTTTTTCCTGGGAGAGAGTGGGTGTTTGGTCTGTGGACGGTGTCTCTAAGTGTGGAGAACAGTCCAGTCTCCAGTGGACATTTCTTCACTCCGATAGTTAATTTGCAGGCGTGTTTGATGACCGGCAAAACAAAGGTAAATGAGCTCTCGCTGTGCAGCTCCGGCGGACCGGGTTCATCTTGGCCCGGTGAGTTCAGCGTGTGTGGAGCTTTTCACTCCGGCAGGACGCTTTCACTGGGGGAATGTCAATTCCCTTTGTGGATCCCTGGGAACGGTCTTCCATCTCCCTTCTCGGAACTGCTCTAATGAGGCCAGGCATATTGCCTTTCATCCCTCACTCCCTGCAATTAGGCACAGCTCACAGTTTTTGTTATGGCCACAGCGGAGTGTTTGTATACACAGGCACAATGTAGTGGGCCAAGAGTGCCCACTCCACATATGCCACCCCTCATATACCTGGAATACTGTACTTTTCGAGATCTGGTGGTCTGATGTCTAACAGCAACCACTGTGCATGTTATGTTTGTGTGTGCCTCCTACAGCTCAAAATGAATCCCCTGCCAGAGAATAGCGAGGAAGGTCATATGGTCATGATTTGCAGATTTAGCTGACATGGAGTGTATAACATTCCTTGAGTTCAGAGAAGAAAATCAACTATCTAATGCCAACCAGATCTATTTTCCAGCCATTTTATACAAAAAAGCATTCATGATAGCGGCATACCTCATCGTCCTCACAGAAAATTCTCTGAAACACAATGCCAAGCCCCATTTTTCCCACCAGAAAGGACGGCAGTCTATACAAGTTCACTTTTATTTGGTTCTTTCACCCTTTTTGGTATTGCTTTTGTCATCGGACCAATGCCGTATCGAAGCCCAGACCGCTCAAAAGCCTCACTAAAACAGCATGTTTGCACAGTTCCAACCAAAAGAAACGCCTGTGCACTGACGGGGGGGAAAAAACCTTGGGGCGAGTGGGGAAAGAGCCCCTGCCACTTTCTCTGTCCCATGCAAGAAAGGTTTGGTCAGCAGGAGCTGGCATTTGCCAGGCTTTGGCAGTTAGAGAAGGCTATGATGTCAGCCATTTTAGGATGGACACTACAATGTGCGATACGCCGCCATCTTTCTTCCTTTTCGTCTTAAGTTGCCAAATGAATGCCTGTAGTCTTGGCTACAGAACTGACGAAGTTATTCATCAAAAGTGATGTAAAAAGGATGCATGACTCAGAGTTTTTTTCTCTGCGCTCCATGGTTTATTTGTCTGTCATTCATCTGGGCAACAGATAGAAGGGTTCGGAGAACAATGTAAGATTTCAACAGTGAGCGCGCACTCTAACACAAAACAGGACCGTGCAACAAAGATGCTCAGACGGGCAGAGTGCAGTTGGTATGTACTGTGCTACATCAGTCTTCAGGCCTCAGCACTGATTTATCAAGACAATAACACTGACAGGAGGTCATTTGTAGCGTGTAGAGCTGCGATATTTCTTTCATCAGTCGCTGTCATACAAATGAGCACAGTGGAGCGGCGATGTTAGTGTCGCTACAACCTGATCAAGAAAGTAAAAGGCCAAGTTGTTGTTGCGGACCTCACCCAAAGTTATCTGGGAGAGACTTGAACCATGAATGGACTTTTCAAAGATGGCTGGCAGGGCATGTGGATTAAGTTTGTCCTGCACCGGATGCAATCCAAGGAATTCAGTGTGTATGTGTGTGTGTGTCTTGAGGTTGGTGGGTGTGGGCGAGTGACTCCGCTGTGTGTGTGGCGTGGTGGGCAAGGGGAAGAAGGGGTTGCCATGGCAATGTTAACACATGAGTGCCACCACCGACCGGTCTCCCAGTGGACAAGGCTGCAGTCATGGAGGTAAGGGTGGGGGGGTTTTGTGTGTGAGGAGGAGGAGGAGGAGAAGGAGGAGGACGAGATGGCTGACAACACCTGCGTCTCAGACATTCAGACACTAATATGCACAGAAACACACCCATGTAAAGAAAAAAAATAAGAGCCCGCAGCGGAGACAGAGACTACACACTGAAGCCTCTGCCTATCTTCATCTGGACGGGCGGTGAAACGGCGTGGAGTCGTCTGCTGTATTAGCGCCGTGCTAATGACCCTGATGACTCTGAATTGTTTTTCAGCACACGTAACACTGGAGCCTGACACTTCATGCTGGAAAACGTACAGTGCCATTCATGCACAAAGATGTCCCCAAACTAAAATCCTCTCCACCCTTACTGTCAAAAAGAACCCCACATTTGTCCACTCTGGCAGCATGATGGACACAGAAGACACCCAGACACGCAGGAAACAGAACAATCGCAATTCGGCAGTCAGCCGTCTAAAGGCTCCCAGCGCTGGATCACGTTTCCCTTATAAATGAGGTGCCATTGTTCCCAATCTCTTCTCAGTGCAAGACAGTAATTGCTCTCTGTCCCTGGCTTATATTTGGGTGTCCAGCTGATCCACTCACATGACGTTAATCTATTTAATGGACATTTGGCAGAAAATGTTCCAGCTAAACAGATTTTTTGATCATTCAAATGTATCTGTCAGGAGTTCCCCCTTCTCAGCCTCAAACCCCAGTGGACACCAGGTCATTTTCTGGGCTGATTTTTTTTGAAGCAGGCTCTCAGGAGAGCCACGGATCACTGTCGAAGCAAATTACACGCCAAATAAATATTGTCACAAGTGAAAGAATTTATGCTTTTCTTTTCTTTCTTTTTTTTTTTTTTAGCTCTTATGCGACTGTCGCATCAAGAAGACTCCTTGCCAGCTATTCAGTTCAAAGAGAAAGATTTTCAGAACAGTGCAGGTGCTAAATGTTGCGGAGGTGAGGAGGGAGTGTGTTAGGAGTGTGTGTGTGTGGAGATGTGTGCCTACGAGGTGTCAGCAGGGAGGAATATTGAAACAGCACAGCCTGTCATCATCATCAGTCATCCTCTCACTTCATTCCCAGATGTCTGAGTTTTGTCTTCCTTTGTCCTTCTTCCTCCTCCAGCCTTCACATTCTCATTCATGTGACAGGCGGCGCAGCAAAAACACCAATCTCTGTTTGTTAATGTCAACTGTAGGTGACCCAACAACCTGGGAGTGTCTGAATCAGTGGACTGTTTTGAATTAAATTTTAATGTCTAGCAACCACTTTGCAGCCTCGCCTCCCTTTCTGCTGGTAGCAGCTCGCTGTAGATTGGGCATGTTTTTCGTGTTGTAATATTGTAATTACTGCAGCAGTTTATGAGGTGATGAAAGGGAATACACGCTGCTTTCTTTCAATTGGTTTGCTGAAATGGGGGCAGCACATTCAGCTGTTTGTCATTTAAAAGTATAGAGAATATAATTAAATATTAATGAGATGTAAATATAATATTGTTATGGAAATGACAGTGTGAGAGCACATAAGGGAGGCCCTCCTGTAAATCTTAAAGCTGCTATTAAATCAGGCGGAACGTATAAACCCCATCAGAATTTAAACTTAGCCTAATCCCATTTGTTTTGAAACGGTTGTTTTTGAAAAGTTGAATGGTTCAAACGTGGTTTGAGTTCGCCGTACAAGGCCCGTCTGCTTACGCTGAGCGTGGGTGTTCAGAAAGCACTTCTGAGAGCTCTGCCACTTTCCCTCACTTCAGATACGACTCCCCTGGTCCGGCGAGATGAAAAGAGTTTCCTCCCCCTGTGCCACACAGCCAGTGCCAGTGCGAGGACATACGACACACTGGGGACAGCGATCATCTGAGTGTTGTCTACCTTGCCGCTGAAACACAAGGCCTGGCTTTTCAGAGGGAACCATTCAGTGGCTCCCTGTCTGGCAAGCCCTTGTCTTGTGTCTGATCGCACGTCTCGCTCGCCAGATAAAGCAGCCCATTCTTTTGATAGGTGACCTGATTCTTTATGTAACCTTTCTCAACTTTTGGCTTGTCTTGGGTTTTCTCATGCAGGAAGTGGAGTGTTTTTTTCAGGGAGGCGAGCTTCTGTACTCGGCCAGCGTCTGTCTCTTCGTGGATCAACGTCCCCTCTGGGGGCTTCTACACAAGTCACAGCCCACCGCAGAGACCAAATTATCTTCTCCATCACTTTATTTTCTGAAACGTCCTGGCATACAGTGTGGCGTTTGTGGACCAAGCAAAATGAATCACTTCACCACAGCTAGACAGAGCCAACACAGATATTTTACAGAGTTCTATAACATAGTGACATCTCTCACACAGATGTTTCAGATGTGCATGACCACATCCCTCTGTTGCATGAGAGCTGACTTCTAAATCCCTCGTTCAGTGGAACAAACTCAATGAACACTGTGTCCTCACCAGGGGTTAATCGAGTGTGCCGTCAGAGGATATCACGACCTCTCTGGCGGCAAAACATACAGCACATGCCCGCGTCTGGATGCAGTGAACCAGGATTACTGCATAAGATGCTGGTGACCTAGTTTTTTTGTTGTGTGTTTGTTTTGTTTTGTTTTAGTTTTTTTTCTGTCAGAAAGCAGCAGCCGTCAGTAGAAATGAAAAAGAGGTAGTTACAAGGAGGATGTCACAGTCTGTCTGGGATCAGTGTGGACTGTTTGGGCAGTCATTTGAGGGTTTTAATTCTGGAACAGGTTCATCTTTTATTTACCATCCAGCCAGCCGTGGTGAACATGCACGTGGATGCAGTAAAATGAAACGTCTGTGAATCTGCTTTTCAGTTTGACAAAAAAATATGTTGAAAGTATGTGAAATTGTTTTCTTTGTAATCAACAAACTGCAGTGCTTGATGTTGAGGTATGCTGGATCTCAACAGAATTGCTGGTTTTGGGTGTTATGGTAACTGAATTTTTGCAGCTGATGTTTTTTGATGTTGATTTGCTTGCATGGGAAGGTAAAGCCTGAGTGATATGGATAGATGATGATAGGATGAGACTAGTTTTCAGCAGCATGTCACACATCAGCGCTTCTACAGTCTTATAAAGGAGGACGAGAGTGATATACAGTACAGAGGCTGTGTGTGTGTGTGTGTGTCTGTGTGTGTGTCTGTGTGTGTGTGTGTCACAAGTTCATGCAGAGGGCAGAGGGTGCAAAGCTCCACTTTGATGTTTTTTTCTCATCATTAGTTTTATATATTTTGTACTTTCCAGTGTTAAAATAACTATTAAAACCGGCTGCATCGGTAATGAAACACTGACGAGAGTGTATCCATTGTCTTGTCCTACATACTTTGTTAAATATTTGTGGCTTTCTGAGAGACCAGAGGCTTGTTTTTTCGTACATATGGTGGAGAAGAAAAAAGGAGACTTGTTGAAAACTGCAAATACAATCCATATCCATCCTTATGACTTGAGCGTTATAGGAAGGGAAAGCCTTTGGATGTGGTTTGCTAATGGATTTGAGCACCCAGTGATCTCCCTATTGTGTGTTTTTTTTTTTTATGCATGCATGTGACTCCATTCTGCTTGTTGAACAAATGTAGGAGGAGATGGTTTTAGTCTGCAGCTTGTAAATGGCTTCAGATGTGTTTGTAGTAACCTTCTCAGACCTTGGGGGAATGTTTCAGGTCCTTAACAGAACTGCTGTCAGCTGACTGCTGGGACACACATCCACACTAGTCACCTGGTATCACCTCTTGACACTACATTATGCTGGGAAGATACACTGTAATGTCCAATGTAAAACATATGTGTGGAAGTAAAATACTCATTCTTTTAACCTTCATATGTCTGCTTTACAATATTCAGCCAAAGAGGAACAGGACGGCACGGCCCACTGCATGTGAACATATTCAATTTTTTAAAATGCCCCGTTGCCCCCATGAAATTACACAAAATTTAAACTCAACTACTACCTACGTATTATCTACACTTACAAGCAATGAGTACTAAATGTTTTTGCAGACAAATACAAACCTTCTTGTGGGTATTTGTGCATATTTGCGGTTGCCTCAGACACTGTGAAACAGATGGTGAGGTTAGATACATCCAGCACTATCAATTTGTAGGGGTGAAGTGCATCGCACCCAGAATCCCCAAGGTATAGTAGTCAGTGAATGGTATTTATTTACTAATAATGTTTCCTGGCAGGTGGCATCTGGCAAAAAAGACCCTAACACTGATTCATAGCCAGCACATCCCCTTCAGTGTTCATGGTTTTTGCTTTAGCTTTAAACTTAGTGCTTCTTACATGTTTTGTTAATATCATAAGGGTTTACTAAAAATAATTCGGTGGACATATGCCATCAATAATTAGAAGAGCCAAACCCTTGGTGGCAGTGAAGAAAAACAACAAATATCGCTGAGATTAGACTGTCACTTCTGGCTCTGTTGATTATTAAGCTCTTTTTTCTGAATTCATAAAAAGTGACAGCTAGACAGAAGTCTGTAAATCCTAGTAAATGGCCATAACACCGACAGGCTTCATTGATTGAAGGAGTGAATACATGTGTGTTTGTTTGTGTCTCTGTGTGTTTGTGTGTGTGTGTGTGTGTGTGTGTGTGTGTGTGTGTGTGTGTGTGTGTGTGTGTGTGTGTGTGTGTGTGTGTGTGTGTGTGTGTGTGTGTGAGTGAGTGAGTGAGTGAGTTAATAGACAACAGGCTGATGCCAATATTTTTTTCATTTCTTTGTTCCCCTTGACATATGTGATGGTAAATATTTTTCATTATTTAGGAAGTCAGTCAAATGTAATTTTAAAATATTAATAGTAATCTTGTTCATGAACTCTGATGCAACTATTTTAAATTATGTATCAAGACTGAGCAAGAGCCATTTTACCTCTTTCTATACAGTAATTTAATATAACCTTAATTTTTTGTTATGAGCATAAATCATGTGGCCTTTTTGAAAAGAAAAAAGTCATTTACTTAAGTGCTATGATTGCTGATAAATACCATCAACACGGATCACACTGTATTTCCACCTATACTGATTACCCTGTGTGGGGCTATTAGATTCCTCATGTATAAATATTTCATATTTTAAATTTTGAAAAGTATACTATACATTTACTTTCCATATGTGTAGGTTTTAATCTGTCATTTGCGTGACGTTCAGGATGAATAATTAAAATCCTTTTTTTCAGTTTATATCCCTGTGTTTTCCATCTACTAACTGTGTCGTACTGTCATTTCTTTATTCTGCAATCACTAAATTAAATATGGGCTGAGAGAGTCACGTCTCTCTTTTTTTGTACTCTTTCCTCACAGGTTCCCTGGGAGCTGTTAAACTTGTCCATGTGACAGGAGTCCTAAAGTGGCAGAAGGCATGAAGCAACACTGTGATATCATAGTGGCTGGTCCATGACACTTAACTCCATTCAATCCTCTCCACTATCCACCCGCCCTCTGTTCTCATCATACCGGACAACCAATCACTCACTGTCCCATCTACAGAAAGCTGCACAATGGCCAGCAAGAGGAAATCCTCCGTACCCTGCATGATACCATCCAAATCCAAACATGTGCGTGAGGAAATCATACTGGGCTCGCTACCAGAACTCCTACCAACAATCCCAGAAGATAGCATACTCAGCATCACTGGAGGAGAGTCTGGCCATTTCTCTCACAGCTCCTCCAAATCTGAAAGTGGCAGCGAGATGCAAAAAGGAGGTACATACAGCTGTTCTACTTGCCGTTTCGAATCCAGAGATCTAAACTACTTTTTGGATCACATGCACAACTGCCACTTAGACTTTAGGGCCCAGCCCACCTTCTACTGCCTGAACTGTGGGGTGTCAGTCGTCCGCTTTGAGGCTCTGGCTCTGCATAATGCCAACGCCCACCCTAAGATAATGGAGGGCTTGGTCACTGCCTCCCTAACTGTCAACAAGAGGGATGGAGTAACAACTGTGGAACAAAGTCTGTTCACGGACAGTGGAGAAGACTACAGAGAATCTGGGATCTCCCTCACCAAAACACCGATTGCAAAGATGATGAAAGGCAAGGGGGAGCACAAAAAGATTGTGGTTTCTCACACCGTGGAGGTACGGAAGATAGACACTGGAAAGGATGTAGACCCCAGCATGCTGACAAATGTGCCTGAACTCCAAAACGGGGCTCTCAGTGTTTCTGGTGCCCCAGCTATGCCGAGGACCACTGTCACTCATGTGATTACCACGACAGTGTCCAACCAAGTCTTTCACCAGCACACTCCCTCCCTTTACTCCCCCCCTTCCTCCGTTTCCAATAAAGACCTTCCAAAGGTGATGATCCCTCTCAGCAGCATCCCCACCTACGATGCTGCTATGGACACCAGCAGCTTTCTCAAGACATCCTTTGGCAAGTTCCCCTACCCGACCAAAGCCGAACTCTGCTACCTAACAGTGGTCTCAGAGTTCCCCGAAGAGCAGATCAAACTGTGGTTTACTGCCCAAAGGCTCAAGCAGGGCATAAGCTGGTCTCCTGAGGAGATTGAAGAGGCCAGGAGGAAGATGTTCAACACTGTGTTCCAAGGTGGAGCACCTCAGAAGCAACCTGCTACACAAAGGCACGTCAACAACATTGTAAGCCACCACACTGTCACTGCCCAGCCAGGCTCAAAAGGACCAAACTTTCAGATGGCCAAAGTTCCCTATGGCAGTATTAAACCCAGGCCTTTTAGAGTCATAGCCTCACAGGCCAGCATGTCAACCAACCCCCATGTCACCAGGGTGTCCTATTCTACTCCAATTGTCCCCCCAAAGTTTCCATCCATAGTCAGAACAACACAGGTACTGACCAAGAATACTCAACCCACTGTGGAGCCAGACAAGAGCAATGGCCTCAGCCTGGACATGGCTGGAAACAGTGGTTGTGTCAGTAGCACCAGCAGCAGTAGAAGCAGCAGTAGCAGCAGTAGTTGCAGTAGTAGCAGCAGCATCAGCAGCTATTCCAGCAGTAGTAATGGTGGTGAGACTGTCACCAGGAAACCGGTGCATAACAGCAGCCCCACAAACAGCATCAACAGTATCGCCACTTGCTCTACCAACATTAGCAATAATGATGAGCTCTGTGTTGCTGACACCAACGGCAAACCAAATCTCAAAAGCAACAATTTACCCATTGGATTGGAAGGTTCAAACAGTACCAAGAGTAATGTGATCATCGATAACACCAGCAAATCAAACATCACCTGTAACAATCATAACAGCGGCATCATCAGTCCACAAGAGCAGGCCCACACCACAAAACTCGATGACGAAGGCAACAACTACATCCACAAGCCCAACAACAGCAGTATTAGCAGTGAATACCCCAGTACTACCTGTAATGACAGTGTCCCTAACCTGAACCATGCCAGCAAATCCCCAACTGAAAGCACCAGCACAACTGTCATTACAAAAAGTAGCTCATCCATTTTAGATGAGGGTAAATGCAACAAGGACTTTCCCATAAAAGGCATGTCAATCTTAAAGCAACTCATTAAGGAGGAGGATCCGTTCGCCGGGGACAGAGGCTGCCCAGAGCTGAAAGTTGACCCCATCAAGATAAACTTTAAGAGGCTGAAGATGAATGAGCCAGAGACGACATCTGAGATTGTACATCAAGAACACAAGTCTGAGGTAGCCGAGGTGTCTGCTTCTCAGCCGTCTTTCTCCCCCCCCTGGGGCAACAAGACCCCCCAGCAGCTGCACATCCTCCGGCAGGTTTTCTCCAATACCCGCTGGCCCAGCAGTCAGCAGTACGAGGACTTAAGCGTCCAGACAGGCCTTCCCAAATCAGAGGTGGTGCGCTGGTTCAGCGACAGCCGGTATAGCCACAAGAACGGGCAGCTAAAGTGGCTGGAGACCTATCAGCGATTGCCCACGGAGTCAGAGGAGGCAAGGGGCCACGGAGACGCAGAAGCTGAGTCACCGAAGGACCCTCAAGCAGCCAAAAAGAAACTTGTTGAGCAAGACGTGAACAAGCACCTTGAAGGAGAAGCAGGACTCAACACAGGGCAGCGGGTTGTGTGGCAGGATTCATACTCACCGTTGCTCAGTCTGATGGGGTCAGAGGGAAGTGGAGAGCGAGGCCAAGCTGAGGAGTCAGTGCAGCCAGGAGCCCTGCAGGATTCCTGGTCCGAGAGAGCAGAGGACCACCAGCAGCCAGTGGCCAATCAGTCACTCATTGAACAACAGACTGATGCCAATCAGGCCAGGTACTATAGTCATTATGCCCAAATTACAAAGTGTGATAAAAGCTACTGAAGTTAGATACACTTCTCATTCAAGTGCCTTGTGATATTTTACAAGCTTAGTGCTATTTATCAATCAAGGAAACAAAGCAATGTAAGCCAGGTGGAGTGATGAAAGCATGACAGCCTGTTGTTTGTAGTGGTTTGCTGCGTGATTTACAGTAAAAAGCAGGCAGGCAAGTGTGTACAGGTACTCATGCTGAGTAGCTTATTCAGGCAATCAAAGGTCTCTGTTTAGGAAGCTATTTTTAGATAAGTAGGAGTCTGGGCCGTTGAATTATAGATTGAGAGCGCATGCAAATATATGTGAATAAATCATGACAATTGTCTTTGGTTAGATGGTTTTCCGAGAGGCAAGTTAACCCATACACAGGAATTTTTTTACAATGCTCCCTCCCAAAAAAAGTACCTCACTTACAATACACACCAGTAATACAATACAACAGGAACTTTACAATCACATCCTCATGATTTGTGCATGTTGCATTTGCCTGTTTGTGTGTGTGTTGCTGATAGGGATCGCCTGAGGATGGAGCTGCTGGAGGTGTGATGAAGCAGGCCCCCAATCTCGCCAGAGGAACATGATATTTAAAGGCTGGCTTGCTCCCCCTGGCCGTGGTCTAAAAAAGAGTGTTCATAATGACAGCAGATGTGATTGTAGCTGGACCGTTGGACTCTGACTGTAACTGTGAATACCCCCCACTCCTCCTCCTCCTCCTCCTCCTCCTCCTCCTTCTCCTCCTCCGCCTCCCCCTCCTCCTCCTCCTCCTCCTCTTCCATCTGCCATCACTTCCTGCCATCGTCAAAAGAAAGAACTTCTCACCTTTGAGTTCTGTGATGTTTAAGCCTTTCATGCTTCTTTGTGGTTGTGTGGGGAGGGTGCACAATGAGGTCAGTACGAGGGATCAAAGAAAAGAAAGAGAAAAGACGCACACTGACTGGAAAACTGACTTGAATGAGCAGAGATAGGATAGGATAGGGCCGAAAGATATTGTTTTTGGGTCAGAGGGAGAAATATATATATATGATTGAAACTGCACTATAAAAGAGGGTTTGTACTGACTGGACAAACAAAAGATGTGTCAAGGAAATGTTATTGTTGGCTTTGTGATATTTTTTACTTTTTTAGCAACCAGTACTTCAGCACTGCCTTGAATTTTACTTTTTCCGTTATTTGGTTTTTCAATTCTATTTACTCTTCTATAGTCACTGTAAGTCCAGATGCAATCAAACATGTTTTATTTAGATCTGTATAAATGTTGGTGATCACTTTTGCAGTTCAGCTACACGCAAGAGACTATATACAATGCACTAATGAAGACAGCAATGCTAAAAGTCACACTGCCCCACATTAAAGGTATTGACAGCTCTGTCAAAATCAATACACTACACTGCCCTGCAAACTGAACAGAGAGAAGCCTGTCACGCTAACGTTGCCTTACTCAGCTCTGTCCATGTGTTTATATGACCTGTCTGTCCATCACCTTGCTTTCCAGCTACTGTGCTGTCCTGAAAAAAAGAAAAGAAAAAAAAAAAACATGCCAGTGCATCGATGGTCACTGTTGGTCTATATCTGTGAAAAAACTTGTGCTGCTTTCTGTACACTTGGAGATGTTTAACTTTAAGCTGTAATTGTATCAAATATTGTTACTGGCAAAATGTTGTTTAAAGCAAAATTATCAATTTGATCCCTAGACAATGACAGAGTGAGATATTGTGCTAGCTAGAGAGCCAAATGAGGAGATCTTTGCTCTTCTCTGAATTTTCTTGTGTTTATATAAACATACAGTCACTACATGAATCCTATTAAGCTGCATCTTTGTCAAGCTGCTAATAGCTAAGAACGGTGCTATACCATCCAAAGTGAAATTGGAGGTTGATCTCCTACCAGCAGTGTATGCACTTGTGTCGAATGTTACAAATTTATTTTGGTTTGAGATAAATGGAATCTGGACTTACGGTGTTATGATCACTTAAAAAAACTTTTATGAAATATTCTGATCATAAAGCACTGTTGTATCATCCTTTCTACACTTCTGAATCTTTACAGAATAAACTGAATACTCACCAAGCACAAATGTCTCATTATTTGCTCAGCACCTTGTACCAGGAGTAAATGTGAATTGTTCCATGGATACCAGTCAAGTTATGCAGTGTGATGACTGTCAAAGTAACGTGCTATGCTCTGGGATTGGAGAAATGCCTACAGCCTCACCTGCTGGTGAGAAGCTGGCAGTACAGTTAGTGCTGAGAGCAGACTTATGGAGGAAAATTTTAGTCTGTTTTCAAGGCAAGTAACCCTTGCAGAATAACCTATTTATTTTGTCTACATGGTGTATTGTGAGGTATTCAGTCTTATGTATGCAGACGGTGGTGAGCTTCTGTATTCAATGAAAAATGTGTGTTATGGGCAAAGAAAGGGGCACAAGTCTTCCAGGTGTTGCCAAGGAAATTAAATCCTTGAGGAGGGCACAAGGGAAAATTTGAGATAGAGTACATCACGGAATAAGTACATGGTGTTAAGTACTGAGTCCAATCACACCAAATTTCATTCTCCAACTGAGGACGTAAAAATTGAATTCTTGGAATTGTTCCGTTTTTACGTTCAGTAAAGCTTGAATATGACGTGAAGCAGGCTGAGAATTTTCAGAGAAAGTCTAAGCTCGTCTTGAGATAAGAAGTGATCAAATTTGTTTGATGAAGCAAATATGATGGTGCTGCAACTCTTGCAAGACCTCCACCGTGGCTGCTAGTCCAAAACCAACAGGCAGCTGTGCCACTTGGGGCCTCTGCTCAGGGAGAAGGGCCTTGGTTTTATGTATCAGTATGAGCAAAACACTTCACAATCACATTTCCTTAAATATCCAGGAGTAAATCCATGAGGAACTCATGACATTAATGGTGGATGAGGGAGAGAAAAAAAAAAAAAAAAACCCACAAATACACTGTATATTTACTTGTAGGGTTTTATTCATTTTTCAACCTACAATGAGCATAAAACTCAAAGAAAACATGATCAAAAGCTATGACAAAAGAAAAAAAAAAAAAAAAAAAGAAAAAAAAAGTGAAACAGGAATAGCATGTTGACTTTACAGCTACTTACATCAACTTTCCTATCATAAGAGTGGAACAGAGTGGAATAAAATGAACTGATAATTCACATTAAATGTTACATTACTTTATCCTCAACCTTTACACGATTTAAAAAAAAAAAAAAAAACTGCCTAAACTGTAACAGATTGGTGATTTTTTTTGGCAAAGTTTACGTCCCTCACATACCCTTCTGGAAGAAAAAACACTTTCAATTTACTGACTTTAAATACATTATCATAACATTATCTTCAAGTAACAAACGCGCAAGTTTTTTTTTTTCTTGGAACAATTGTTAAATTAAGTTAAAATCCGATGTAGACAGGGCTATGCAGAGATATTCAGAGGATGCTTGCAACTCAAAAGGATACAAATGATTGGTTCACATTTACACTGAAAAAGAAGTCCCTGATAGAGGATGTAAAACAAAATATTCACATTCTGCTTGCTTAAGTAAATATTGACATGGTTGCAGTATTTTCCCCTTTGCCTGCCCAGACATCCTCTTTCATGCTGAACAATTCAACATAGTCCAGTTTAAAATATTCACCCAAACAGACAGCTTACATGGTCAAGCCCCTCATTCATTCATTCACTCTCTCACACATACACACACACACTCTCTCTCTCTCTCTCTCTCAGACTCTCTCACACACACCTCAAAAGTCAAGCTCACATTTCCTCGAAAGGCGTGTGGGTGTATTTAAGGAATTCATTTGATTTATCTTTATCTATCAAAATATAGAATTCATTAATAATACATGGGAGGGCTAAAATACAGAGCGAGTGAACAAAGAAAATAATGATAAAAAGCATTTTTTCATTTTGCTTAATACAGTAGCTAAAGGACCACAGAGTTCAAAGTTCAGGCATTGCCAGGTTTTGCCCCCCAGGGGGAGAGAGACAAAAGGTAAAAGGGTGTTCCAATTACTGGGACTATGCCTTGATGCTCAGTTGTGGGTATAGTTCAGCCTTGTTGCCTGATCTCAGATCAGATGTTTAGAGTACCCACACCACCCTCCTGTCACTTCATTACGGCCTCATCATCTTGTCTTACCATGATGCCGCTGTTTTTCCGCTCAGACTTTCTGAAATTCCTTGCAAGGCCTGGCCATCGACCAAATTCAGTTAAGCTAAAAAAACAAGTATCCGATTTAAAAAAAAAAAAAAAAAAAAAGAAGTGTATCATAGTTAAAACCACAAACTGGGATTTAAAATTCAAAGTCTTCGTCTGCCATGTCGATGGCCCAGGCAAACTTCTCACGCTGAGTTTTGTTGTAGATCTTCTCAACGGGAATGCCCCACTTCTTACACCTAGGAGACAAAACCAGACAGAACTTCAGATGGAGGAAAATATTACTACAGCACAATGGTCCCCATTGTATAAATTTTATTACTTGTGCATCCTTGTCCCCCACAAAAAAATCAGGAGAGGCACAGTCAACAGTGATGCTTAAGCAATAAAGCATTTTTTTTTTAGAAGATCTCAAAAGCATAACTTTACCAGGCCACAGAAATGCGAGGGTCCAGATAATTGAGCTTGGAAGTGCCAAGGGCAATCTGCTTGTTCTCTTCACGATCAGTCGCCTGCACCTCCAGCTTCATCAGCTGCTCCTCTATCCTCTGAACTGCCTTCTTTTTTGTCTCCACAGTCCTACAGAGGAGACAAGAGGGGCAAATGGTTAAACACATGGTTCACATGGCTGACCAGGGGGAAACTAATCATCTATACCAATTACTTTGATACTGACTTTTTGGATTTCTCATCTTTCCGTACTTTGGCATCAGCCTTGGCGCTCTTCAGTTCTCTCTTGGCATCAGAAAGCTGGTCCCTTTTAGCATCAATCTTTATATATAAAAAAAAAAAAAAACAAAAAAGCAACAACCACTGATTATTGTACTTTTTTAAAAACACTGACAGCAACATGATAATTGCTTGACATTCAACAGGACCTTGTACATAATCTGCAAGAGATTTTAATAGATGTCGCAGCCACTTTCTGCTAAATTCAAGGATTCAATACTGACAAGGCAGGACATGACATGAAAATTTGGAGAAGTAGGAGACCTCATTTAAAAAAAAAAAAAAAAAAAAAAAAAAAAAGTTAAATCCATTACACCCCAATTTCTATATTTGCTGCACTGTCTTTAATCATGTTAATGGGAAAAGCTTTTCCTACTGTACGGAAACATTTACTAATTTCCCTTTGAGCACATAGTCATATTGCAAAGGTCAGAGTAAAAGCATGCCAAACATGTTACTGACATGGTCAAAGATTGACTTAAACTCTATGTCAGCACCATAAAAAGTTAAGATGGCATTTCAATAAAACCTACTAATGAAATGCAAGATGTAAACTAAACTAACGTCCATCTCAGTTTTAGAAAGAGAGACTGGTAAGGTTTTACAAAATGCTGTCAAGTGTATTCAAAAGCTAAATCCTCACTTTAGTCTGCAGGTTCTGCATAGACTTCTCAAATGTCTTCGGTGGAGCCCTCTGATGGTTACACAGGATGGCCACAGCCCTGTTGGCCCTGTTGTAGGACAAGATCTTGGCTGGAATGTTCTCCTCCACTAGAGAGTCAGAGTATAATCAGTTCTCTGTATGCAAAAAGACTAAACACTAGTCATGACAAAACCCTCATGAAAAGCCCATTAATTCAAAACAAGCAGTTCAGATACACTGTTGTGTCTTATTATCCCCAGAAAGGAATAATTAACGACTGAGTGAAAATTTGGATTTAGATTCTTTTGATTGGAAGGTAGATATGTACCATTTGTGAGCTCCTTCAACTGCTGCTGCAGTGTGATTGAGGCGTTGTAGGTACGGAAGACTTTGGCTGTGAGACCATCCATCAGCTCCTGAAGGTGCTTGTTTAGAATAGACGTCTGGAGGGAAACAATAAGTGCAATAATTGTACAAAGAAATTAAAACAAAAAAAAAAAAGGTTGAGCGGTTATTTGGCAACCCACCTTCCCAAATAAACATATGTGATGCTGAACTTTTACTGCCAAATAAATGTATAAACCAAATGAGGATTTTATAGTTTCCCTCCACAGGTTTTGCTTTGCTTACATTCAGGCGATCAAACAGGTCATCATCAGGCTCCTTGTTCTCCATAAACAACTGAAGATTCTTAAATACCTAGAAGAGGCAGAACAAACATGAATGCAGAGGCAATGTTTGCACACTTACAATAAAATGCACTGCTTTACAGTCCTTACCCTTTTCTCTACTGGGACTTTGTTGTAGTAGCGGATGGAGTCTTTACCCAGGAAGTCAAACTCCACCACATACTCTTGACCATCACTCTCTGGATAGAGTTTGATGTGTTCAACCCTCAGTGAGCAGCAGCCAACGGTGTCCGCAGTCTCTCCTTCCTCCTTCTCATTACCCGCTCTCAGAGCCAGCTAGAGCACATCAAGACAGCTGGATTAAAGCTGGCTTAGAGAGACATTACCCTTACTGGAGCTAGTGTTTAAGCACCCACTAAACCCCACTTGCAGTTACTGTTAAACAGCAGTTAGACTACATAACTACCTCAAGCTATAAACACTCAGGACAATGTCAATAGTAATCATGCACCTCACCTTGTCAATGAAGTAGAGAGCCACAGCCCTCTGTCTGATCCTCATTTCCTTGGACTTCCAGTCTTCACGGTACTGGTTCCTAATACGGTCCACACATTTCTTCAGTCTACGGGCTGTTTCATACTTCTGCCAATCCTTCTCTCCCTGCAGACAAACAGCATGATGGACAAGACATGAGTAACCAATGAATTAGATGGGGCCATATTTGTGTCTCAAACACGAAGTCATAGGAACTCTAATGAAATTAGCAGGTTGTTGAACAGTGCATGTTGCCTGTACAGTAACATAATGCAAGTAGCCATTTTTATCGAGGCATTGGGGAAAAAAAAAAATGTAACATTGCAGTGTCTGTATTTTTCAATCCAGTGGAGCAAAAATCCTTCCAAAAGATTATAAGCATCTTGAAAAGTCACAATGACACCTGGGAACATCTGTGCAGATGATGCTACTTCTAGGTTAAGTTGCTGTATGCCGTTGTTTGACCCAAACAGAGGAATTGCTCCAGACCCATTTAAACACAGTCCAAACCTCCTTGTAGTGCAAAGTTCAGCTTACCTTGATCCTAGAGCTGGGGTTCAGCATGATGTATTTGATGGACCCTTGAATGTTCTCCGTCCACGACACCAGCCAAGTCACCTTGTTGTCATGACGAACCTCTTTCCACTTTGTGCCTGGGGGCGGCTCAGGGTGCTTGGAGTCCCTATGACGAGCACATTAACAATTAATAATCATACTCACTTAACATATGAACTTGACAGCACTGAAAAAGCAACCCTTCACTCACTTGCTGCAGTTAATGATAATGTCTTGAGGCCTTATGCGACGTTTGAGCATGCCCATCTTGGGATGGTCTCCACGACCACGGAATAGGCCTGGGGGCTCAATACGGAAGTTGGCAATACGTTCCCTGTGGTTGTCCATGATGCAGAAGCCGTACTCCTGCAGGATGCGTTCATTATCCTCCTTTATTTTCTGCAAGGGGTAGAGAAACACCACATCATAACTCCATCTTGTTGAATATGAATAGTGCCCCCCCCCAAAAAAAAAAACTCCTTACTGCATCCACTGTGATTCCAAAAGGGGGGAGAGGAAAAAAAAAAAAAAAAAAAAAAAATTGTGCAAGAATGCAAAGAGTGGAAACTTTACAGGTGCTGTATTTAAATTTGCCAGTTTATAAATAAACACACTGCCAAGAAGTAATTTGATTGTTATGTACCATAGTTGAAGTGCTGTTCCAGAGGATTTACTTTTCTGAGTTACTTATTTATTTAGATCCTCATGTGTCAAAAAAATATGTGGGATCAGGAAATGTTGAATTAGCGCCAAGGGCTTCTAAAATAAAAACACATGTTATCAATTATACAGCATCCATGTAATTAAAACAAAAAGGCAACACAGGTGACATTGTCTGACTAATGTTTTAAAGGAAATACCTTTGAAAGGTTAATGTACTGTGTGGCCCTTCATATTGGTTAATCCTTAGTTCTGATAACACAGGGGTTAGATCAGGTTTAACTCCAATAAACAATATACATGCATTTGCTGACCTGTTTCTCCTCCTTTGTCATGGCCTTTCTGGCTTCAGACTGTGCCTTGAAATATTCGTTCATCTCACCGAAGTTGCATTTCTTCAGGTCTGTGATCTTAGCCTTTTCCTCTGCAGTCATTTCCTGTATCAGCAACATCATGGTACACTCAAACACAGGAATCTTTTAAAAATTATCCTTCAAGACTCAGATTTTTGGAAATCTGAAGTCTATAATTTTATCCAGAAAAGTGCATTTTTCCTACCTTCCTCCAATCTTTGAAGAAGTTTTTGCGGAAAATATCTTTTGTGGTGTACTCATGGTCGAGCATTTTGGCAAAGAACGTGGCCACCTCTTCTGCTTCTGGGCTGAGCTTCATAGCTTTACCTAAAATATGCAAAAAACTAAAGTTTATTAGCTGCTGGCTTTTACACCTACCATCATGTAGTTACACACTATAGTCATTAACTGATCTAAAAGGTGATCACTTCTGTGGGAAATATAATCTTACCATCATAGTAAAATTTGACGTGGCTAGGAAGGGACTCATACGGTGGTGCAAACACCGGCCCTTTGTGTTCCAGAAACTTCCATTTGACGCCGTCTGTATATCTCTCCTCTTCCCACCTGGAATCAACCAAATAAAGCCATCCACTTAGTTTGAATATACCAGAGAAACATAGCATTAAATCGATTGAATAATATCATGCAAGGCATTCATACTTGATCCATCACCACACTGATAACCAGCATGTAGGTATTGTACATCTGGCTGACATGACTAACTCACCATTTCCACTTCTCCTCTGGCTCTTTCTTTGCCTTCTTTTTTCCATCAGTGACTTCTCCTTTTTTGTTTTTTGTTTTTTTGGACTTAATGTCCTAAAAAAAGAGAAGAGAAACTATGAGTTCTTTCACTCCCAGGTTGGCAGAATAAAAATTCAGTATCCACACAAAAGGACTGAGACTCAAGCCTCTTGAAGTCTTCAGGTACTCCCTCATTTTGTGCTTTTTGAAATATAGTGGAGGAAACGGTCATGGAGCTCTTTTCATTGTTTAAAGACTAACACCAAGTCCAATTTTGAACAATGTTGTGGCCTTTCCTTACCTCATCTTGTTTCCTTTTCTTGGCCTTCTTATCATTTTCAGTCTTTATTTTCTTGGGCTTGAATTCATAGCTGAAAAATAAAACACTGTCACAAGTCTGTTAGATCAAATTTTGGTTACAAAGTTATTTATACTGATACCCTAACCCTATGAAGTACAAATGGAAGACATATTAGAAGTCTAATGGCATGGGCCGCTTACTCATTATCATCATCCCTCTCTCTTTTAAGAGACCTCTCATGTTTAGGAGAGTGGTAAAAGTCATCTTCAGGCTCAGACTTCACGTGTTGAGGGCTGCAAAAGAAAAAAGGTATTCAAAATCAGAATTGGCTTCATATGAGAAGCATCTGCTGGTAGTCTACATATAGAACTTAAGAGAAATGTGGAGTCCACACATACCTGGCAAAGCCATTCTCTCTTTCCTTTTTGACTTTACCATCAAAAGACTTCATCTGAAAAGGTTTACACAAAGCTGTTAATGTGGGAAAACCTAGTGAAAAAGTGTAACATAAATCATAATCAACTATGTCCACATAAAAGCTAAATGATGGTCCAGTTGTTACCAAATAGTAAATCAAAAATGCTAGTTTTTATATGTACTAACTTTGTACTTCTCTCCATAAAAGATACTTTGTTGGTTCTAAATGGTAGAAAGAGATTCTAAATCATTTAGGTCTCGTAACCTGATTCTTTGTTTCTGTCTTATAGTGCTATGCAATTTGCTCAACTGTATACACTGCCCTCAACATCCATCCTATTTACAGACCAGTTTTCTCCATAAAAAAAAAGTTTTCATAAGTTTAGCAAGGGCAGTTTCAAACCAAATTCTAAATACTGTTAAAATAAATCTTTCTAGCTGCTCGAAGCCACCTGAAATGTTGTGGTACCAAAAAACATTCCATGCATATAGCGATCCATTTTGTTCCTTTGAACATTTCCATGTTCAGATTCGTCAAATCTATCATAATTGAAACAAGATGCAAACAAAAAATGAATAAGCTATACATTTTGCTCGTTGTTTAAATAGCTAAGGGCCATGAATATGAGTGCATGATTTGACAGAGCTTAATACTGCAGAAAAATTCATAAACACGAAAAATCACAACATTACATGCACAACCACACATGCATTCTTCCATGAATTATTTGCATGATCATTCACCTTCTCCTCCTTCCTCTTCTCCTTGTGCTTGTCCTTGTATTTGTCTGTGCTGCCATCTTTGTGCTTCATCTTTTCCTTCTCCTTGTCTCTGTGTTTTTTGTCAGAGGAGTCTTTGTGATCGCTAGAGTTTAAAGAAACACAAAACTATTAAGTCAGGAGTTTTCAGCTTCCACTATCCTTTGCCGAAAATACCACAGTAACCAACTGGTATTTCTTGTCCACTTTGAGCAGACACCATCAGGAAAGTATTTAATTGGAGTCTGGAAGCACACGCCATACCTGTTGCCATGTTTTGATTTCTCCCGTTCCTTATCCTTCTTGTGGTCCTTATGTTTGTGTTCCTTCTCTTTGTACTTGTCTTTATGCTTGTGAGAGTCTATGAGAAGATAACAGTGTTACCTTCTTCAAAAGTCAATAAGGTATTGACTGAAATCAATCCAACAATGGACTGGATGAATGGTAGGAAATTCTGTGTACCTACACTAGGACCAGGACCTACCAACTGGCTGAAGTATGAACAATATGATTCTATACACAAGTGGCAAAGTGCACTCCCTGAGTACCCATGTGGACTGGCTAAGAAGGACAAACTTATCAACAGACAACCTAGACGTACTGAAAGTCCATCTACATAACTTTTCAAGGTAAAACACATTAAATGTATTGCTACACACAAGGTCTGAACATGCGCCACAATCTGAATGTCATGCAGCATGTAAATAGAAAATCTATCACACAGTAGCACAGCACCTCCTATTGCCCATATGACCCACATTGTCTATGACACAGTATGAAACTACTGACAGGTTGAAACACGCAAGTGAAAAAAAATAGTAGTTAACTCTAATTAGATTCATTATTTTATTTGCTGTAGCTTACTTAGTTTTAGGGGAAAAAAAGGCAATTCATAACATTAAGAGTTGACACCTAAAATTTGCCAAGCACAGAGCTGACACTTAGCCTAATCTATTAACAGGCCCTTGAAATAAGGTGTCCAAATTCCCCTGCCATAGCAGTATAAGAAACAAACATGGCTGACATTTTCAAGCTTAAAAAGTGATCAGTGAGTGATCTAGTATCAAATAATCACTAAATCCAAAAATGGACTTAGAGCTTTACCTCGGTTGTTCCATTTAACACTGTAAAAACTAGTAGTCTTTGTTCACCCATTATTTTAATATGACAGATTTGATTTGTGCTATCCTCTCAGATATAAGACAAATCATCGCTTGATTCACATATCTGCAGACAAACTGGCGAACATATCTGACAGACTTTTGGTTAAGACTCCACTCTACAGTTCGCAGCTGACAGATGAAATGTATAAAATTAGAATATATATGCCCATGTCCCTGACTAGCAAACAAGTTGTGCTAAAAAATAAAATGTATACATAAAGTATAACATGTACAAGTAAATGGATAAGTGTATTGAATCAAATGATGTAATCTTTCTTTGAACCAGGCCGAAGTGATGATGCTTTATAAAAAGAGACTTGCTCTTTAATAACATTAAGACTGTTAAGTGCAGTCTTAAGGGAATGAATACCAATCTCTGACAGCTAGAAGTGAAGGCAAGGGTCTCTGTTCCACAGACAAATGTTAGCCCATTGCTGCAGAATGAAAACCAAATAAGTGGACTGTTATGGTCAGCTAGATGATTTTTAGCAGTAAGGCTGCACAGAAAAGCAACGCTCATATCAATAATTCTCCAGGTTTGGTTGTTAGACAATCTTATAAAAAGGCTACATATTTTGCCTCAAACCAACACACTGAAGATGTTGTCCTGGGTTGTTAGTGTTTAGCATCTAGGAAAAAGGTTAGTCCTGCTTAGTTGACTTACAGAAAACAAAAAGTAGTTTTCTTAGTATGTGTATTAGTGCTGTCTTACATGTTTAAAATAGATTTCTAGAGCTCAGACAAATGATAATAGCACTTAAACTCAAAAACTCACTCTTTACTGTAAGATCAAGACTATCTATTATCCAGTAACGCGTTTAAAACTTGCAATGCGATGATGAATAAAAGTTAATGACTTGATATGTTGACTACTGAAACGTGGATCCAACTTAACGTTCCCACGCCGGGGGAAAGATGAGCTTTTTAAGTCCCTGTAGCTATAATAAAAACAGAACAATAACCTTAGCTATGAAAAGGAGTTTAAGATCGTGCATAAAAAAATTTATAGTCCTTTTGGACACCACATTGGATCTTAACGAAGCACTATGCCTTCGCATTTCTCCTCCACACAGCCATCTGCACTCCACTGCCTGGGTTCAGCTTGCAGCACAGTCAGGCCGCTACACCGAAAAAGAAAATGGCGCAGAGACTAAGTCCTCAACCCCCAAACCCTCACTTTCAGGTGGGAAATGTGGTATTAAAAGCTAACCAACAAGAACATCTAATACGATAAACTGATAAAACACCTCAATGTGTGTGCCAGTAATGTTTCGGATCGAGAAAATAATTTGCGGAAAAGCTTTTACAAGACCTCCCTTTTGAACAATAGGCGCTTGTGAGTGAGACAGAGGACTTAGTCTCTGGACGCCATTTCTGTCCTCTACTGAGAACTAACGTAACATCAGATTTGATCAGTGAAGAGAAGTCAGACTTTGAGAAAAATGCTCCTTTGAACTTGTTAGCTTACCCTATTGAACTTACCATTGACCCGAGTGCCACAGTCAATCTGGAAAAATCAAAAAAACAGATGAATGTTAAATTCCGTAGTAGCTAACTAGCCGGCTAACTAACTTTGAACTTGCTGGATGGCAAAGCGACAGTTTGCTAGCTCCCCCGCTAGCTAGGTTAGGTTGCTACACTGGACGGTAAAATGGCTTAGCGGCTAATACCGAAGCCGCTATGGCTAACATTGGCTACAGCTAACGCCAAATTAAACGTAACATTACCCCACTTTGTCTTTGAGTTCAAGCTTAGCCACATAAACCGGAACGCTAACTAGATATCACGTTTCCGCAACATCACAAATATTAATGTGATGAAACTTGTCAAGACGCTGTTAACAACAAAATGCGCGCTAGCAGGCACTATTCACAGTTAGCTAAGTTACCCTGTCAAACCAAACAAATTAAACGGTAGCAAGAAATTGTGCCCGGTAACCACCAATGATGACATTACAAAATACATTTAACATTACCTGGTCCTCGTTGTGGGAATGGTCCCCACTCATTTCCTAAGCGTTGTTTGATCAAAAAATCAAAAATGAGAAACGTGGAGGGTTACCACACACCGGCGAGTAGATGCAGGCAGAATGAAGAAAAGACACGGTTGTGTAAGAGAGTAAGTCCCAATTGTACACTAATGCGCATGCGCTTAAATTTAAATGGTAGAGGGCAGGGTAGCTCCTCCTCTTGATAAAACGTGTTGCTGTCCAGGCCCACGATGGTCACACACACAGTACTGAATGAGATACACACGTACCGGGAGCACACGGTGCTCCAGGTTCAGTCTCCGCTTGTGTATCCGTTTGTTGTTTGTATTCACTTGATCTGATAAGTGAATGAGAGCAAAAAGAAGCAGCAGCTCTGTGTGCATATTTTTAGTAATAATAATAATGGCAACAACAATCATCATTATCATCATGTGTGAAGAGATCTCTCCTTTTAGCTATATGCCCTTCTTACCTAACTCACCCTGATGTCATTTCGTGAATATGCATATCAAGGTATACTTCATAGTTAATCTAATGGGATAGCCGAAACAAATTGCCGACATAATTAGCAAAAATTGGTATAAATGGTAGGGAGATTGACCCTCATGTACAGTCTAGGCTGCCTTCAAGGCCTTGGAACGGTGTTGTGCTTTTAGTGATTCAAAAAATGGTGTAGGCCAGAATGTGTGGTACGTGACACAAAGGAGCCTGCCTTGAGAGCCAACAGACCTATCGCATTTCAACTCAAAGGCAAAGAGGTTCAGACTATAGAGTTGTTGTTGTGTCATGGTGAATTGAAAGTCAAAAGAATGGTTCACAATAATAACCACCCCAAATTTCCCTAAAAAGTAGATTTCAATCTCACGCCAAGTGGTCCTGGTGATCCTCTCTAGATAATAAATGAAAATGTGTAATGTTTTTATGGGGATTCCCAAGATGGTTGGCAGGTGATCACTGAACATCTGTAAATCTAATCGTAGATACAGGACAGCATCTAAAAACACCAGTATTTTAAAATGATTAAAATTTGTTAAACAACACTGCGTTGCAAAGGGTTCTTAACTAATGTGTGAACTTGTGTGCTTAATGAACCTGCATACACATATACTGGTTATACATTTATAAAGAAATATATTTGAAAAATAAATATAAATACACACACACATATATATATATATATATATATACATATACATATATACATATATATATATATATACATATATATATACATATATACATATACATATATATACATACATACATATATATATACATATATATATATACATTTATATATATACATACATATACATACATATACATACATATACATACATATATATATATATATATATATATACACATATATATATATATACACATATACACATATATATATATATATACACATATACATATATATATATACACACATATACATATATATATACACACACATATACATATATATATACACATACATATACATATATATATACACATACATATATATATACATATACATATATATACACATATATATATGAGGCCTGGGAGTTACCTGGGTACTGCCTAGTATCTTAGCTGTTCCTTAGCTGATCTAGCATATATATATATATATATATACACACACACACACACACACACACACATATATATATATATATATATATATATATATACACATACACACACATATATCATATATATAGATAGATACACACACACAGACAGGTGACAAATTAAAGGTAAAAACTGAAAAATTAGAGAAGAAAAAGGATGACAATGCCAGATACTGCGCGGGGTTGGGGGGGGGTTATCTATATATATATCTATATATCTAGATAGATATATATACATATCTATATATCTAGATATATATATATATATTTATATATCTATCTATCTACACATATATAGATCTGAGTGTCGGAGTGAATAGCATTCAAGGCAAACTCCTCTTAGTCCACAAGATGGCATTGCAGTCCATAACATTACCTACAAGGATTAACCTTGCCTCTCAGAGCCTCAAAGCACTACTTTGAGTTGAACAGATCAAAATGCATTATTCTACACTGTGAAAGGCTGCTAAAATACACAATGGTAATCTGTGGTTTATCTGCGTTCGGCAGAACTCAGAGAGGGAATAATTGTGTTTGCCTGGTTTTAATACTCTAAAATTCTGTGTTAGTGTTAGTTCACTGATTTCCCACTGCAATTTCTTTTATATTTTATTGATGAAAATACATTACAGATCCAGTAATGTGCACTAGCAACATCTGCACATAGTGCAGTTCTTTACAGTAAATAAAATACAAGTCATGTACTTCTGACATCCTCTGTTTTCAAGAGACAGCCTATCAACAGTAACCAAAACGCACATAGTTTATATGATCTGGGAGGCTTCAGTGAGTGTTTTAGGTTACAAGTGACAATCCAGAGTTAATATTATGTAACATCATATAAACATGTCACTATGTGCTTGAGTGGACTTTAACTTAATAGGAAAAAACAAATAAGAATAAAGTCATGAAAATCATTGACATGCTACAATTTCCTCTGAAAAACTTAGTATAAATAATAAATGTAACAAAATTAAGACATTCAAGAGAGAGTGAAGGCAAGGATGAGGAGGACAGTGCAAAGTGTTATATTTTCACTGCTCATTCTTTCTCTCCTTACACATCAACATCAGTTTTGACTAAGATCAAAGTCAGATTTCCGAAGTACAATATTGTATTTCTCTTCAAAAATATTGTTTCTTTACATGAAGTTAAAAGCATCCATTTCAGTTCCTGCTATTCGGATGTAATAACAAACACAACATCTTGCTGATTAAGCAGAGATGCAAGGTCATAAGGCACTGTTGTGAGAACATTGTGTCCTCATCCGCACATGCATTTAAGGCTCCTGATGGTTTGGCTTTGAAAGTGGCATGACTGGGTTCTGGTATAAAAACATGTACGAGTCACATAGCAGCCTGCGCACTAGTTCAGGTGCCTGGGAAGGGTTAGCACGAGCCAGCTCCTCCTCCGACTGGGACAGGAAGTCACCCAGCTCTGGACAAGCTTGGATCTCAGGAATGTTATAGCCACTTTGATCATCACCTGTAAGAAAGAGTGGCCTTAAGATTAGACATCAGCTCAAGCAGAGATAAACACCAGTCACAGACGTCAGAGTGTATCCTTATCTAATACTGTCAAGGCAGCATTATCGGAAAATAAATTAGTCAGGGGTAACCACTTCACAGATAAAACCAAAACAAGTCAGTGCTTGCACGAACATCAGAATAAAATTAAACAAAGACAAAGATGTAAACTGTTAACAAAAGTAAATGAAACAAGCTGAAATCTATCTCACCGCATCTGTCTGCCATGCTGTCAAAAAAGAGCCAAGAGTGCGGGTCAAGGCCGTATTTGACAAAGGACACGTAGTGGCTGGTTTGAATGCAGAGCACAGCAGATAGCTGCATCGTGTGCCTGGGCACAGGAGTGTCAGAGGTTACACCTACTGGAACCTCTAGAGATTTGGGGGAGTGACCCTGCCGCGTGTGATGACTATGCACCTGTTACAGAAAAAAAAAGTAAAGTTTTACACCACAAGTTGGGTCAATGGGACACTTGACAACGGAACTGGTAATCTGGTTTACCTGTGTGTTGCACGTAGTGCAGTACTGTTTGATTCTTCCTGGCTGCAGTTTGCGATCTGGTAGACACTGAAGACACTCATACTCTGCCAAATGCCCACAGACAAAGCATTCTCTCGGAGCTGTTGGGACAAAAGGAGGTGATTCATAAGCACCTTAAAGCTCTTCAAAAACACTATTAGAGAAAGTATTACATTCAACTATAGGTATCATGCTATATGATTTGAAATCAGTGCAGATTACTTCCGTTCCTCACAGTTGTATAGAAGGTCTGTGATGTCAAGCTCAGTGGAGGGAATGATGTGGGAAAACATCTTGTACTTGTTTCCAAACCTTGGCATCTGAACCATTAGACAGGATGGCATCTGAGGGGGAAATAGGGAAGGCAATATTGGGGTTACATGACCGAATCAAAAGGAAAAACTCGAACCCTCGAGGTTCTCTTTGCCTAGTAAGAAGAGCACTCACCTCTTCAAACTTGAGGTCACCTGACAGGCAGGATGTTTCCAGCAGCTGTTGGACAGTGGGCATCTGTCCCATCTGCTCTTTTTCTAGAAAGATCTGGAAGGTGTAGGCACCCTGAGATGTTTCTCGTCTCGATCTAAAAAGGAACCCCATTTCAGTAAATCAATTTTACACAGCCAAATAGGACAAGATATTTAATACTATATGGTTCAGGCTCATACCGGAGCTTGAGCAGTGGCTCCATGCAAAGCACCTTCTGAAAGAGGACTGTGATGAACTCCTCTGGGTCTGTAGTGAGGCAAAACAATTCAAAACACATAGTTCTGCAAAAGTAGGCTTTTGATATGTGTTATTTTGCAATGACTTCGCAAAGACTGTCTTAAAATATATTTTTAACAACATATGTTTTAAGGTATAGGTACAGACCTTTTTCCTCTGTTTGGAAGGTGTCGCAGCCAAGCTGTTTGCGGAAATTCATCACACTCTCTGCAGGCACAAATCCTTGTCTGCAATAAATACATTAGCTATTATTAAGCAAACACAAGAGCTAGCGAATGTTGAGTACCCATATCATTAAGACAGAGAGCACTCGTTTACCAGTTGAGATCATGTAAAATGTCATGATGTTCTTGTTTTGCAAACTAGCTGATAATAAGAAAAAAAACATAAGAAAACACACTGTCTTGAAGACAGTGTTTTTACCTGCGTAAACGGTTGACTATGTTTCTCAGAGTGCAGGTTATGGGTTGTTCTGTGTCAGCTGACTTCTGGCAGATATTATCCAGGGTCACGGATGAGCTGAACAAACTGAGAGAAAACTACATTCTTTTATCAACTCAGTGCTTATCTGAACACAGTTCACCATGCTCATTTGGCCTGTGATATACTGGTGACCTGTCCAGGGTATACCCAGCCTCTCGCCCAATGTCAGCTGGGATTTGCTCCAGCCCCTCAACCCTCAAAGCATAAGCGGTACAGCTCATGGATGGTTGCTCATTATGTTGCATTTGATCTCCTCTAAATAAAATTACTTTAGATATTGTGAGAATAAAATAAATCTGAGCTCAGTCTGCAACAGTGTGCTTCTTGAGAATCAAATGCCCCAAGGGGTGGTGAACGGATTTTACCTGAAAAGTGTGGCATCGAGATAACAGGAGTTGATGTGACCCTGAATCCCCTTCATTCTTCCCACTAACAAAGACAAGACCTCTGACTCAGCGATAGGTGATGCATTCTCCCCTGAGTCCTCAAATGGCGGAACTGAAAAAAGCAAGCAAACATATACAAACAGATGTTCCTTTTAAATGACGTGTTAACACAGATCTCATCATTTCACTGGTAGCTTTAGATTTGAGAAAGGTAGCATTTCTGCGGCAGTTTCTCACCAGACCTAAACACAGTCCAACTGGAGGAGAAAAAAAAAAAAAAGAATCACACAGGCCTTCAAGGATAATGATTAATCTGCTTTTCCAAAGCAAAACGCTCCCAGGACTGTCACAGTTGTTATACTGATGGAAAGAGCGTCACAAACCAGGCATTGTTTTAGACACCACTGGTTGAGTGACCATCTTTTCACTTAATCCTGCTAGAGGCAGAAGGGTGTGAAAATAAAGTCAGTTAAACTAAATAGAAAGCATAATCTAAGTTTTTTTTCCACTTGGCCTCAACCCTGGTATGACACTTCAGCAGTTGTTCAAAACTGATTCTGTGAGGTTCTGTGATGTAGTTATAAGTGACAGCTAATGAGAGGAATGACAAACATCTATAAGTCAACATAATACTGGCATCCTGATGAAAAGTTCAGTTTGCAAAACTCCCTGTATGACACTACAATTTTGTGCACTGCACTACGCAGTACACCATAGTTTAGAACAGGCAATTCTGAGGGAGGCTAAGTTAAGCTTGCTTAATTCTATTTTGTACAAGTAAAACATAACACTGGTTTAAAAAAAAATAGTGTTACAATTTCACTTAGAAACATTTCACTTTCAGAAGAAATTATACCAATAATATCAAATGTGTCTAATGTGTAAATGTGAATTCATTGTGTATGCGTGTCCCACCAAACTAGGAGAAGAGTCTGACCTGGAGGCGTTTCAGTGGGTTTTGGGGTCTCCCTTCCTGTAGAGGAGTAGACAAACCTGCTATCAGGGCTGCACTTTGTGACAGGAACAAACAAAGCCCTGTTCCTTTTGCAGGTGAAATATCTCTGGCTTCCGTACTTCCCATCAGAGCAGCCATTCACCTCATAATCCTGAAACAATAAAAAACAAAAATCAGATATAAGGCGTCTTAGATGCCTGAAAGCCGATAAAATTTAAACGTGCAAAATTTTAGTGCCTAACCAATTCGATCCCAGCCCATTCATCGGTCTTTCCTGCAGGGACCCCCAACCACCGAATGACCCCGTACACTGTGATCCCCGTGTTGGACACCACCTCCACCATGGATCCCACCTCCAGGGGTCCATGAGATATGCTCAGACTTTGGCTCTGAATGACACTCTGCTCTGTATGGTTGTCTCTCACTTGTAGTGCACGAGATCGTATATTGGGCATGGAGTTGATGCGTGTCACCGCTTTTCTGTTTAGACCTGCACAGAGATATGGAGGGTGTGTGTGGAGGTGGAGAGGATGATGGTTAGAAAGTCATATGACATTTTTTTGGAATTGTCACATGCTGCCTCATCAGATTGACCTCAGGCTAACATGGCACAAGTCTACAGATGAGGTATGTAGACAGCTCACAATGTGCGAGAACACCAGACCATGTGATGAATCTAACATTCTGCATTCCAGGGCAACAGGACCAGTTTTTCAAGTTGTGCACTGGGACTGCTTCTTCTGTGCCCCCCCTTTAGCCACAGGTGTTGTTTCTGAATTATCAATGGCAGGATTTCATTCGCTAAATGGAGCGGAGTGGGATGAAGATTGATTTTTAAACCAAAAAAAGGATTGCGTTTCATGAAATCAAGGATAGCAACACCAAGTTCTCACGTGGTTCAGAAATGCCACATGTTGACTATGAAAGAGGCAGGCAAGCTATGACTTTGACCACACTCCTTACCCCCACATTGGCCATCTCTCCAGTGCAGTCCAAGGGGCACGGAGTAAGATGGGACCACCTGGATGATGTCCGCAGCACTGAACAAGGGCAGAGGAGCGGGTTTCTTGGATGACAAATTGTGATCACTGTCCTACAAGGGCGAACAAAATATAACAGTTACTGAAACGCAAATGCAGACATGTATCACTCTTACGTTCTCAGACTACTGAAAGCAGATAAAAGCTCTTGCGCATGTGTACAATTTGGACCAATGTCGCTGAGAGTTGCGTATCTCTCCGGCATTATTATGAATGATAACTTTCCCAAAAGACCAACAAATCCTTGGAGATGAAACATTCATCCTTGTCTCAGTACATTTCTTGAGGTTATACTAGTTTGCGTGTGAAATTATCGGCCTCAGAGTAACCTTATAAGTATGCTTCTGCCACCTGTGCTTTATTCAAGACACCCACGCCGTGATGCTGCAAACGAAAAACCAGACAACCAACTTTACCCACCACAAATTCCACCTCAAAGCCCAGCATGTGCAGGTCGTCTTTGTTCTCTTTCCTCCCAATTTGCATCAGGTTCTTCACCAGCCCCGGCAGGTGGCCTTTCTTGTGCTTAACCACCACCAGGTCATCCTGAGACAGCTCACAGATGGCTGAGAACAGCTGGGGATTACACAGCAGCTCCAGGCGTTTGCTTGTCGACGAGACAAAGAGCAGGAGCTGGGCCTGGTGACGGCTCAGAGGGTACGTGTCCTCTCTCCTCACGATGCCTCCGCTCTTTGGGCTCCCCGCGTTGCTGCCGCTGCAGTACAGTAGTCCCATCAGCTCTCCACGCTGCGTCTCTGCCTCCACACGGCCAATACATCCTCGGCAGAAGCCTTTCCTCGACTTCCCGCGTATGACGATGAAAAACCTCTCCTTTCCTACAGTTTTGGGTTCCATTGAAACCCCCTTGTTCCCACGAGTACAGTCTGCTATGCAGTTTCTTTCTTTTCAAGCAAATGTTATGCTTACATAGGCAGGTGACCTGCGGAGACAGCGCAGAAGTACATTATTACGTTATAGCCTTTAGCGGCTTCAAGCTAGGTTTACTTAATTACAAAGTTGGGAGAAAACAAATAACGCTCGAATTTCGAATAAAAACTAATTATTTCCTGTTTAACTGTACTCACTGTGTCATGGACACTAGAAACACCGTGATGTAAAACGTATATACAATTAACAGTACTGGGATAACTTGTGTAAGCATATATATATATATACATATACATATACATATATTTAACGCAACTCCCATGTGTCCCTGCAAGAGCTAGCTTGAAGATAGGATTCCAGATAGTCCACCTGTTTAAGTAAACAAACGGACGTGCTTTGTACTTCAATACCTTTCCAATAACTCGCTTCAAATCCATTAGAGAGTCGCTTTAGCATTCGAAGCGGAGAAGCCTTTGTCTTACTTACTGTTTTTATCTGTCAAGAGCAACTACTCCGCCACTGCTTTCTCCACTGTCGCTACATGAATTGAACTTCACACAAAGGCGGGTGACTCCAGACGTAGCCGGGCTCCCTACGACAGACTGCTGAGGAGGAGGCGGAATGATCTGCGCGTATTTAAACGCTGACCGCCGTGTGGCCGGCAACGCCCACGAGGTAGCTCCACAGACTCTCCGCCCTCAGACTGTCCCCGCGACGAGACTTCCGCTACGACACACGGGTGTAGATATGATACGGCCCTATTTTGTGGTTTCATCTGCAGCTGACTGATAGTTGTTTTTTTTTTGTTTTTTTTAAATGCAACAGTTGCCCATTAATATGATCACCAGGGACAATGCACAGATACCAGGAAACTCACTCAGAAGTGTGACTGAGTGTGCATCAAGTGGCCCTGGCAGTGTACCGTGTTTCCAGTCTAGATTAAAGTCCCCCTGTGTCTCTTAAAGCTCAACATGAGCTACTCCAAATCCTCTCGCTGTTATTAATGGATTGTACATTTATAGTGAGACAGAACAGAGATTGCTATTTGTGTTACTGCTGTTCCCAGTTTGCTTGACTGCATTTACTCTGGAGACAAACCTAAAAACTCCAGTGCAGCATTATTTCTCAGAAGATAGTTTGAAGTCAATTGAGTCTTCATTTTCAGCCTATTGAGGCTTTATATTCACCGTAAAAGCACATGGGAGGTCACCATCTCCCTATGATACCTCATCGATGGAGTATTACTGACCAGCAGCTGCACAGAGATGGTGTCAACAGACATTGAGCAAAAATGCTTATAGCAACCAATGCCTAGAGTACAGTTTTGTGAGTGACATGTTTGTCTGCATGCAGACTTACCATATGTGATATGTTCTACCCTGTGAAATAGTCGGTATGCGCGCTTGACAGTATCTTGAGGGCACATCAGCTTTACGTAACAGCCCTCATTTTCTTCAGCATGCATATGCATAGTGCTCATGTTTCCTCGACCTGTTACGTGTTATATAAAAACCCACTGAAGAAACTATCAGTCTGGAGCTCAAGTATGTCAAGGCTATAATCAGTCTTAAGACGACTCATGTGAATAGACAAGCGTGCCTTCTTTAATAGAAAGTATTTGTTGGAGGATTGCCCTCTGTAGACTGGTGATCAAAGTAACAGAAGTGCATCAAACATTGGAGAACAACAGCCATAAACTTAAATCATTCAGTGCAACAACAGCTTATCCAGATACTACAGAATATGTCTTTTGGACAATATGTTTCATGAGAACTATAAAACTATGATAAACCATCAGATAACTGAGGTAATGCTATAGCCTTAATGGTATCTTTGTTCCTCAGGATCCCCTGGACAACAGAGTTTGTCTTCACTCTTTGAACTACATGGCCCTTTTGACGCACAGACTGCACACTCTCTTCTGGAAACTCAGCTGATGAGGGAGAATTTGGAAAAACAGGAAATTACTAATATGAAATGATTTACTAATGTGACCGCAATAATGGCAAAGGTCAGCTACTTCTGTATCATTTACTTACAGTCATCAAGAAGTCTGTTTCTTCTCAGGGAGAGGGTGTCGTTTTTCTCTTTAGGGTTGGACAGTGCATTCATCAACACCTAAAGCGCACAAAACGTCTACATGGTAAATTTTTTTACGTTAAAAATCCAAACATCTACCACTGAATCAGAATCCAAACTCCTTTATAATGTAAAGTGATCAAACCTGGGTGATCGCACTGAAACTCTTGTGTCCACCTGAGCTGCCTAGTGCCATGTAGATCCCACATTTATGCCAGGCTGGCACCACTATTGTGGGCATGAGAGATGACAGGGGCCTCTTTCCTGCCTGGACTCCATTTCTCTATAGCACAAGTGAAAAGCAGATAGAAATATTTAAGTCAGTCTTCATATCGGCCTGATTTGGTTAGGTGAGATTTCTAACAGTTGTGCACCTGGTTGGTTTGGAATTGCCCTCTGGTTTTATTTGGCCAGGAGAAGTCAAAGATTAGGCTGTTGAGAACAACACCTGACCGAGTTATGAGTCTGCTCCCAAACGGCCTGCTCAAGGAACTACAAGATAAAAGATAAGATAAGAGAATGTCACTGTGGCCAGCAGCACATACCACACATATCCCTCTGCTGTGATAATTCATGCCAGTCTGTAGGTAGTAACAGTCACCTTGCCACTGACACCATGAGGTCATCTGATCCCATGACTATTACTTGTCCAGCCTGCGGCTCAGGCTGGAGGGATTGAATAGCAGAGTAGTGCTTGGGTGGAGTTTTACCGGAGTAGCTTAACCTCTGGCGAAGCACTTCAGCATTATTCTTACTTTATCGGAAGCAGAGAGAAAATGAACAGGAAGTTTGCCGAACGCAGTAGAGTTGGCAGTCAATTATGACAAAAAACAATAGCGCAATAAACAGATATGAAAATAAGCAATTATAGACACCTAAATATGAAAGTATTATGAAAAATAAGATTTGAGATAGTTTTTGCTGAATTTGAACTGAAACACTTGGGGGATGAATTGAGCAGTTGATCAACAGAAAACTAATTTTGATCATCAATTAATCATTTCCGTCATTTTAAAGAAATAAAAATGCTACATATTCTCTGGTTTCAGCTCCTCCAATGTGAAATTTCCATGCTTTTCGGGGTCATATAAGAAAGTAAACTGAATATTTGGGGGTTTTAAAGTGTTGGTCTGATAAGACTAGACATTTGGAGATGTCTCTGGGTATAATGTGAATTTTCCCATCTTTCTGACGTTTCATAAAGAAAACAACCATTTAATAACAGTCAGATTAACACCAGTCACCAATCACTATTTTGATTCCCCAGTGTATTTTACCTCAGTATGTCAGAGAGCAGCTCAGTCACTGAAGAGTTATATTTAGGGTCGCCCAAACCACTGGCCAAAGCTAAAGCTCCTTTCAGGGCCTATAGAGAGAAAGAGGGAAAAAAATATATATATATTTTTTTTTATGTATTAGAACTACCATTTCAACCAGACCATGATTTAAAAAACCCTGATATTAAAAGCTTTGCAATCCAGTACCTCAGCAATCCAATGGTATGTTTGGTTTTCTGTGTTATTGTTCTTATTGAGACGGAGGCCCTCTAACAAATTGAAAGCTGATATCAATGCAGCACCGGTAGACGGGGGAGGGGGAACTTGAATGATAAACTCTGAGACAAAAGTGACACAATGTAGACCAAGGTATCAAGAATACACACACATTTCTTTCGTATATTGTTGAGAAAAGCTCAGTCTGTACCATTATACAGGCCTTCCACTGGTTGCTCAACTTCTACAGTGTAGTTACAGAGGTCTTCTTTGCTCAAGACCCCTCCATGTGTCCGCACCTTTGTATGAAACCACAGAAAAGGCTGTTAAACAACTGACTTTTGAATGATTGTCTTTCCTAAACTAAGACCAAAGTAAGATTTGGCGCCAGGGTGTTCAATATGTGGATGCAATTTACCTCGTCTACTATCTCTTGTGAGAAGTTCCCATCATAAAAGTTTGACAGACCAGCCTCCAGGACTCCTGCCAGAAGGGGCATCCTCAGAAATGAACCAGGACGCAGAGCTTGGCCACCTGGGAAGAAAACGCCCCTGAAACGTTGCGGTAGCTGCTCACCTTTTACCTTCGATATAGCCTCAGCTGTAGAAGACGACAAATGAGTTGCATCCGGGTACATCATGGTCAGGCTACATCATCAGGTTATACTGTAAGTGGGTGAGGGAAAAAAACGTAGAGGGACTGTTTGCCTCACCCAGACTGAGAGACACATTGAAACCTTCCTTGGCAACAGCAGCGGCTCTGGTGACCACATCTTCCCATGATAGACTGCAGTAATTTTGTGGTAAAACGTGTTTGAAACTTTGAAAACGAAACACTAGGAAAAAAAAAAAAAATGCCAGTAAACCAAAAATCACTCTATCCAATCTCTTTTACCTCCCATACAGGTAGTGAGCATGATGTAACCCTCTGAGCATACCGGGCACTCCTACTTGTAGACCTGCCTGAAAAGAGTTTAAGTGTTTACAAGCTAAATAATGAAACCAGCAACATTTAATGCTGGCCACCTCCTCACCTTTATATTACCTCAAGCTCTAAAACATTTTGCAGCATCTCCTCTGTAAGTGCTTTAGGTGCAGTCCCCTGAAAATTTATCACTTTGGTTTCATTCTTATGGATGTCATGAACCAGCATCACCCCAACTCTACAGAAAGAGAATGAGCAATGGATGAATTTGTGATGAGACATAGTTGTGGATATTTTACAGCAAGCGTATCAACCGCCAGTCAATCACATACCCACCGATACCTGACACGTGTGGATGCAGAACACCCAAACACAGGGTGGCAGCGATGGCCGCATCCACACTCGATCCATGATCATGAAGGACTTTTTGACCAAGTGCACTGCAGCGCTCGTGATCCGACACCAACACACCTTTAACAAACACCTGAGAAGCAACCGTGATGAGGACAAATGATGCAATGGTGGTTTAACTTGCATATGTTGTTTGGCATGACATACCAAACTTTCCCACAGATAAAAATGCAGGATCAAAGCAACGGTCACTCCAATGGCAAAGATGATAGATACGACGCACAGAGGCATGAGGCTGTCCTGCCTGGAGCAGTCCTTGTCTGTCTCTTTGAAGTTGGACAGGCTGTGGCGTAACAGATTCGGGCTACCTGAGGCCATCTCTTTTAGAGGGATCTCTTTTGGGAGATGGCTGTGATCTGTGGTGGCAGCAAGGCATCAACATGTAAACCTTTAGCAGAGTGAAAATATGGTGATTTTGCTAGTCAAGTCTTAATCAAATAGCTTTCAGCCCACGTCCTCAAGACCCAGAGACCCTGCCTGTTTTCTCCCTTGACATCTAATCAGGTGATTTACACCTGCAGTGTTGCAAATTAGCATCATGGCAGGTGTAAATGGGAGAGAACTCCAGCAGCATCCTGTGTGCTGAGGATTGTCAACCTCACTGTACCTGTATCCTCTCACCATGGTTTTTATCCAAGTCACAGGTGATGGGTGATGAGCCACTGGGTTCACTGGGTGATGAGCCATCAGCCGACTGAAACGAATCAGCAAAACTTTTGTAACTACACGTTGACTGCTTGTTGAGTTTTGTTTCAGGAGAAACATCCATCTTCACTTTATTCACCCCAGGCAAAGTTAAATCAAGAACACAGGAAGCCCCTTTATTGTACAAAATTCTACCCCACAAACAGCACTCTTCCCTCAGCTTAACATGTAATCAAGCACAGCAGGTGCAATTACCTCCCAACCAATGAGATCTCAATGTTTGCACCTGTCAAACTGTGAGTGGTTCAATACCATTTGGACTTTATGATTTGACTAATGAATAAAGCACAAGCTGCAAAGTCATACTTTTTATTGCTGTATAAAGAGGTTTTAAACCAAGTTCGTATGGGTAAACGCATGTCAATACACAAATCACATCACTTTGTCAAAATGTTTGAGGATGCATTTTGCATTTCAAACTCACATGCACAAAAATATGAAAACATAGTGTTTCTCATTTCATGAAGTGAACACCTTCATTCCAAATTCATAAACAGTACAGGATATAATGTAGAGGCCTATTACTTGGTAACAGTTTTCAAGTGTTATAATGGGTTTCATCCGGATTAGATGTATAGCTTAAATCTGCACAAAACTGAAGATGTCTAAAAACAGATGCAATGATGCTTTTTCTGTCAACTCTGAGCTGTGTGTGGATGTGTGTCTTACAGTATTTGTTTAATGTGTATGATGTACGCTGAAAGATTATTTCCTGGTTTACAACCAGAGCTTCAGTGGCTGAGGTTGCGGTGCCCTGGCTGTTGGAGGTGGAAGGAGTGGTGTTGGACTCCGTGGCGAACACGGTTCTGGCGCTGGATGGCGTTACGGGACATGTGGTGTCGGTCTGCCCAGGCCTTAGCTTTCTGGATGCAGGTCAACTGTGCCACCTCTGCCGGGGCTTTAGGCTGAGAAAAGATGGCTGGGCTGGTGGTGTTGCTGCTTTGAACTGTGGGCTCTGGATCTGACAGGCTGGAGAGAAACACAAACAAGTATTTGAACTTAACAGCCTTGAGAGTTGGTATGCATCAATATAAGTTGATAAATAAGTGAAGTTAAACAGTTAGGGTTATGTAAATGGAATAAAGCTATGAATTAACTACAAAGTTTACAGTTAATATACAGTTCAATATTTTTATTCTCTAAGGCCCCTCACCTTGTATCAGTTTCCATGTTTACAACTATGTCTCCATGAGGAGCAGAGTTTAATGGTTGGGTGTCAGTCAGCTCTGCGTCCTGGTTCTCTGACGAACTTGTCTCTGTGGGGACACAAGTAGATCTTTGTCATATAGGTGTACACTTCAATATACAGTCAGAATATATGACATTAAAATGCGAAGTTCTCTAGCTAAAAAAGTAACAGGGAGATTACTGAACAATCGAAACGTGGTTTGAGGCAAACAGACTTTTAGGAAATAGCTTTTTAAGATGACATTTGGTTTTTTAACTTGTCTATTTAGATCTGTCTGGATTAAAAGTAGGTCCTCAATCATGCCATCAAATCACCATGTGGTTCAATATTATTATTGAAAGTAGTCTTTATGATTACTGTGATATGACTTCAACCGTTCTTCCCTGCCCTACTGTGCCAGAGGCTCCACTAACCAACACGGACAAGACGACAGCGTCAGATTAAAATTGTAACGATGAAAACACCAGAATGATCTACAACCCATGCCTGTTTAAATCTGTAAATCTGTATATTTGTATATATGTTGTTATATTACATATATTATAAATATAACAATTTCTTGGAGAAAACACTGTAACCACCACAGCTGCATGACCGACCTTGATGACTGACAACAAGCCACCCTTCCTCCAAAACTTCTCCAGGCTTGACTTCTTCTGGGGTCTCCTCCTCTCCCCCAAAAAACAGACGGGTGATCGTTCTGAACATTTCTCCTTGTATTCTCTTGGTGTGTTTTGTCTTTGCCGTTGTCCCTGTCCCCCTTCCTTCCTTTGCTCAGCGGGAACCTCACGTGTTGCGAGAGTCTGTGGCTGCTTACGAGGAGAGAAAATACTGGCTCACGGAGTCATGTGCGTGTTCATACAGCATCACTGCTCCCTACTTTGACACTAACACTAATCCATCTTTGACTGTTTGGGAGTGGGTGATGCCATGAGACCCTTCCTTCATTATCATTTTTCAAAATTCAAGCAATGTTTGGTCAGCTGACTTGGACGTCCAATGAAGTTTCTTCCAATACAGTGGTTTGAACAATGATTCGCACTCCCCCAGAATTTCATTGTTGGGGTCCATCTGTTTCTAGATATATGGGGGAGGGGCTCCCTTGGTAGTGCAAAGCTTGGTCTGCATCTTTCAGTGGCTCTGATGGCCCTATGTTTAGCCACTGCTCTTAATTCAAAAGGGACACTGAATTCGTTTCTGCAGTTCACACTAATTGTAATGGTGTTATATTGCTAGAGTGTTGTGTTTTCACCCAATGTCTCGCAGTTTGGCACACATCACAGAAATAAAGGCATGAATAATAGGATTAAAAACACTACTGCGGCCACAAGGATCAACTCCTAGTCAATCAAACTTGTATCACTATCTGGATTCCGCTTAAACGCATTTTTTTTTTTCATTGTTTCACGTCTGCAGCATCATAGTGTCCTCAGGGTTTAACTAACAACGTTTTAACCTCCACAGCTGCAACCAAACTAAACCGAGACAACCGGTAACTTCCAGCAGTTCACATCAAACTACATTCTGAGATAATAAGCGAACAATATGAGTCTAATATCTATAGCAGTGATGCTGCTCACCTATTTTTACTGGTATATGTATTTCTGTAATATAACTGCAGCGTCTTCTTACCTGCCGTTAGTGTTTCTCAGTTCGACTCGTAGAGCACTGTGGCGTGTCAGTTTGCAAATGTTCACAGGTGCCTCGCAATTAATCGTATAATCCTGCGAAAGTTGTAAGTGTAAAAACCCGAAACGCGGCTGTTGTTTTGTATTTCAAATGTCCAACCGATCTCAGGCAGCAGGGGACCCCGCCCACGTCCCCGCCCGCCCGGAGGAACCCACCAATCGGCGGCTGCGGAGTGAGCCAGCGGCTTGATTTGATTCTCGTCGAAGGCTAGACTTCGCCGTCAAGATCACTGCTGACAAGCTTGCTTGTTTCTTGGCACGTCTGTCCAGCTGCCTCAGCTGCGCTACAGGTGAATAGCCACAGGCATGGTAACCGGGCCGAGCTATTTTAGACGGCCTCTGGTGAAAACAGCCACCTGACACGTTTGTACACATGGAGCGTGTGTGCGTTTGCCTCAGGTGAACTCCTTTTGATACGTTTATTTTTGCTGTGCTGCATTTAAAGAGCCAAATCCTTTGTCAGAGACACTGGTGTCTCTTTGTCTCCACCTAAGTTTGATCAGATTAAATGGTGAACAATGGTGAACTTCACCTAGAGGACACCAGTCTTAGTTACATGTTAAGATGTGTACTGTAAATACTCTTGACGCTCTTTGAAGGCGTCTTGTCAATGTCCCACGTAGACAAGACCCTCTTCACATCGTACAGAAATTCATAACCAGACGCATTAAAGCAAAAAAAGGTGTTTGCATGTGTATTTTTCACTTTGAGATTTGTGGGCAATGCGTTTCCAGCCCGCACATCTTTGGGCCTGTGGGAGGAAATTTGAATACCTGGAGAAAAGGCACACAAGAAAAGCATCAAGGCGAGAGATGAAGCTTTCACTTTCTAGCTGTAAGTCCACAGTGAATACCGTATTTTTCAGTTCAGCAGTCCATATCTCAGTGTCAATGAAGATGAGGATTGGAGAGTGCGGAGAAAAAGCCAGTGGATGTTCACTGCATCTGTTAGAACTAGTGGAAAGCAAGAAGGCCTATGAGACAGAGTAAACCCTTTTTAGGTCACACTTTTTCCAGAGCTGTCATTTGACATTTAGGACCACCTTGGATGCGCTGCTCTGATCAACTGTGCGCCTCTGTCATATGGCGCCACCCAGTGTTTCTTGACATGAACCGGTCATATGCCATTGCTGCCTTTCTTCCAGAAGATGGCGCAGTTGCTCTACTGAGGCTCTGCGAATGGTACACTGGCAAGTGCACCACCGTGTCATTTCACTAAATGAAGTGTGGCAGGTGACAGGACTGACGACACCAAATTAACGTAGTTGCCACGTTGAAACGCGGGCCGGTCCTAGAACGGCATCTTTGATCAAAAAAAAAAAAAAAAAAAAAAGTCATGCTGTAGTCTTAACTTCAGTTTAATGAAAGTTACAATCACACATTCCCCTGTTTGGTTCCCTTCCAAAATGAGGGAAACACAGGTGACTGGCTGCGTGGGAACAAGTCAACGGACGTAGCCCAGTGATCCGCAGCCACGCAGATGAAGAATTAGTCATATGTGTGAATAGCTTCGAACGCCACCGCATTTGTCTCTGCACTGTAATAGCCTGGCGCCCTGTCCAGTACAATGGAAGGATGCATGAATAGATGTTTCTCAGCACATATTGGAAACAACATGAATTCCTTACATAAGTGCTCATAGTAGGGGCTGAAGTGTTGTTTTGCATCACCTCTCCATCCATCTGCAAATCTGCGTATTTGGACCACACGGTGCCACGATGTGTGACCATAATTTGGGATAAATCACGTGGTCGTGTACGTATGGTAATTCAAGTCATTTGCTACAGTTCCCAGTTCGTGTTTTTGTTGTTGTAAAGTGTGTGAGCATAAAAGCTTCTTCCTGCGCACTTGAGCAGTGATACGGGAGGTGGGGAGGGCCCTCGGGGCGAGCACACCCCTACCGCCTGTGTCAGAGTATTTCAGAACAGAGGCCAGCATTTAGTCATTCTTCATGAGAGCTGCACACACACTTGTATGCTGAAGTCCACTCTGACTTGTGGACCACAGGAGGATATATATATCTCTCTGTTTTCCTACGGATTCGAGGACCACGGTTTGATTTACTTCTTTATCCCTCGGTGAAACTTTGCGTCGCGGCCACAGGATACTTTTACGCACAGTTATTTAACACCCAAAAAGGACAATGCCTCGGTCTTTCTTGGTCAAAAAGTACTTCGCTAAACAAAAGCCAAACTACAGTGAACTGGAATGTCAGAATGGTGAGTTGAGAAGTTGGTATGTTGCTTGAACGAATTATGAAAGCATCCTTACGTAATTGCGCAAACTAGATTTAAAGAAAAAAAACCCACACACGTTCTTTTAAGTGTAGTTGTTCATTTCTAGTCGAATGGAACGACATTTTCTAGATAAAATTTGTTGGTGCCTGGTTCAACAAAAACCAGGCTACTCCCTGTTCAAGTCGGGGCCCGTTAGTTGCTCTTTCCCCCCTTTTCTGCAACCAGACAGAGCACCATTCATGTTACAAGCCCTTGTGAATACGTGGGAGGAAACGGCCCACGAGACCTTCCCATGGCTCCAGCTTTTTGCTCAGTAAATGTTGAGGGGGAAAAGAAAATGGCAATTTACAACCAAAACAACTACAAACCGAGTATGTGTAGTTGGTGAAAGAATAAAATGCATTTGAAATGGTGAATCTGTTGTCCATTGTTCTATAATAATCAATGAAATGTCACAGAATTATGGTGTACTCTCCTACACTCGCTGTGGGTGTTAACCATCCTCTTCCCTCTCCTCTCAGACACTTCCCTGGAGAGGTATCCTCTTGCTGAGCTCTCATCAGGAGACAACACCTCTGCTGCCACCTGCTTCACTACAGGTCTGGTGTGGGACCTTAGTGTCCTGCCTGCCCTCTACCTGCCCACTTCCCAAACAGAGCCCTCCGCCACTCCAGGCCCCCTGGACCTCAGCTCCCCGTCCAGCCTCAGTAGCAGCGCCAGCAGCAGTGGAGAGGAGGATGAAGGACGCACATCAGACCCCCCCAGCCCTGAGCCCGTGCACACATACGCCCCTCGCCAGCGGATGAAATGCACTGGCATTATGGCTCATGTCAGTCCCCCGGAGGAGGAGGAGGAGAGAGAGCCCCCCGTCACAGCAGCCAGGCCAGCCTTCCTCTGCAAACACTGCCCCAAAGAGTACACTAGCCTGGGGGCGCTGAAGATGCACATCCGCTCGCACACCCTGCCCTGTGTGTGTACCACCTGTGGAAAGGCTTTCTCCAGGCCGTGGCTGCTGCGCGGCCACATCCGCACACACACAGGTAGGTTTCGTTTTTAAAGACATTCTACAACATTACACATCCTTCCTCATCTGCTAAATATCCACTTGATTCTTGAGTGAAGAGATAAGTCTACAAGTTCCAGTTAAACTGTAAATTGCTGTCATTGTGAGTCACCAGGTAACTCCCTCATCATGTGGGCTGTGAAGTAAGAGAGTGGGATATCCATTACAATCAGTTTGATGAGCTCAACACTTGATCAGCAGACAGTATCACATAGGGACGCCCTCTGTAGACCCTGCGCTCATTGATCACTCATTGTGTTTAATGTCCCAGCGACAATGACTCGTCAGCTAATTATCTTATCACGGCTGCTGGGGAGGACAACAAAATAAGGACACGGGAGACAAAAGGGTTTAAAGAATGCCTGAAGGCTCTCTGCTATCACCGAGCACTTAGTACCTGCAGCAACTTGTCAGCATGCTAATCTCATTTGGCTCTTATTGAATCATGCTAATTCAGTCAGGCTCTGACCCCACCACCAGCCTACCATGTGCTTCTTCATTATCTTCAGAATGCGTGTGCGTGTGACTGAGTGTGTGTGAGTGTGTGCGTGAGTGAGAGGTGTTAATGGAAAGCTCTTGTGAGCTCAGAGATGCCTGACTGTTGGCACTGTATGACGGCAGTGTTATGGCCACATCTAAAGGGAAAGCCAGGGAAGTCATATGACATGTGTTTCCACTTTTTTTCTGTCCAGGTGAGCGTCCGTTCTCCTGCCCCCACTGTAACCGGGCCTTCGCTGACCGATCCAACCTGCGGGCTCATCTGCAGACCCATGCCGAAGTGAAGAAGTACCAGTGTGGCGTCTGCTCTCGCACCTTCAGCCGCATGTCATTGCTGCAGAAACACAGCTCCTCAGGGTGCTGCTCCAGCACGGTGTGAGACTCCATGGAGAGAGACAGAGGGAACCACTCAGAGTGCAGGGCAGTGGAGGGCTAGTGGACACAGAGCGGGGGTCTACACGAGCCCAGCTGGCCTGTTGATGACCTATAAGGCCACAAAGAGTGGCCTGCTTTGAGCGACCTGGAGGGAATCAAGCCTCATTAAGGATCTGACACTACAATCGTCTTAGCTTCTCTGCTCCATTAAAAAACCGCTAAGGAGCAGATTTTTCTTCCATTCTAGACGCAAGTCTTGAGGCTGGACCAAATCTGAACCGAGCAATGCCCACACTTGATATCAGTCCCTTTGTTGCCATTGTGCCCATTCCAAAGACCAAATATGTCGTGAACTCATTGGGGTAAGAGGTGTTCTTTCCTGTCTCTGTCCTGGTGCTGGCCAACTCAGGATCATGGCCTAGACACAGCTGCTGAGAGGTAGGGGTGCGTGGGTGGAATGAATCTCTCAGCGTGCCTCAAATACACACACACACACACACACACACACACACACACACACAAAAGCAAATGCACACACAGCTGTCCCTGGTACTGTGGCGTAGATAGACGAGGTGCTAACAGGTGCTACAGCCATGACCTTCGCCGGTTGATAGCAGGTGACTTCCACTGCCCTTGGTTTGCTTAAGAAAAAAGAGGAAGCATGTCATCACAAAAGAATGGCATCAGTTAGTCTTTTTCACCAGTGGGGATCCTTTTAAGCCTCTGTTTTGACTACATCCAAAGCTTCTCTTTAATCTGATGAGTGTCAGAGATAGGAAAAGCCGTTCTGTTATTTTCTAAATAAGCTTCACTTTGCAGCTCCACTGCAACGTGGATGACAATGTAAGCCATTCACTCAAGGTTACTACAGTGTTAATAATACCAGCCAAAGCCATATTTTGTAACTTAAATGAGTTTGTGCCTTCAAATTGTATAACTTTTGAAACCAAAATGTGCCTTTTTTTTTTCTTTTTTTTTTACCTCAGTTAGTATTTGTGGCGTTAGAACGACATTGATTTCAGTATTAGTATAAATTAGCACCAAACAGTTTGAAAATGCAATAAGGCTGGGACCAAAGAATTTTAAAGTTTACACCATGAAGACATGGTTAACTAATATGTGATCATAACCCTATAAATGGACGAAAGATGATTTTTTAACTTTCCTAAACATTTTATGGCAGTGTTTTATAGTGCAATGTGCAGATGATGTGTTATTTCAATTTTGTACCATGCTTGTGTGTTCACTTCTATTTCTTGTATGTTGTAACTGATAAATTTTCATTCAATAAAGTAATTTATGTTTATTAAAACCTGCTCTCATTTGCATTAGTGTAAAAATATTTCCACATTTGTACACTTTCATCTCCTCTTTGATATGATGTGGAAATAGGTGCCCTTGATTCGTTAGTTATAAAAGTCTGTTTGATCATTAACTGGGAGCTTTCTGTTCAGCATTTTGACACGAGGAGTGGCGAGTGAACTGATCATTGTCCTGAAGCTGAATTGCAGATGTGCAGGTGAACACACTGTGTGATGGACGGGAACAAATGAATGCACCTGCTTCCAGTTTCCACCTGCCATCTACCTCTCACTGTCACTGTGCAAACACTGTTGGAAATGTGAACATGAGTGTGTGTCTGCGTGTATAGTTAAAAGACAACTTGAGTGAAAGTCAACTTCTGTTATCGGTCAATCCCAAGATTTAACATGGAGACATATGTGCTCACTACAGCTCTTGAAATGATCCTAAAGTGGAATTCTAGTAAGCTGTGTCCGTGATTGCAGTGTGTGTGTATATTTTTTTCCTCCTCAGGGAGAGTATAACATTCTCCTCTTCCTCCGCCTAGACAGTGAGTCAGAGTTTGCCCAGACTGGAGCTTTAGGTTCCCATGGCTCCTCTGCTCTCAGTCAGTAAGTCAAGCCACTAGTCAGTCAGTCTGTCAGTCGGTGTGCGTGGGCTGAGACTCAGTCCGGCCAGCACAGAGTGAGGTAAGCTGTTCCACGGCACAGTTCCTTATTTCCTTCTGAGTCAGGGAAATGTGCTCACCGCTACCAGCCAAAACGACCACTGTAGCATGGAGCAGTGACTCACCTCACACACTCTGTGCTTCAAACAAAACTGCTTATACAGTTCCTAAAACATCTGTCTAATGTGGAACTAATGTGAGAGTCCTTGATTGTGGTTCCATTTGGCCATTATGTTCTTGTGTCTTCTTCCCAGGATGCTCTTGGATGGATAGAGGGGCTATTAAAATCTCAGCTGTTGGAGGTTAGCACAGGACTATTTTGATGAGGTCAGCTGATATGTCCTGAGGTGAGGGTGTTAGCTCTGCCAGCAAGGACAATTGAAACAAGTCCCTCATTTACACTCTATTCTGAAGATTGCCTGTTGTTTGACTATTGTTGATGATTTTCATCCGTGCAGTCTCTTATCACTTCATTATTGATGAGGTGCTGCCTCTGCAGAGCGGGTAAGGGTTAAAAAAAAAAAAAATCTATATATCAACATTTCTGCCCATCTTGTCTTCACCTTTCAAGTCTTATTAGGTCAACATTGCCGCAGACGCTGCGCAGCCTCATTTGGCCAGTATAAACTCATACATTTCAAATCTTTGCTGCATCACACATTGCTGTACTTATTTCTGCCTTTTTATAGAGAAATGAAAACACAACATGCTCCCCTTCTTGTTCCTTGGGGAAAGTGGAGGGCCTGGATCTGAAATGTGAGAGCGTTTTCCTGCTGTGTGCTTTACAGTGCCAGAGCACTCACTGTAATTTACCAAAAGTGGCTGCTATTTATGCCATAAAGCATGTGTTTAACATTCCTGAACCCCACTGTGTTTGTGTATTCCTCGCTCTCTCACTCGCTCGCTCTCTCCCACTCACTCTCTGCCTGCCTCCATGGCTGTATTTCTATTTATGTGTGTGTGTGTGTGTGTGTGTGTGTGTGTGTGTGTGTGTGTGTGTGTGTGTGTGTTTGAAACAGTCCCTACAGAGCAGCAGCCCTTTCCCTCTTCACAGAAGGATCATCTCTCCCCCTCTGAGATAAGGCCGACAGGAAGTGGGAGTTTACATTGGCCTACTTTACCCAAAAAAGCAGCCCTGGGTCGAGGAGCTGCAGAGCTCAAGTGCTGTTTCTGCTGCACTTTGCCACTACCAGCACCATGTCCAACCCCCCCCCCCCCAAAAATCAGCTGTCCCACCCATTGCTGGTCTTTTATCCATGCTTTCGGGGTGGAGTTGGGTGGTCAGGAACTAAAGAGTGGCCTTCGGTGCAGCAGCAGTTTGGTCTCATGGCCTGGGAGACAGGAAAGAGCTGTCAGCATCTCATAAACAGGACTCATCCTGCACTCATGACACAAGACCTGGAGAGAACTCTCCCAGGAACCACCTTCAGACACTTGAACTCCAGACTGCAGTTCATTCTGCTGCTTGTCAATGACCGGCTCAGGATAAACCATAACATAGACACTGGATATGTGTAGGCTGACATTCACACATGTGACTATCACCTGAAAGTCAGTTGCCGTTTTGCTTACACGTTACAGTCACTTGATATTTACCTGATTATCAGCGGTGGACAATCCAAATAAAGCATGACTGCATCGCAATGTTACTTGGGAATTGCAGAGCACTTCTTTACTCTCTAATGTTTTGGGTGGTGCTCACTTTCCCTACGTTTGGTGGTAGTCCTTGTCCGTTGAAGATTTTCTCCATTGTTGTAATCTCTCTCTGACACAGTTAAGTTCAGAGAACCTATGTAAAAGTCAGAATGCAGAGCTAATTCCTCTTCACTGAGCTGCAAACAGGCCAGAGACAGCCGCTGCATGTGGTAAATAAGGCCAAGAGTGGTAACACCACAAGTATGCTTAATGATGGATTTGATCAGGCTGTGGAGTTGCCCCAAGGCTGAATTGGAGAAGTGGTTGGGTGGGTTAAGGGATGGGGGTAAGGGGTGCATATTAAAGAGTAATGAATCACACACTCAGTCACAGGGTCGCCGGCTATGAATGTGCTCTCTGTTGGTTTTCCTGGAGCCTGGAGTTTACTAACTGATGACGCAGGCTGGACTTGATCAGAGACATGTGTTGCTGCGGACTCAATGCCAGTGAGAAGCATAGCGAGAGAGAGGAGAAGGGGGGGAGAGGTAGAGGGATGGATGGCGCCTGAGTTCTCTGCTTTTCCTCTGTGTGTCCTAATGGGGCATTGCCTCACACCGGGGCTGATGGGACGTGAAGGGAGAAGGAGGGAGAAAATAAACCCAACTTCTACCCTGGGATGGGAAACAAGAGATTCTCAGAGAGTATCTGACCCAGCTTTCTTAACTCTCATTACTCCCAAATTCCTGCGTGGCATCTCGGCCAGCTGAGGAGCAGTGTGTCTGCTGGAGACAAAAGCAACAGGAACAAATTTTCTTCTGGTCTTAACAGAATGAAAAAAAAAAGATGAACATGATGCTAATTGGTCGCTTCTTAATCAAACAAGGCTGACCTTAGGCTCAGCCATGCTCTGAGCTAAGTGCTAACGTCACAGTAACAATGATAACATGAAGATGTTTAGAGAGTCTGTTTACCATGTTCACCATCATAATTTAGCATGTTAGCATGCTAACATTTTCTTTGTAGCAGTAAACACAAAGTAGAGCTGATGTTGATGGGAATGTAATATGTTTTGCAGATTTTTGGTCATGAACCAAAGTACTGTGCAAATTAAAAAAATTCTAACCTCTTGGTGGTGCTTTGACTAATAACCACAAAATGTCATCCTACAAAAAAAGGCATAGGATCACCAAAGTCACCATGATTCATCCTCTGGACAAAGTGAATGTCTGCACAAAATGCAATGCCCATCCAGTCTGGACCAAAGTATTGGACCGACCGAACAAAAGACCCACTTTGCCATCCATACAGCCACACTGCTAGCATGGCTAAAAACATAGGGAGTCCCCCTCACATGTTAAGCCCACACTTAAGACTCTTCCTCGCCTGACAATGGAGGAAATATCACCTGTTTGCTACACTGGAATGCACCTGAGCATACTTTCCCAGACAAGGTGCAAAAGGACGTTGAGCTGTTGCCGGAGGCTTCAACAGAGTATTACGAAAGAGGTAATATAGATTTGTGCCCACCTGTCAGGACATGTCACTGTGAACCAGTGTGTAAACAGCATTGCATGGTGCGCTGGGAAACAGATTATTTCCCCACTGGTTCCTTAGTTTTCAAGGCTTTGGTTTGTTGGAACTGTGTGTGAAAAGGGAGAACCACCTACTTGGGCAAGCCCGATCATGCCGTGATTAAATATCTTGCACACGTTAACATCACTGACAGGAAGAGGACTGCTAATTGAGTCATGATAGAGTCTGTAGCATGTGTTGTTTCCCATGAACAGCCTAACAAAGGCCACAGAGTCTTAAAGCCACACCAGCATAAGAGATGGGCATGTTTGGAGCAGGAAAAGGAGTTAGATTTGTCACTGTTGCAGGCTGAGGTGTCAAGTGCTTCCCATTTGTTCCTATGGAGATCAAAGAAAGTTAAGACTTGAGGCAGCGCCGCCCCAGGAACAGATGTATGGCGTCAAAACACACCTGCAAATAGTAAACACCAACAACCTACTTCATGTACACACACACAGATTACATACAGCAGCTGTCATATTGCCATTCATCAATACAGATGCTTTTACACCATCTCCAACATCTTCATATACAAACACACAAATGTAGGTGAACACACAGGCATAGACACTGAGGAGTGCTCTTCTGTGTGGGAGGCCTACGCAGCAGCTGGTTATGATGGAAAACACCAGGCACTCCTGCCGACACCCCACAGGCCGTCCCTGTCATTGTGACGCACCGTGGGCTGCTGATTCCCCAAACGGCTCTGAGGCTCCAGACCTGGAGGAGAGCGACTTATTCATCTGCAGTCCAGCTTTCAAACAGTTCCAACCAAACAGAGAACTAGTTGATTGTGCACAATTGGTTCCCAAACAATAGACGCACACAAACACACACACAAACACACACACAACCACACACGCGCGCGCGCGCGGAACGAGTAAGCAAGCACACGCACAATCCCAAGTCTATGCACGCACACAGACTCATGCGCACAGTCCTGCACATGTTGAAGCCATTATCCTGTTGCTTGTTAAGTCATTACTCCATAGCTTGTTATTTTCTCAAGCAAGAGAAAGCAATCTATCCACAAAGGAGTGCTGAGAGATTTGCCACCCGACTGAGCCTTGGGATATGGGAAGTTACCCTGAAATCTGAGGAATGTGGTGAGGTCTGAAACCTAAGGAACAGAAAAAAAAAAAGTCCTCCTCTGGAATAGACAGGCTTGTTTCCCGGAGTCTCCGGGTCGTAGCTGCAGCCAAGACTGTATGAGATGTCCACAGGGGAGGGAGTATTATAGACATTACTGATGACAGTGCAGAAAAGTTTCAGTCCACCAATGGGACATGGAGGAACTGACATAGTCCGAGAGCTTTGACATATTCGTGGTGGATCTCAGACATCTGGTTTCCATTTCCCTCCTCTCCCAAGACAGTGAGTGCTGGCAGTGGGGCTTTTCAATGAAATCGTCTATTCGACTTCCTGTGCTATCAGTTTAGCATAAGTGTGTGCAGCACAAAGGGTAATGAAAGCAAAGCAATAATCAACACATAGGCAGTTATTGAAGTGTACTTCACCGCTTTCCTCCAGGCTTTTTTTTTTTTTTTTTTTTTTTTTAGATCCCCAACCCCAAGCCCTGACGCCACCCTCAGAGTTTATTAGCAGGAACATCCCATGAGCAGCCGTTTTCACAGCATCCTCTCCCCTCTGCTCCACACTAAGAAAACCTGCGAGCCAGCACACTCTCACCACATTGCTAATGAGTGACACATGCCCCCTAGCTCCGCCGCTGACACCTAAGATCAAAGCCCTGGAAGAGAAGGTTCAAACCCAGACTCCTCCAACCCCCATCATCCCCTCTTTGACACCCACGCGATATGTCTGAGGGCAGCCAAATGGTGACACACCTGTCCTTTCTACATTTAACACAAGCAGCGGCGGCGTGGCTGTCTTGTTCTTCCGTTCACAGGAGCAGTGTGTGGGTAAAGTAATTTGTATTCCAGCTGCGGATGATAAGAGATCAGATGACACCATCCAGTTATGTTGCATAGCAATGTGAGAGACATAGATGAGACACTGTGCACAGACAAAATTATTCATCTGCCCTAAAGCCTGTGGGTGGACAGATTAAGGCAGGAAACACTATTATGGAAACCTGATTGCAAAAGTCTGGATCAACACTGAATCTCTCACTCCATGATCCCTGCAGTCCCTTTCATTATATCAGTTGCTTCACCGATCTTCAGCTGAAATATTGTCCAAGCAGTTTCCATACTGTTGAAGGGCGTCAAGAACAGAGCTGGTAGACAGGGGAGAGAGGGGAGGGGGAGCTAGCCAGGGCAAAGGCAGGAAATCCCAATGCAGCATGAACTATTTTCCTCCATAGTTCCACCAGAACAGCTCTTTGTACCAGTCCCCCGCCCCCCTCTATCGGGCCTCTGTCTGACAACCATCTACTGCTGTTCTATGAGGCAACCGCACCACTACCACCACCACCACCACTGTGGAAAAAAACAATCCAAACCTCTGTCACACACACACACACACACACACACACACACACACACACACACACACACACATATGTACATAGTTCACTCGTGGGCTGTTACTCAGCAGTGCTGGGGGTTGTGGAGTGGGGATCAAAAGCGTGGGGTTCCCCTCCATCTGAGTCCAAAGTCCTGCTGTGGTTAGAGTATAGACAGAGAGGCACCTTACTTTACACAGAGCCCCCAAATGCCAAAAACACTCAAGTATACAAAAAAAGAAGCACACAACTACATTGAAAAAGCTCCTTTCCTGCTACACAAATTGAACACAGGAGGGAAATGATCTGTAGCAAATCGAGGTCTTTTTCTTTCTCGTTCTTCTCTTCAAACATTCCTTGGCAGTAACTCTCAACCCCCTCACAGAATCACTTGATCATCGAGGACACACATGCTCTTCATGTGACTCCAATGAAGAGATGGGTCTTGCAGAGGCATATTGCAACAAAACTCAGTTCTGTCCACGGCTCTCATTTCACAGTGACACACATTCCATTTCATTAAGAGCGAACAGTTGGAGGAATGAGAGAAATTCAGGTCAGTGACACTGGTAAAGGAACAGGAAATCAAATATCAGCGTTTGACTCCTTACCACTGTGAAACACCAAATGTGTGTTTCCATATTGCAACATCAAATCCAGACAAAATGCTGATTTGTTGCAGAGCCAGAACCAGCCTGCGCTTGACTTGCCTTTATTTTATGCAACAGTCAGACCCCATGCAAAGACAGAGGCCTCCAAAAAAGCCCACAAGGGGACAAATTCAAGGCTGTAGAAGAGGCAAGTGTAAGTATATAGTGGGCGGGAGTAGGCAAGGCACCTTGCAACAGCTGGTCTGAATTATCCATGGGGTTGGGGGTAGTCGGCTCAGGGAGGTGGAGGGGAGGCGTGGAGACTCCTGGCGCCAGGATCGGGCCAGCAGGTCAGGGAGGATGACGATTACCAAAATACTAGCAGGCAGCCGTAGCCCTGCAGAGAGGGGGTGTTCCTGGCTCACACTGCTCACAAGCTACAGGATGGACAGACCGTCGGGGGAGAGTGTGTGTGTGTGACAGAGAGAGGGACGCTCCTACTTCCACTTCCTATGAGATAGCCCCTTCCTGTCATTGAGAAACACCATGTTAATGACTGTTAGGTGTAATGACCTTTATTCTATGAGTTGTGTTCTATTGGAACACAACCAGACAAGTGTAGTCGGGTTTATATGAGCCCGACACTGACTTTATGATATTAATTAGTCCTTTTAGAAGTTTTATTTTGTAAATGTAGCTGTTGTTCCCGCTCCTGATGGATTACCATTCGGTACAACCAGATGCTTGCAAGGTGCAGGACACTCAGAAGTTTCCGTTTGTGCTTCCTCTCAGGCTGAGCTGACCACATGTGAACAGACTCAAAACTGTGAGGTTACTGGTGGAATATGGTGGCATGGCTCCCTCTGCTGGTGAAGGTGCAGCACTGCAAAATGTCATCCAGGAGAATGCATGTTTCTGTGTTTGTGAACATATTTTTCTTCGAAGATTTTCACGTATTCACTGTCAAGTGTGTTCAAAGTTAATCTACATCAAGACAAAGCAAGAAACAGTAAGACACTAAGTATTCAGACCCTTTGCTACGACACTTGAAATTTAGCTCAGGTTCCTCCCATTTTTTCTTGATCATCCTTGAGATGTTTCTACACCTTGATTTAAGTCCACCTGTGGTAAATTCAACTGATTGGACGTGATTTGGAAAGGCACACACACACACACCTGTTTATATAATGTCTTACAGCTGACAATGCATATCAGGGTAAAAACCAAGCCATGAGGTGGAAGGAACCGCCTGCAGAGCTCAGAGACAGCATTGTGTTGAGGCACAGATCTGGGGAAGGCTACAGAAAGATTTCTGCTGCATTGAAGGTTCCAAAGAGCACAGTGGCATCCATAATTCTTCAGTGGAAGTAGTTTGGATCAACCAGGACTCTTTCTAGAGCTGACCACCAGGCCAAACTGAGTAATTGCGGGAGAAGGGCCTTGGTAAGAGAGGTGAGCAAGACCAAGATAGTCAGTCTGGCTGAGCTCCAGAGATACTGTTTGGAGATGGGAGACATTTCTAGAAGGACAACCATCAGTGCTGCACCCCACTCTGGGCTTTATGGCAGAGTGGCCAGATGGCAGCCTCTCCCCAGTGAAAACACATTGGAGTTTGTAAAAAAAAAAAAGAAGATAAAAAGCACCTAAAGGACTCTGACTATGAGAAACAAGACTCTCTGGTCTGATAAAACCAAGGTTGAACTGTTTGGCCTAAATTCCAAGTGTCATTTCTGGAGAAAACCAGGCACCACTCTTCACCTGCCCACTACCATCCCAGCAGTGAAGCGTGTTGGTGGCAGCATCATGCTGTGGGGGTGTTTTTCAGCAGCAGCCAAAGGGAGACTGGTCAGGGTGGAGGGAAAGCTGCACAGAACAAAGTACAGAGATATCCTCTATGAAAACCTGATCCAGAGTGCTCAGGACATCACACTGGGCCGAAGGTTCACCTCCCAACAGGACAATGACCCTAAGCACACGGCCAAGACAACACTGGAGTGGCTTAGGGACAACTCTGTGAATGTCTTCAAGTGGCCCAGCCAGAGCCCTGACTTGAACCAAGTCAAACCTCTTGATACGGTTTACCCCCTAACTATGGTAACATCTAATTATAAAATCTATATATTTTTTTTATTACTTGAATTGTATTGCTTTTCAGTGGATTATTGGAAAAATATATATATTGCAGATATAAGTCAAAGTTTCTTTAAAGGATCTTCTTATTCTTTAAACAAGGCTTTGCTTGTGTCATTGCAGTGGGTTTTTTCATTGTTACCAGTCCATTTTCATTGACTTAAATATATTGTCATAAAACTCAAAAAGTTGAATAACAGCCCTCTTGGATGATGTAAACAGAACTTGAAAAAGATATTGATGGTGATTTTATATTTTTTTCCTATTACCTGGATACAGCACTACATGTCTTTCACCCAGCCTAATATCACTCTTAACACAACCATCACCCATCTCAAATAAAATTTAGAAACTGATTATTATTCTTTTTTTTATGTGTTATGTGTGGTATGAAACTGAACACTGTCGTAAACTTTAAAACATTCCTCTGTAAATTACACCATTCAAGTCACATATGTGCGATCTTATTGTTGAGGAGACTTTTGAAAATCTTTTCAAGAAATCACTTGAAATGACAGAATATCAGCAGACATCATTGGCATTGGAGACACTTTTTCATTTTTCTTCATTCTTCCTTTTAAAAGTGCAAGGGACACAGCTACACGGTATTTTTTTTGGTAGACTAATGGAAGGCTGGAATAAAACCTACCAAGAATTAGCCTCAGACCTCCTCTTTTTGAACAGACCCTTGGTCTTGTTGAAGTCTTATTTGGGGGTCAAAGGTCACATACTTATGAGATCACGTTCGAGCATCCATTTCATGAGGCGTACACCAATGATCATGAGCTCAGTGCGTTGACATCAGGCCACAATATTGCTATGTTACAGTAAAGCACATCTTCCCCTCCACGTAAAGCTGGAAACAAGACCATTAACATTCAGTTGAACAAACATCACATAACTATGTTACTAGACCTTCTGGGCATTGAGAAAAAAACTGCTACATGAACAACTAAGGCCAAAAAAGGAGTGTTATTCATATAACCTAAGAAAGATCTAATCTCGCACTGATGACTTTCTACATTTGACAATTTCCTTTCTTCTGTACACGATGCTGCCTCCTGGTCTGGGTTCCTGCTGGTAAAATAACTCCTCTTGGTTGACTCTCCATCTCCACAGTAAATCACACCTGGAGAGATGGATCATCAAAACACCACTTACCGTTCTCTTTTGACATGAAAGAATAAAAAAAGTATATGTGAAATCTTTCCAGGGGATACTGCTTTAGAGTGTTTCATAGAGAACCAAAAGGTTGATCAAATAATATTATAGTGTTGGCTTTTAAACCATTAACTCATAGTTTTAAGTCATAGTCAACTTCTCCTCTTCCAAAACAAGAACATTTGATTTACATTTCTCCTTTTTAAAACTTAGAGTTTTTAAATTCCTTATGTTCATTGAGATCCTTCTGTTTCAGAATACCACAATGCACCTACCGCAGTATGACTAAATGTATGAAAACAAACATTCATTTAGAATGCCATTTCAAAGGCAGCCATGGTTAATGCATTTCTGCGAAAATGGGGACATGTGATTAAAGCTCTGTGGCGGTAGAGGGCAGCATTGCTCATAATCACAAAAGCTTCCACCAAAAGTGCAAGTTTTGCTGCATATTTTTAATCCTCCTTTAACTAACATGCAGTAATAATAAACAATTACCTGTAACACTCTCACAGTAGAATTTGCATCTTGACACAAATTCTGCTGGTTCAGATTCTTTCACTTCTGTTTTTGTATCAACCACGGGTAGGAAGACTCCTTCTGAGACTCCATGTTCACACTATTCTGGTACTGCCAGTTAGGAGATGACAACAGACTGCTAACACACTGTCCTATTGTGCACTAAGAGCAGTGTGAGAGAAGAGGTGGAACTGAGACAAACACACATGGGGCCAGCTGTTCAAGTGTCTGGCCTGCTGCCGGGAAGTAGCACTTCTATGAATGTCAAGCTGATCTTTCTGTTCCGTCCCAGAGAGTGAGACAGGAGCACAGGGCTTCCCCTCAGGGCTCTCTTCACCTGCTCCTGCTCCAGCTTCTTGCTGCTCGACATCCTGGGGACCCCCATAGCTCCGACTGGCTGTTAAATGTTGGCAGGATCTCTCACAGCCCTCGGTAGGAGGCTATACGTAGGTGGGACTGAGGCTGATACCCTCTGCTGGCTGAAAAAACTAGAGCCAAGCAACAAATCACTGACTTGACAGTTGCTAAAATGTGTGACGTGTAAATGAACCCTCTATGATGCATACACGGACCAAAAGAAACTTGAATACAGGATTGTTACTTATGTTATGACTGGGAAGGGCAGGAGCATCAGTAGAGGCCAGGACGCTAAATCTGAGCTCTCATTCAGATGAAAGAAACACAACATGTAGATCCAATTTCTGTGATTATGTTATTGTGAATCTAAAAGATTTTTTTTTTTTCCTTCACTGTTTTCTTTTTGTAAGCCTTACCGGTTCACTGGAATGTACACAGTACCACAATTTTGGTTTGGTTTGCTTATTTTATTTAACAAAATGAGAAGTAGAACATTATAGTCAATCACACACAATGACATCAATGTCAAGGATGACACCATAAAGTCCGACATTTACACTGTGGTCCTTAATGTGAGGGTGCAGGACTCCAGGTGACGAGGTGATGTCACACTGCCAACAAAACTACACAATAAATACCCACAGTTCACCGTCCCAGTGGAGACACTCTGCGTCAAACATCCCAAATATGAATTCTAAAATCTCACATACAAATGATCTCGTTTATGATAAGTTGACACTCCCGTAAGCCATAAATTGACATCCACACGTCTCCTCCGGTCTCTGTTCAAGTGTGTTTGTTCAGGGAGTCGGTCTCCCTGCCTAAGATGATTTTTCTCCTGAGTGATCTGTGTCAGTTTGCTTGGATTCTGCCTGGCAACCAAGTGAACTAAGTGAACTCACAAGTTGATGGTGTAACACATTTGTCAACTGTTGGCTGCGTCTCTCTCTCTCTCTCTCTCTCTTTCTTTTTGAGCAGTTGCCATGGGCGACAGGTAATGTTGTCTTCTGTGGGAGAGGTGCACTTTGGTTTACGCATGAATGCATTTGCACGTGTGTATAAAGGAAATATACAAGGGCTTGGAGCCCGTGTAAACTGTGAAAGAGCTGCCATGCGGCTTGCTGAAATGCCTCTCATTGTGACAGCGGCTCTGTCTAAACAGCAGTTATGGTAAGAGGCCGAGCACTGCCACCTGCATCCCTTGGACATCTTCAACAGACCCCCAACAGGCCTGACAGTAAATTAGATGAAGCTATGCCTACCCTGACAGTGAGATGCTGTAGGTCACTAACTGAAGGTCTTTCCAGGCAGCTAGACAGGCTTCCCTTCCAAGTCTATTTAAAGTCAAGCAGAGCAACTGAAGTCATGGCCCGCTGTTTAGAAACAGTGATTTCATTGGAACCTAAATACAAGAGATTAAAAACATGGAGGAGTATCTTTGTGTGAACTGAGCAGTATGGATGTGGCTTTTAGCAAAAACCCACATGGCAAACATTTATCGTTTTAACTGTGGTAGAAATGTGTCTGACATCGGTGGTGTGGGTGTATAAAATGAGGCAGATAAACGGCAAGATCTAGTCAGCAATCACCATGCAGGGAACATCCATCGGTATGAATAAGATGAGTTTGGTTTTCAGAAATGTCTTCATGTTTTTTTTTTCCCCCCTTGAAAGTCAATCGATTTGTGTTTCGTCATGGTGACTTTATCCACAAAGAGAAACGTCTGTGTCAGTTTAAAAAGCCGCCCAACTGTATTCTCCATATGAAAAAGGTAGAGTAGATGGTTTCCGTACCACTACATTCATGTCCATCATTACAAACCACACAACAAATTAATCTCTCCTTGCTCCGGATTGTTCATCATAGTGTGTTTAAAGGAAGCTTTCGAGCTCCTGAGTGATGTGTCTAAGTGTCTGTGCAGCCTTGTTAACCCTTTGCTTCTGCTTTATTGGGCAGGAGGGGGCTGCAGCAGGGCTCTCACTGGGATCCTGGAGTGCGTCAGATTGTCTGCGAGCCTGTGTTTGGATAAGGCAGCATGCCCATTGTCTCTGATGCCCCAGCTGGGCCGAGGTATGCCTCCATGCTCCTGAAATAGAAAGACAGCTGAGGGCTGCCATACATACTGAGGGCAGGGCTGGCCGGGCAGGCCGGGCCCACTGACCCAGACCACAACTTAGCACAATGAGAGACAGGGTATTGTCTGGAGCCAGAGGCTAATAGCTGAGGTATCAAACCCCCAAAAGGCTCCCTAAAAGACTGATTAAGTCTGCCGTGTGTTATTGTTGCCTGCGTATGGGTGGATGCCAGGGGGCGGAGTGGGTGTGGAAGAGTAATTGGGGCTTTAGAGTGTGTTTATGCCACGCGTCTGCCCGTCTCCACTCTGATGAACCGATGGCTAAGACCTGAGCCCACACAGTTGCTGCAAGGTATTGTGGGCAGGCACGAGGCGATTACAGAAATACCCACCAGCGCTGAATGCTTTGATCCAAAATGAAACACTGCTTCACCGCCCATTTTTAGGTTACTGCTATAGAGCAAGATAGGGACCTCAATATTTGTTCTGTCGAGCAAGCAGGCAAACGTTATTTAGGTCGCGCCTTTCAAAACAGCAGTTGCGAACTGCTTGGAGAAGGAAGAGAGGGAAAAGAAGGAATAAGAGAGACCAACAAGATAATATATAAAAACAAGGACACAAAGTGCACAAAACACAAACTATACAGTTATAGTCACATTTCTTAAAGATTTTATGAAATATATATATATATATACATATATATATATAAAGATATATGAACAGAATGCACAGATTTGGCTTCTCTGAGAGTTTTGGTATATAGATATACAGAATATAGATTTATATATATGCAGAGAGTGAGAGTGAGAACGAGAGAGAAAGGTAGATTGAGAAAGATAGATTTTGTATACCTCCTTTGGCAGCATTGTTTCTGATGAACGGTCCCACCTGTGCAGAAACCGAACATGGAGAGAGATGTGACTGTGTCGTGTGCAATTAAACACGGCTGAGAATGACTGCAGTCATAATGCCCAATCTCTCTTCATCTCGCTGCCTAAGCCTGCTGGCATTCAGTGCATGATGATCTAAAACAACTGTGACCGACCCCCAGATCAAGTCTTGATGCCCAAAATGTCGGCTCCTCGCTTGCACATCACCAAACAGGCAGTTGGCCAATCCCCAAGAATGGACTGAGGACTCGGCACCAACATTTCAGGGCCGAGGCCTACATCTGGACATCAGTTTGGTCATTTCAAATGGGGAGGTAATTCAAAGCTGCACAAGCGTCCAATAACCCAAACGTGAGCATTAATGAGCCTTGCGACATTAGGGTCTAAATGATTTTGAGGATCACTGGGGACGTAAGGAGAGCTGTTGCTCTGAGAAGTCAGCTGTTGCAGTGGGCTGCAGTATAGTAGTGCAGAGAGATGTGCTGGGGGACGACGCTAGCACTGCATGCACTTCAATATGTTTGTGTGTGTGTGTGTGTGTGTGTGTGTGTGTTTACGTGCCGCAGTATGTGGACTTATTTAAAGCCAGCGGCTCTGGGGACTTTGGGATTCATCTCCTCCTCATGTGTTATCAGCATGCCAGCTTTTCAAATGGTGCACCAAGTGACATAGTACATAAACCAGCCTCTGCCTCTGAAGAGCCCCTTGTCCCAGAATAGCTCAGGCCCACTCTATCTAACTGATGCCCAAGAAAGTTTGAGCCATCATGGCAACACCTCTTAGTCTACCACGGGAACAGATAGCGGTGTCAACAAAGATGGCTGCCCCATCTTTTTCTTGTTTCTGTGTGCGTGTTTGTGTGTGTGTGTGGAGAGGAAAGAGAGCAAACCCTTTTTTATCATATTTCAGGTAGGCCTATCGCTGCCTAGGGTTTGTGAATGCTACAGTGTCTACAATGGCTGCAGAAGGCCTTCTTCAGCTTATCTACATGGCTATTGCAGAATTCGGCACGGCCAAGAGTTAACAGTCAATCTCCCTATCAGGAATGCTGGACTCTGGCTTTGTCTATTCTGAGAAACTGTGGTCCCCTTTCCCTCCCCCCGTGCTGCACTGTCACCCTGCTCTCATACCAGGCACCAACCTCTCCCCTTGCTCTGAAGGTCAGATCTGGTGGAGCCAGAGTGTGAGAGACGCAGTGCTTATGCCAGAATTACTGGATACACAAAATTACAACAGCTACGTATGACGATAAACACACTGTGCTATCAGTGGACGGTTACCAGTACACTTAACATTTTCATCCAAGGCCCAAGGCATAAAAGCTGTGGAGGTCTCTGGCTATGGCTATGAAGAAACAATCTGAAAAACTAAAAGTACTCTTGTTTATTTGTTTTAAATTCATATGAGGCACTTTATTTTTCTGGTAGGAGCCATGTTTCTCGCTATTAATATAAAGTTGTGTATTTATAGTACCATGTTTAATGCCACACAGCGCCTGAAATAATCTCTTCTAAGGTTGCATCCTCTGTGGCCACACACAATAGCAAACATCCTCGCTGGCACTTAACAACACAAAAGCTGCAGGGCTGTTACTTAGGGGACAACATGAGTTCATGAGCATCAAAGTCACCTAAAGTGGGATGAGTTCATCCGTGTTTATCAGGAGGCCGAGGGTGGATAAAAACAGCAACCCATTTCTAGATATGTACTTGGGAGTACTGGCTTTAACTTTGTTCTGTACATTTTCTGTGCATATGATTTACTGGTTTCCCTGCGAATGTCCCGTTGAATGCGCAGGTTTTTGTTGCTAGGTGTGGACTGTCCTTGGAGAGGCAATGATGCACTGCCCTTCAAAATGTTCGGAGTGAAAAAATTCCCCCCGACAGGGATGCTCCTAATGCAACTCTCTCCCACTCCCTCGTAGTGTGTACAGTGCATAAAATAACTGGGATACAAAAATAGCCGGCTTGGGTTTAGCGCAATGACAAAAACGTAGCTTTCCTTTTGTGTCAATTGAGACAGGCGCTCAGCACCAATAGGCGTCGGAGGAGGTGGCATATGCTAATGAGGGACAAATGTCCACTGACCGTGACCTTGAGGAACACAGTATAAAGGAGGGCACATCTCACCAAGCTGTTATTTCGTTGTGGTCGTCCTGAGGTCAGTGGACAACTTTTTGCCTTTGTTTGGTAGGTTGACCATTACGCATTTTACGCACGGCTCCGGGTGCCCTTCAAAACGTCTTGAAGAGTCTTAATTTCATTCTCACGAGGGCAGTCCTGCTGTTTACCTTGGCTGGCACGTGTCAGTGAACGCGCTCCACGTTTCTATATTTTTGTTCTCATTTGCTGATAGTGGATTTGCGCTCTTTACGCACGAGCGGCGCTTTCGTGGCCACGTAATGTTTTCATCAATAACGGGAGGCTGAAGTAACAAAAACGGCGTAAGCACATTAAGACCCACCGACTAACACAAAGCTTTGTTTTCTTACCAAAGGAATTCCACAACTCATCTGTCTCTCTGGTGCGTCCGGTTTTGGGGGCCGGCGAGGAGTTGCCACCATGTCGCGCTTTGACATGCAGGAGTTCGGGGAGGCTGCACCTTTTTTGCGCAAATCTGAACTGGAGCTGCTGGCGACGCACACCGTCGCTTTTGACGGTAGGCCTAATAAGGACACCTCAAAGAAACGGAACCTTATAGGGCGAATCACATTTAAAATATTCACATCATCATTAAATATAGTTTTGGATGCAATCTTAAGTTTGTATCACATGTTGAATAAGGTTAAAATACAGCAGGTGGTGTCAGACAATGATTCTTCGTTGAGGTTTCATGTTGTCGCAGTGCTTTTAAGAGAGAAATTACAGTCTTGAAACTAGGCAAAATATGTCAAAGTAATATCATGTTATTCAAGATAATTGTTCTGGATTGGCTGTTGGATTGATTGAATTGTCACAATTTTCTATTATTTCATTGTAAACTTGTTATCAAAAATGGCAAAAATGATTATTATTATTACTACAATAAGAAATAATAAAAGATATCAACTTTTTTTTTAACCACATTGGCTTTTTTGTGTAATACTTTAACTTTGGGATGATTTTATTCTTCAGTTTCTATTATATTCTCTGCAAACTTGTTGGATTTTGGTGAGGCCCCCCCCAACACACACACACACACACACACACACACACACACAAACACAGACATACACACACACACACACACACACACACAACACACACTAAATGAACACTCCCTGCTGTACTGTTAGGTAAGAAGCGAGCCTGGATCCCTGATGAAAAAGAGGCGTACATTGAGATCGAGATCAAGGAGCTCCACGGCGGCAAGGTCGTTGTTGAGACCAAAGATGGGAAGGTAAGCGATCATCCATCCACCAGCAAATTTTTATTTTCTTTATTCGTATTGTTACGCAGTAATGAAAGAAAAACCTAAACTACGGACACTTGGACGTATACAGTATGTACAGCGCAGTCCCAAGAGCCCCTCCTCATGTCTGCCTGTGTTTGTTACTTTAGACTCTGACAGTGAAGGATGATGACATCCAGCAGATGAATCCTCCTAAGTATGACATGATCGAAGACATGGCCATGCTGACACACCTCAACGAGGCCTCCGTGCTGTACAACCTGCGCAGGCGCTACTCTGCCTGGATGATCTATGTGAGTATCCCATTATGGGCTGATGGTACTTCCCCTCCGCCATGTTTCCATGTTCCCCAAAGGGCATAATTACCCAGATTAAATGACAGAGTTAAACTCTGATCTTGAGCAATGTCAGCCTGTTGGTACCAAGATTGGTAGTTCTGGTTTTATGCGATGTATCACGGTGCGTCAATCTTGTGTCGTGTCCTCTCGTTTCCTCAGACCTACTCCGGGCTCTTCTGTGTGACAGTGAATCCGTACAAGTGGCTGCCTGTCTACACGGCCCCTGTGGTCGCTGTTTACAAAGGCAAACGCCGCTCTGAGGTGCCGCCTCACATCTACTCCATAGCAGACAATGCCTACAATGACATGCTGCGCAGTGAGTGTTTTCCTACACTAAAATGCTAAAACATACAGAGCACACAAGCATATAAACACCGATACATATATCAAATATAAACACATATACTTATTTTCTCCTCATCAGATCGGGAGAACCAGTCTATGCTCATCACGTGAGTATCAGCTGCTTGAAATTGATATCTTTTTTTGGTCCTGTTTCAAGTCACAAATTAGAGAAGAAACAGACAGTTTGTAACTGTGTGAGCAGCCATATAACATGTAGACTCTCTACATACAGCCACTTAAATGATTTGATTTTTTTTTTCTTAAAAGTTTTTGGCTCTGGCTGAAATCTGTCCCTCACTTTTTTTTTCCTTTTTTCTTTTTGTTTTGTAACCTGCAGTGTAATGACTTTGATTTACACTACCTTTTACCAGTTTTGTGAACATTTTTTCTCTACCTGTTGTATGTACACTTTGTTATTTTTCACACTCCTATAGCGGAGAATCCGGTGCTGGCAAAACTGTCAACACGAAACGTGTCATTCAGTATTTTGCCATTGTGGCAGCTCTTGGGGAAACAACTGCCAAAAAAGGAGTAAGGCTGATGTGGCAACCCATATTTTTGTTTTCCACCCCCTTTTTATAGCCTTTTTGCTGTATTTTATTTTTATTTACTTCATCTTTTTGGTCCCAGGAATCCTTCAGTGTATTCCCTTTAAACTGTGTCCATACATTTTCCTCACTGTCAAAGTGGTGAATGTGAGAACTGATTACATTCATGTCTGAGTCTTTACCCTCATTTGTTGTGTAGCCATTTCCAGCCGCTCTACTTTGCTTCCTCATTGATTTTTTATTTTTTTCCCCTTTCCATGTCATTTCTTTTTTCTTTTTTTTTTTTGGCTCCAAATTTTTTCCATGATCTTTCCCTTTGCTTTGATTTTTGCTTTTTGACTTTTCTATGTTGTTTGATGCTCCTTTTTCCACCCTTTTTCTCCCCTCCGTTCACCACACTTCATCATATAAAACAAGGTGGCCATTGGTTTTTACCACAGCTTTAACAACCAGTTTCTAATTTTCCAGTTGGTCATGGTGTTCCCCTTTGGTTGTGAAAACATTTTTCAATCACACTTGACATAATGTCACACTCACAGGCTTCTCACCTACTTCTTTTGCAGCAAGGTCCTGCCACTAAAACAGGGGTGAGTTTAAGCTGCAGAAAAAAAATGAATGCAGCTAGCTCGTGATTAACAGTGATTTAAAATAAATTGTTGATTGTAAAAATAATGTGATTGGGCATCTTTACATTTTACTTATCATTTCCTCTTCCAGGGGACTCTGGAGGACCAGATCATTGAGGCGAACCCCGCCATGGAGGCATTCGGTAATGCCAAAACGATAAGGAATGACAACTCATCCCGTTTTGTGAGTATCCGGAAAATTGTATATTGTATAGACATTTAATATTCCTACTATTATGGTATTTTTTTCTTGCATCTCATAAATGTTTTGATCAATTTCCCACAGGGCAAGTTCATCAGGATCCACTTTGGACCCACTGGCAAACTGGCCTCAGCTGATATTGATATATGTGAGTTAATGTTCACACGCTGTCTTTGAACACCATGCATTTCTCACTTTGTTTCATGTCTAATATGAACATGTCAAACCTCTGCCTGTCCTTCAGATCTTCTGGAAAAATCCAGAGTGATATTTCAGCAGCCCAGTGAGAGGAGCTACCACATCTACTACCAGATCATGTCGCATAAGAAACCAGAGCTGTTAGGTCTGTCATGCCGGCTGCTTTGGATATAATATTCCGCACTAGGGCAGGACTGTGACACGACCTGTTAACTCTTTGTTCCAGACATGCTGCTGGTGTCCTCCAACCCATATGACTTCCACTTCTGCTCGCAGGGCGTCACCACCGTGGAGAACATGGATGACGGACAGGAGCTGATGGCCACTGATGTAAGAACTTTTATCTGTCCCATACGGAGGGACATTCAGCTGCATCTGAGTAAAGAACACTGAGAGGGTCAAGATGTGAGATAACGTCTTCTTTGCCTCTCTGCAGCGTGCCATGGACATCCTCGGCTTCCTGCCCGATGAGAAGTACGGCTGCTATAAAATAGTTGGAGCCATCATGCACTTTGGCAACATGAAGTTCAAGCAAAAGCCGCGTGAGGAGCAGGCAGAGACCGACGGCACTGAAAGTAAGAACCAGTAATGTGATCTCTGGCACAGAAGCAACTACAGATTTAAAAGCTTGTTTGTGATTCACTCTTTCTTTTGTTTCATTTTTGTGCTGTCTGGTGGCCAGGTGCAGACAAGGCCTCGTACTTGATGGGAGTCAGTTCAGCTGACCTCATCAAGGGCCTCCTCCACCCAAGGGTGAAGGTGGGGAACGAGTATGTGGTGAAGGGACAAAACGTCGAACAGGTGAGGAGATGTTTTGTCTGCTGTCTGTGTTTTTGCTTCATTATTTCAGACTTTGTAACGTGACATACTGTTTTTTTTCATGATATAAGTAAAAGCAGAACTGTAGCATGAAAGCTGCGTTACGCTGTAGTAAAAAAATCAGCGTGTTAAGCCTCACTAGTATGCTGATGAGGGACAGCTTCTTAAGCCTCAGTCGATCAATACACTCGCCACTCCACACACACTAGAAGCTGGTATCTAAGCAACAGAGGCTATCCGTGTGAATGACAGCTGTATTCCTCCTGTCTGTGTGTGGGTGTGTGTGTTTTTGCCTGGGTGCTGTAGGTTAACTATGCCGTCGGTGCTCTGGCCAAAGCCACGTATGACCGCATGTTCAAATGGCTTGTGGGACGCATCAATCGGACCCTTTACACCTCCCTGCCTCGCCAGTACTTCATAGGAGTCCTGGACATCGCTGGATTTGAGATCTTTGAAGTAAGTTTATCTATCTGACTTACATTTTTCATGTCAATACAGATATTAAAGTTGTCTTTATTAAAAACTATTAAGATCAAACTGGTTTTCTGGTTGCATGGTCGCATTTTGGTTTGAAATCAACAGGATCTCTGTATCTCACCCTCTTTCTCATGGTGGTGAATTGGCAGTGCTGCAGGATGAATCGCATGTTTCTCATGCTGTTCATGCTTCCTCTGAACACCTGTTCCTCTTTCATTGCAGCTCAATAGCTTCGAGCAGCTGTGCATCAACTTCACAAATGAGAAACTGCAACAGTTTTTCAACCACCACATGTTCATCCTGGAGCAGGAGGAGTACAAACGTGAGGGCATCGAATGGACCTTCATCGACTTCGGGTTGGACCTACAAGCTTGCATTGATCTCATCGAAAAGGTAAACAAAGTATTGTATTCGTAAAAGGCAAAGTTTAATGATGGTAAAGTTTCATAGAGGCGTATTAGATTAACACACTGTTCTTCCTTCAGCCACTGGGCATCATGTCCATCCTTGAGGAGGAATGCATGTTCCCGAAGGCCACAGACACCAGCTTTAAAGCCAAGCTGTATGATAATCATATTGGCAAGTCACCTAATTTCCAAAAGCCACGGCCGGACAAGAAACGCAAGTACGAGACCCATTTTGAGCTGGTCCACTATGCTGGAGTGGTAAGTGTTTTACTTCCTAAAGCACTGAGACAGTTCTACAACAATGATTGTTTCATACAGAATTCGATAATTGTGATGTCCCTGCTGTGTTTCCCAGGTACCATATAACATCATTGGCTGGCTGGACAAAAACAAAGACCCACTAAATGAGACAGTGGTGGCAGTTTTCCAAAAGTCTTCCAACAAGCTACTAGCTTCTCTGTATGAGAACTATGTCAGCTCAGTCACAGGTACAATAAGCAGGATTCTGACTATAGCATGTAGTCCACCGTAACTCAAAGTAATCCGTCAAATGAATCACTCTGCTACTTACCTCGCAGTCTCCGAACCAAAGCCTGGCATCAAGGAAAAGAGGAAGAAGGCAGCCTCTTTCCAGACTGTGTCTCAGCTTCACAAGGTGAGACTGACAACACAGAGTAAAATTGTCCATTACTGATGCCGGTGAATGTAGACAGAAGTGAATCCAAACAACAATGTTTCAGATGATGTGAGAAATTGTGGGCGTCTCTGGGCAGCTGGGATGGAGGCAGTTAAGACTTGCAGTGATGTTTAGGGCAATGATCACATGAACATCACTTTAAGTCTGTGCTGGCTCCTCTCTCCATTACATCAAAGATTTCACGTGAGGAACGCAAAGTCCTGCAGAATAAAAAGTTTTACATAAAGGTTCTGTTGTAATTTATTGCAATAAATTATGTTTTAATAGTAGAATAGTCAAGGAATTTTTATTGACTCAATTAACCTAATTTGCAGTATTTCTCCTTTACTCCAGGAAAATCTGAACAAGCTGATGACCAACCTTCGCAGCACCCAGCCCCACTTTGTTCGCTGCATCATCCCCAATGAGACCAAGACTCCAGGTAACACACAGCACAAACATCACATATCAACAGGGGCCAAGTGATTGGAACTTGGCTAATGTTTGAAACCCGTTCCGTGCAGGGATCATGGATCCCTTCTTGGTGCTGCACCAGCTGCGCTGCAACGGTGTGCTAGAGGGCATCAGGATCTGCAGAAAGGGCTTTCCCAACCGCATCCTCTACGCTGAGTTCAAACAGCGGTAAGACAAACAAGACACACAGAAAGGGCTACACTCACGTTTGGGATGTCATGGGATTGACATTCAGTCTCACTGATAATCAGTCCTGAAATGCGCTTTTCATACATGCAGCTATCGCATCCTGAATCCACATGCCATCCCAGATGATAAGTTTGTGGACAGCAGGAAAGCTGCAGAGAAGCTGCTGGCCTCCCTCGATATTGACCACAACCAGTACAAATTTGGACACACAAAGGTAGAAGGCAGCAGCTTGTGTGTAATACAGAGCCTGTGGTGGAATGTGACTGTGCATTTACCAACGTCATTTACTCAAGTACTGTACTTAAGTCTAATTTCAAGGTACTTGGTCTTTACTTGATTATTTTCCTTCTATGCTGTGTTACACTTACACTCCACGTTACCAGTTACTTGGCAGATTAACACCAAATATATAATGATGCATTGTTACAGATTAAATTACCCAGCAGTATATAAAGTAGTTAAAATTAGCTCAATCTTTTACAAACTACAACATTAAAATGGTGTTCACAAATCAATGAATCAGTATTAATAATCAAAACAATATCTAAATTATAACAACATAAAACTCACAGGGGCCATTTTCTGCACAAATAATACTGTTGCTTTTAGTACTTATAGTACATTTAAGTCATAGTATTTCTGCACTTTTACTCATGTAGACTTTTACTTCTAATCGTGTGTTTTTTTTCACTGTGGTATTGCTATGTATGAAAACTTCTTCCAGCACTGTGCAGGGCTGTGTATGCCAGAATAATCAGACAGCATGCCCTAAAAATTGGAGGCAGAGCGTGATGATATCTATTTAAATGAAAAAATCTAAAGTTGAAAAATCTTTTAACTTTATGTGATCCATTCTCACTTACCATGATTTCTGTTTATTTTGGGTCATATATTTTTATTTTTAAAAGCTGAGCGCTCAACTTAATCTCTCTTTCCTTTCTTCGTGCAGGTGTTCTTCAAGGCTGGCCTGCTGGGTCACCTCGAGGAGCTGAGGGACGAGCGTTTGGCCAAAGTCCTGACACTGCTCCAGGCAGTCGCGCGTGGCAAAATCATGAGGATGGAGCTGCTGAGGATGATGGAAAGGAGGTAAAAGGCCATAATAACGTTTACTTTTGTCTCCAAAATCATTTTCATTAACCCAAAGGGATAAAAAAAATGTATTCATATGCACAGGAAAGCATTTGAACTGTATACCTCACAGGAAGGTGAAGACATGAGTACAAAAAAAATGAAAGACCTCCAACACCAGTTGCTTCTATGAACAGGTTCAATAGCAATACGATCGGGCCTTTCAGCTTGTGATACACTATACCTTAGTGTTCACTCCCTCGCTCTAGTATGCGTGGCATGCAAGGGCAGTGTTATCGGCGTGTGTGAGGCGTGTGCTTGCCCTTGTATGGTTACCAGGCATGTGTGTGGCCCTGCTGTTAATAAGGGCCCCACTAACACACACACACACACACACACACACACACACACACACACGCCACTCTCACAGGTCTCCGTCCATTCTCTCCATTCGCTCTCTCTAAATTAAACAATGCTGACGGTGTCCTCAGAGCCAGGTGGCGACATGTGTCAAGTGGCAGCTGCTCGGGCCCTCCCTAAAAATACAACACTCGGCCCCCTCCCTGGATGCCCAATGGCCCCTGGCCCCTTTTGTCCGCGGCGCCTGTACTTCTAAGTGAGTGCATTGATGGAATATTTGGAGGGTGACAGAGGATTAAAGCCAGGCGTTGGACAGAGGGTTTTAGTTTCTAAATAAACACAGACGCTCACCTTTGAGAGGCACCCGGCATGGAGTCATGTCAAACATGCAATCAGCTCCCCCACCCTCCTTCAGTCACTCCAGTGTGTGCACGCTCACTCAGATTCACCCCCCGAACACTGACAGGAAGTCCTTGACCAATCTGCTGTGGGGCCATATTTAGGGCTGAGAGACGCCATCTTACTGAGACTAAATCAATCTAGTAACCCTGTTTGGTCCTAGTCATGAAACATCAAAAGCATCGTTAGGTGTATGATTTCATGTTGCATCTCTCGGTGTATGATTAGATGCATGGGAGTGGATAGCTGCAGGATCAGTGCCAAAAATCAAGCACCAGGGAGAAGTAACTAAATGACTAAATGGGGAGGTCCAGGATAAATCTTTTTGACCTTCTTCTCTTGATATACTCGCTCTCAGCTTACCTTCTTCTGGTGGTAAAGCGCCATGTGGTCTACATCAGTGATTCCCAACCTGTTTTTCAAACTTTCCCCCCACAGCAATATCAGATGAGCTCAAGTACTCATCCAAATATGTCAATTTTAATTGATTTTAAACTGAATGTTATTTTAATGTGATTTGTGGATATTTAAAATATTTTTAATACAACTGAACTGCCAAAGTTTAGGTTGGTGTGGTCAAGTTTGCAGAAGCTCGATGTTTCAACCATTTGCTTATTACTTTCAGTAATAATACTTTCAGGTATATTTAGGTATTTTAACTATTTATTACTTTTTGCTATCTATTAGAACCACTTACTGTATGCCTTACTTTTAGCTTAAATGTTGAGAACTCTCTGCTCGATTGTTAACTAGTTTTCATGCTCGCTCAAATGCAACCATACTATAGGGTCTTCAAGTTTTCCAGCTCACTCATATGTGAATACAAATTTTTTTAATGAAATCATAGTTTTTTCAATAGTTAGACTATTCCAAAATCTTTCCATGAAACCCCTGGCAACAGCAGTAGTAACCCCTGGGTTACAAGTGACCCTGGTTGGTAATCACTGATCTATGTGTCATTTTAGATTTGTTTTTAACCTGCCAAGAAAAGTTTTAGCGTAAAGAAAATCCTCATCTTATCCCTTCCTTTCATTCATTCCCATTTTCAGGGAGGCTCTGATGATCATCCAGTGGAACATCCGGGCCTTCAACGCCGTGAAGCACTGGCCCTGGATGAAGCTGTTCTTCAAAATAAAGCCTCTACTGAAGAGCGCTGCCACTGAGAAAGAGCTGGCTTCTCTGAAGGAGGAACTGGCCAAGCTGAAGGAGGCCCTGGAGAAATCTGAGGTCAAGCGGAAAGAGCTGGAGGAGAGGCAGGTCAGCCTCATCCAAGAGAAGAATGACCTCTCTCTGCAGCTGCAGGCAGTAAGTGATGCACAGTATTCAGCTTTTAGATAAACAGATACTGGAGTAGTGTGTGAATGCACTTAGCACTACTACTCTTTTTGACCTCTATCCCATAGGAGCAGGATAATCTGGCAGATGCTGAGGACCGGTGTGACCTGCTTATCAAAACTAAGATCCAGCTGGAGGCCAAAGTGAAAGAAATCATGGAGAGGCTGGAGGATGAGGAGGAGATGAGCGCTAATGTGCTCGCAAAGAAGCGCAAGCTGGAGGATGAGTGTGCTGAGCTGAAGAAAGACATTGATGATCTGGAGATCACTCTGGCTAAAGTGGAAAAGGAGAAACATGCCACTGAGAACAAGGTGAGGAGAGTGGAAAAGGAAAGCAGTGACTTACCTCCAGAGGGCGCTAAAAGGCCACCAAAAGATCCAAAGAATATTTAGTGGATTGTACTACAGTACATGACTGAGGGGGAACAAGAAAAATAAATGTGTCTTTTATTTCTCATTTTCTAAGAGTCAAATTTCTTTTCCACTTATTCCTTGCAGGTGAAGAACCTGATTGAGGAAATGTCAGCTTTAGATGAAACCATTCTGAAGTTGACCAAGGAGAAGAAGGCTCTCCAGGAGGCTCACCAGCAGACTCTGGATGACCTGCAGGCAGAGGAAGACAAAGTCAACACTCTGACTAAAGCCAAGGCAAAGCTGGAGCAACAAGTAGATGATGTGAGTTGTTTTTATCGTTTTAAAAAGCAGATGAAAATTAGTTATTGTTATATAATTTAGTCCACAGGGAGTAACATGTTATATACAGTACATCCAGTAAAATGTAACATTTTTTACCCTCCAAATGTGAATCAGCTGGAAGGCTCTCTGGAACAAGAGAAAAAACTGCGTCTGGACCTGGAACGGGTCAAACGTAAGCTGGAGGGAGATCTGAAACTCTCCTTGGAGTCTGTTATGGACCTGGAGAACGACAAACAGCAACTTGAAGAGAAGCTGAAAAAGTGAGAGTTATCATTATCAGAAAAAGCATCATCTTGTCTTTGAGGGTGTTAAGAAGTAATGATTAACAATGATTACTAAATATTTTCTACCAGGAAAGACTTTGAAATGAATGAGATGAGCACAAGGATTGAAGATGAGCAAGCCTTGGTCAATCAGCTCCAGAAGAAGATAAAGGAGTTACAGGTGCAAACTAGTCTCTTAATCTCTAGTAGAACTGTTATGAAACATGATTTTGACAAAATAAAAATTTACCTTTATTTTCCTCCAGGCCCGTACAGAGGAGCTGGAGGAGGAGCTGGAGGCCGACCGGGCTTGTAGGGCCAAAGTGGAGAAGCAGCGTGGCGATGTGGCTCGTGAGCTGGAGGAGCTGAGTGAGCGACTAGAAGAAGCTGGTGGGGCCACCTCAGCCCAGATTGAGATTAACAAGAAAAGAGAGACAGATTTTCTGAAGCTGCGACGAGACCTGGATGAAGCCATGCTGCACCACGAGGCCACGACAGCAACCTTGCGGAAGAAGCACGCCGACAGCGTCGCAGAGCTGAGCGAGCAGATCGACAGCCTGCAGCGAGTCAAACAGAAGCTGGAGAAGGAGAGGAGCGAGGTCAAGATGGAGGCTGACGATCTGGCCTCCACTGTGGAGCAGCTTTCCAAGGGCAAGGTAGATAGATGAACAAGAAACACACAGAGATTTAAAGCAGAATGGGACCAAACTAGATTAATCCCTCAAAAAACAAATATGTGTCTGCAGGCTACTTTGGAGAAGACGTGTCGAATGTATGAAGACCAAATGAATGAGGCTAAAGCCAAGGTTGACGAGCTCCAGAGGCAGCTCAACGAAACCAACACCCAAAGGGCCCGTGTTCAGGCTGAGAGTGGTAAAGAACTTTTATTTTATCATAAATCTCACAAACAGATTTCACAGACTGGTTAGTAACACGGATACCTTTTGGCCCCCCGGTGTAGCCGAGCTGGGCAGGAAGCTTGAGGAGCGAGAAGCCTCGGTCTCTCAGCTCCAGCGTGCCAAGAACTCCTTCAGCCAGAATGTCGAGGAACTCAAGAAACAACTGGAGGAGGAGAATAAGGTCAGCTACCTATCAATTCATCAGTCAATAGTTAATATCTACAAGGCTGGTAGATAACTAATAGAGATTCAGAGTTCCTCCAGTTTAGCTAACGGCCCTCCACCATCATGATTGGTCTCTATAGGCTAAGAACGCCCTGGCCCATGCACTGCAGTCATCTCGACATGACTGTGATCTTCTGCGAGAGCAGTATGATGAAGAGCAGGAGGCCAAGACTGACCTACAGAGAGCTCTATCCAAGGCCAATGCTGAGGTGGCTCAGTGGAGGACTAAGTATGAAACTGACGCCATCCAGAGGACTGAGGAGCTGGAGGAAGCCAAGTGAGTGAATTGTGTTTTGACAGAATCAGAAGCTGCAGAATGATCATTTAAAGGTGTGAGAGTCAAATCTGTTTGCCTTTCATTAGGAAGAAGCTGGTGACACGTCTGCAGGAGGCTGAAGAGACGGTGGAGGCATCCAATGCCAAGTGCTCCTCCCTGGAGAAGACCAAACATCGGCTCCAGACAGAGATCGAGGACCTGGTCATCGACCTAGAACGTTCCAATGCTGCAGCTGCTGCTCTCGACAAGAAGCAACGCAACTTTGACAAGGTACTGGCAAAGAGAAGCTTGGACATACATCTTAAAGTAATGTGTTTCCTGCTGACAACTACTACAGAGGATTGCATTTGCTTCCCTTAAGGGATATAACCCTAATATGTCTATACCCAGCTCTTGAATCTCTTGAAGTTAGGAACTTGGGCTCCATTGTTACTTTACTTTATCCACTGAGGAAGACATGTAATTTAAAAGCTAAAAATAAGTCCCATTGTGCCCTCCAGGTACTGGCTGAGTGGAGACAGAAGTATGAAGAGTGCCAGACAGAGCTGGAGACCTCTCAAAAAGAGTCTCGTGGCCTGAGCACTGAGCTCTTCAAACTGAAGAACTCTTATGAGGAGACCCTGGATCATCTGGAGACCATCAAGAGGGAGAACAAGAACCTCCAAGGTAAAGCTGTCATCATTAAATCCCAGCTGGAAGGTTGCATTAAAGAAACTTTATGACTTATGTGAGAAATATATTACTTTTCTATCTCTACTACCCCAGAGGAGATTGCTGAACTGTCTGATCAAATCAGTCAGGGAGTGAAGACCATCCATGAGCTGGAGAAGATGAAGAAGGCTCTGGACATGGAGAAAAGTGAGATTCAAGCTGCACTGGAGGAAGCTGAAGTAAGCAATTTGCAGTTTGCTCTCTCACTTCCTCCTGTTTGTGGTCTGTGGGATATCCCTGACTGAGGTGAATATTGTCAAGCCTTAAGTGGATTGTATGTCTCTCTCAGGGCACTCTGGAACATGAAGAGAGCAAAACTCTCAGAATCCAGCTGGAGCTTAACCAGATCAAGGCTGACATTGACAGGAAGCTGGCAGAGAAGGATGAGGAAATTGACAATCTTCGGTGGGTTTTATGGATTAGTCATTTCATCCTACTTTATAGAAGACCTAAGATTCTTTCCCCATCAGCCCCTCCATATACACCGTATCTTCCTAATCCTTCTATTTACCCCTTCACCATCTTCTAGTCGTAACCACCAGAGAACCCTGGAGTCCATGCAGGCAACCTTGGATGCCGAGTCTAAGTCTCGCAACGAGGCAGTACGCCTGAGGAAGAAGATGGAAGCCGACCTGAATGAGATGGAGGTGCAGCTGAACCATGCCAACAGGCAGGCCTCCGAGTCCCAGAGACTCCTGAGAAACCTGCAGGTTCAGATCAAGGTGAGTGCATTCAGCAGCCAACCGGTGAGCTCACCCTACGAGTCACTTTTATTAATACATACATTTCTAATTTTATCTTAAACAACATATACTACTTGTACTTGATCTATGACTCCAGGACATTCAGCTGGAGTTGGATGAGACTATTCACCAGAATGAGGAGCTGAAGGAGCAGTTAGCGGTAACTGAGCGCCGAAACAACCTGCTGGCTGCTGAGGTGGAGGAGCTCAGGGCTCTGCTGGAGCAGAACGACCGCGCACGCAAGCTAGCTGAACATGAACTGCTTGAGGCCACCGAAAGAGTCAACCTGTTGCACTCTCAGGTAGGAAGAAGCATTTAAAACGACCCTGCATTGCATTTATCAATAAGTCACTTCAAATAAGTAAATTACTTTATCAAAGTATGGTCCCTTACTTTCAGTAGAAGGGCACGAAGAGGGTATTTAGTTTTCCAAGCTAGCTAGTATTTGTGGTCGTTAACTGAAAATATTATGCAAAATAAAGTTTTTCTATCCTCTTAATTAATCTCTAGTTAAGGTGCTCTAATTATTGATATGGTATGTTAAGTTCCGTGGAATCTTAGCTAGTACTTTTAAAAATGAAAGAGGCCGAACTGAAAACAAAATAAACTGACATTAAATCTTGTAAGAAGTCTTTAAACTGATTTTCTTGCTCCAGAACACTGGGCTGATCAACCAGAAGAAGAAGTTGGAGAGTGATCTGTCCATGCTGTCGAATGAGGTTGACGATGCTGTTCAGGAGTGCCGCAATGCAGAGGAGAAGGCCAAAAAGGCCATCACTGATGTAAGATCTTGAATTGACCTTGAATATAAAGTGCAAGAGTTTAAAACATCAAGCTGTAAGACATTCATACAACAAGATAACTCATAATGTATTTACAGGGGATCTGATAGATGTCCTGATTACCTAATGTTTTAAATAACCATCTCTGCCAGAGGCCTGTTAATGTTGCCAGTGTCCATTCCAGTTCAGCTAGAGATTACTTAATGCCCCCCTTTAACACTGATTTTCCGTATTTGTAGGCGGCCATGATGGCAGAGGAGCTGAAGAAGGAGCAGGACACCAGTGCCCATCTGGAGAGGATGAAGAAGAACATGGAGCAGACCATAAAGGACCTGCAGATGCGTCTGGACGAGGCTGAGCAGATCGCCCTCAAGGGTGGCAAGAAGCAGGTTCAGAAGCTGGAGGCCAGGGTAAGAGCTGAAAGCCATGTTTATGTAGTCACTGTCTCATTGGCTAATCCTTGTAACTGTTAGAGTTTTCACTTGTAAATTGTAGTCAGAAAATTGGTAATCTGTGGATCTCACTGGTAGGTCAAAGAACTGGAGAATGAACTGGAGTCTGAGCAAAAGAAGAGCCAAGAGTATCAGAAGGGAGTACGCAAGTATGAGAGGAGAATCAAAGAACTATCCTACCAGGTAAATCACCACTATCTGCACAAAGAGCATGCTGGGGTGTGGAATATGAATGCATGTTGTTTTTTTTTTAAATTTAAAGTAGGGTAAGAGTTCCCTTTGGTGCTTGTGCAGGCTGAGGAAGACAAGAAGAACCTTGTCCGTCTGCAGGACCTCATCGACAAGCTGCAGGTCAAGCTGAAGAGTTACAAGAGACAGGCTGAAGAAGCGGTGAGTCTATCAGTTGTTCACTATTAGTGTGCTGTTAGTGATAAATGACGATCTGAATCACATCATTAACCCCAGCTGGAGTGCTAAAGTGGTTTATATAGTGGATAAGTAACTTAAGAACCTGAGCATCCCTTCAGTTCACTGTACACTAAATATTGTTCTTGGTTACGTTGTCTCTGCAGGAGGAGCAAGCGAACACCAACTTGTCTAAGTACAGGAAGCTCCAGCATGAGCTTGATGATGCAGAGGAGAGGGCAGATATGGCTGAATCGCAGGTCAACAAGCTCCGGGTCCGCACCCGCGACCAAGGAGGCAAGGTTGGTAAACTAAATACTTTTAATACATTTCATATTACAGTATGATGCAGAATTGTATGACCTTTGGAAGAATTTATTAAAATTAGCCGGCAGGCTTCATAACAAGAACTAATCTTAGAAGAGACTGGATACTATTCTCTGGTGAAGATGACCTCACACAGCCCTCTCATGTGATCTCTAGTGTGGTCATGAGTAACTCTATGACACTGTGTATGTGGTTGCTAGTAAACACCCCTGTCTTGTGTATTTCAGCTTGCTGAGTGATGTGGTGAGGCTAAACGCTGCAGCCAAACATATCACAGCTAGCCAGCTGCAACAGCTGTGCTCGACTGTGTGGACGCGCCCAAATAAAGACCTTAAAATCTTTAAATATGACAGATTTTTGTGTGTGTCTGTGTTATTATGTGACAAAGATAGAAATCCAATGTCAAATAAGGTCTAAAGAAGAATTTATTATATTATTAATTTGACAAACAGTTGCCAAATAAGGAAAATGAAGTTCAATACCAGCATTAGAGAAGGAACATGAGGGTTAAAGCTGGTTACAGAAGTGGTTATAGTTGAATGTGAAACTCAAACATGAATCTTTTCTCTGTTTGTCTGATGGTCAAACAGGATTAGTAACATTAAGAAGTGTGAAGAAGTGAATTTTTAACACAACCATAAGCGATTTTCCCCGTCATTGAATGGCAACACAAAAACAGAAAACAATAGGGTTTTTTTTTTTCTAAAATGAATTAATGCATTAAAACATCTCTTAATGGTTGCTCTTTTCAACAACATTTCCATGGATGCTGTTGATCCTGGTGAGGTGAGATACAATCATATTTGATCAAAAAAGCACCACATGGTCTGAGTTCTGAATGCGAGTTTTGAACTGGCTGCAAAATGTATCTAATAATATTCTCAACATGCCAAACATTACATAAATCTACAAGTTAACAAAAATCAAAATATCAGGGACCTAAAACAAAAGTCAAATAGTGTGTTCTATTAAACACTATGCAGCATGTTCATTGCCAAGAGGATAAGATTTCACCATTTTCTACACTAACTAATGAATGAATGAATTCAAAGGCCTACTAGGAGCATCACACCACATACGGCAAAACTGTTGAAAACCAATTCTCTCGTGCATCATACAGAGGGATCCCTCTATAGGATCACAAAGCTACAGAAGTCAGGGACTGTTTATGTAGTTGCTCCAAAAGAGTGCTGACAACATCCACGTTTTTATAGCAGTAGCTTCACTGACTTCCATGGTGGATTACTGGAGTGATAAGGAGGATTCAGATTCATGATAATATACGATCAGTACTAGGAACATAACAGCGCTGCAGGAGTACCCTGTGTCAAATCCCATCATGTCAAACATAGCAGTTATCTTGGGCATCCAGCAAGAAACTGACAATTTGTAGAAGCACTTGTAACGTGTACTTGCATTGACTTCACTGCAAAGCATAAAAGATAAACTAACCTAATGTATGTGGACACCCATCAAGAGATTTAAGACATGCTGAATGAAAGCTAGAAAACGAGGAAACATTTCTGGTTAATTAGCTTCAAAGCAAACAAAAGGCTTCAAAAGAGAAAAGGACGTGTGATTGCATCCCAAGGCGGCATAGCACTAATCACTCATGGCATCAGGGGCAAACTGTAGAAATGCCCTTATACATTCACATGAACAATAATTATGACTCATGAGATGTTGGGAGTAAAACTGTACAGTTGTCATTAGAAGTGATTTGATCTGTACGGTATCAGGATAAAATATGAGGTAGCTCATTCATTTGTACTCATCTCGGGTTCGGCCAGTTTAATTTGAGACACCAAATATCTGTTCAGCTCTGCATCTTCCATTTCCACAAAACAGCTGCACATTCAGGCCATGGACACATCAACACAGCCGTGCTCTCTGCTTCTTCTCAATCCAAACTAAAGATCAAGTGGTGGCACCACGCAAAAAAGGGCCATCATATTTAAAGATTGTCATTCTCATCTCGTAGTCTGAGATTTTGAGAAATACCAGAGAAAGTGGTAGACTTTCAATCCAATGATGACAATGTTGGGCTGAAGGCTAGTTCACAAAAAACAAACTGTGTGGACTGGAACAATGGAAGCGGTATTTAACACTAGCACCTGCATAGTTTATTCTCTTCGCAAAGCATCTCTCACAGCATGAATACAAATTCTGTTACAAAATGAAGGTGGTTTTTAATCAACAAAAGGTGTTAAAATGTAACAAACAATAAAAACAATTTCATCTGTGCAATGTTTTATTCTACAGTTTATCCAGAGCTAAAAGCCATTGTTTTCAACATGACAAAAATAGATCAGCAAAAATAACCTGGAAAAGAGACGAGTCCCTGGGTGAAGCTTCTGAAGCCACAACAGAGTGGATGGTTTTAGGTGAGAGGAGCCCCATGTGATTCGTGAAACATATCAGTCGGCCCAAAATCTTTCTAAATGTTCTGAGTAGAGCCAAAAAGCACCAATCAACAATAGCCACCTAATAAAATAGACCCACAGACAGGTTAAATGAAAATGCTGTTCATTGAGAAGACCCCTGCCAAAAATTACCAGTTTCTTCCACAGGTCAGGCAGTGGAGTGGCACTGAGTCAACAGAAAGCGTATAGGTAGTGGGAGATTGAGGCCGCTGACTCCTGGCAGCCCTGTGACACGCCACTGACCTGCACATCTAGGTGACGGTATAATCTGAGGCCATTTCCACACCAAGTTCATGTGAAAAGAATCTTTTTTCTAACATATAATTTGTTGGATCATACATATTTTTTTAATAGAATTTTGTATAGGTTATATAAAAGGCTCTATCTGACTTTCACCTAAAGCAAACAACCAATGCGGGTGTCATTTCCTAAGGTCCCTTATTTGTCTGTTATACGATGTGGGCGATCTGGGATGAGTATACAGGTTTCCTTTGAAGAAGAGCAGTAACTCAGTGAGAAGACAACTGCTGGCCAAATTACGTCCCCTCACATCTGTGATGACAGCCTCCATGCGTAGGTACAGACAGCAAACACGTGAGTCTTTACATCCAGAAACTCAGTCACAAAGCCCCTGGATGGCTCAGCTCAGTGGAGTAATCACCAGCTTTAGGTGTCCTTGCTCCCTGTGACCCTCTGCCCTGTCCCACCACCAGTGCAGTGGGTGCACATGCTGGAGGTCAAACCTCCACCAGGTCTCTGTCCAGATCCATGAAGGGCTCATCGATATAGCTCGCTATGGCACACAGAGAAGTCCTGTCTGAGCCCAGCAGCACTGACACCGTCTCCTTCCAGTAGCTGAAGGGGATACAGGAGCTCTGAGGAGCAAAATCAAAGAGGAATTAGAGCAATAAAACTCATTTTAATTTACAGCTTGTTATCGAGAAGGATCTGATGAGCTAGAGGCTTGTATAGTTAGGTCCTTAAGTATTTGGATATTGACACAATTTTGATAATTTTGCCTCTGTACACCATCACAATGGATACTTCTATCAGCAGTCACACCATCAATAAACACCAGTGACCCCGTTCCATTGGCAGCCATACATGCCCATGCCATAACACTGCCTCCACCATGTTGGACAGATGATGTGGAATGCTGCGGCTCGTGAGCAGTTCCTTTTCTTCTAAATATTCTTCTCTTCCTGTCATTCTGGTACAAGTTCATCTTGGTTTCATCTGTTCACAGAGCGTTGTTCCAGAACTGAGCAGGCTTTTTTAGAGGGTTTCTTGCAAAGTCTAATCTGGCCTTCCTGTTTCCAACTGTTACATGTGGTTTGCACATTGTGGTAAACCCTCTGTATTTACATTCCTGAAAGCGTCTCTTGATTGTAGACTTTGGCAATGATATGCCTACCTCCTCGAAGGTGTTCTTGACCAGACTAGATGTTGTGAAAGAGTTTTTCTTCACCAAGGAATGAATTCTGTGATCATCCACTTTAGTTTTCTTCCTTGGTCTTCCAGGCCCTTTGGTGTTGCAGAGCTCGCCAGTGCATTCCTTCTTTTTAAGAATGTACAAAAATGTGGATTCAGCTAATCCTAAAGTTTTCTGCTATCTGTCTGATAGGTTTGTTTTGTTTTTTTCAGCCTGATGATAGCCTCCTTCATTTGCATCAACACCTTTTTGGACTGCATATTGAGAGTTCACATGAACAGATACCAAATGCAAATTCAGCCCTTGGAATCAACTCCAGACCTTTTATCTGCTTAATTTGTCATGAAATAATGAGTGAACAGGCCACACTTGTTCATGAGCTGATCAACTGTCATTTGTCCAATTACTTTTGAGCCTCTGAAAATTAGGGACTATGTATAAAAATGGATTTAATTCCTAAACAGTTAATTGGATATTTCTGTGAAACCCCCTGAATTAAAGATGAGAGTCTGCACTTCAAGCACATCTTGATGGCTCTCAAATCCCACGTTGTGATGTACAGAGGCAAAACTGCAAAAATTGTGTCACTGTCCAAATACTTATGGACCTACCTGTATGTGGTAATGTTTGGTGGCTTCAGTTAGTTGTCAATAGCCTTCTCTGTAAGTGACAGTTTGCATGCTCAGAAAAATCAGCCTGGCTAACTGTATTCCTGGATGTCTAGTGGATCAGTACTATATTTTGACTTGGTCATTTAACCAATAACATTAAAACATTAAATGAGATTAAGTCATGTTATGATTGATATTTTTGGCCACAAGGGGGCAGTGGAATCCCAGCTTTCACACCACCTTATAAAGATGTTATGCCTGACAGGTTAGAAAATAGCTGGCTACGCATCCAACAGATACAGAGAAACATTGAAATTCATTTGGACTAATACCTTTGGGCAGCTGGTAAATGTTAAGTCCCATATTCACTCACCTTTAATCCCCATTTTGGTCCTACCAACAAACTCCTGAGGGAAATATCTTGTTCTTTAGCTGCTAAATGCTGCACTGCCTTTACCAGACAGTCTAACTTTGTGTGCTGTTTGGTGCTGGGCAGGTGGTGTACAGTGGAGCTTTTTCACTGAAAACTCCTGCCTTCCGAGCTGGAAACAACATTGATGAGACTGAACAAAAGTGAAGTTGCGAGCTATGAAACCAAAATAATGAGCATAAAAACGCTAAAATGTTCCTTAGAGCTGAGAGGAACTGCAGAGTTGGTGATAACTCCGTGTCACTGTGAGTGAGCCCTTCCACAATTTTACCCACTGTTTATGGAAAAATTCTTATTAATGCAGCTTCAGTGCAAAGCTAACAAATACTTAGTATGAAACGCTCACCACTGGGGAATGTGGACTTTCTTACCTTACGTGAAGCTGCTGCTGCTGTTCACAGCCAGTGGCTAAGCTACACTAGTCTTAGGCATTCATGGATTTTATTGAACAAAGCAAGACAAATACTGCTTTAGCACAAATACTCTATAACTAACAGCCTAAAAAGTGTATGTTTAAGTTGACTGAGATAAGATACTATTTCTAATAGATGTTCAGTCCCAGGGGGCTGGAGCAAACACATTAACAGATGCATTAAATGCATCACATTAAAATGAACATAAATTCACCTTATCAGTCACTGCTTACGTTTCTGAACTCATTTGCATACACCGCATTTGTCTTTCAAGACATATTTTAGGGTTTTCTGTATGCAGCCATTTTGTCGCATAAACGTTATATTATTTGTGGTTGCACATTGATTTGAACACTTAAAAGCAAACCGAAAAGTATACGCAATTTCCACTGACAATTTTCCTTCAGTGGAAAAGGAGGTAAATTTCGTAGATTGTTTTGAAGATTTCCTGCTTAATGTACAACATTCAACACTTTTCCAAATCTGCAAGACTAAGTCTTCTCAATACTGAACACAACTTAGTATCTGCATTTTTAAAAAACACCTGTCTCTTGAAATTTTTTGAAACACTTCAACCAATGTTTGGGGTCTAAACCGATAGCTCACACTCGTCACTGTGACGTATCACTCTAAGCACTAAGTTTCTGTTTTTGCCAGCGTGCATATTTTCCATCTTGTGTTGAAAGCATGAGAGAAAAACCACAGTAGAGACTAAGAGGACACTCATTCGCTGCTTGTGCAATGCAGCTGGTGTAGACTTGGGTGAAATGTAGGTATTTTCTTGAGTTTCAACTGTATGCAAGAAAGAGTGAGAGATACTCACATTCTCCAGACAGGTGCTATCTTTGTCTTTGTTGAGGTAGTGGCGCTGCCAGAAGCGCAGTAGGTTGTGAAAGTTGTTGAGCAGGCAGCCCGGGTACTTCTCAGCATATTCCTTCTCCCGCAAAGCGTTGAGGTAGAAGGGCAGTTTAGCCTTTCTTCTGGCCAGCATCAAGATCACCAAACTGGTGTTTAAACAGCTCACATTCTCCTGCAGGGAAAAGGAGATGGCATGGATACAAAAAGGAAAAAGACTTTAGATGATGATGTAGTATTTTGCGTTACAATCCTAACAGATAAAAAAACTGTTTGAGATTGACATAGATGTAAGAAAGTGAAAATGAAACAAGACCTGTGTGAGAGTCTGTACGTTGATGATGTTGATCAGTCGGAAGAGGAAGGAAAGCCTGTTCTCGACTCTGGCCATGTAGGAGAGCAGGCAGCACTCAGAAAGTACCTCCACCACTGGGGGGGTGTTACAAACCACTTAAATTATTGCTTAGAACCTCTTACAGGAGTAGGACTTTCATTTATTTATGATTTTGAAACTAAAACAAGAAGGTTTTTCTATTTTTCAATGCACACATCAAATACAAAACAATCTGAAAAAACTAATGTAGCTTATTTAACACAGTGTGATATAACACCAGTGTTTTCAGATTTATCCATATCAGTATGGACATGGCCTAACATTATCCGTTGCCTTAGATGGGGGTGGTGAGTACATTCTGTCACTAGTTTATGACCAGTCGACATCTGTAAACTTGCAATCCCCGTTTACCTTTCACATCTTCAGTCTGGCTCTCAAAGCGGTCCAATGAAAGGACGATACAGCGCACCAGCATGTTAGAGTCCACCAGAGAGCTGTTGATCTGCGTCAGGAAGGTCTGAAACTACAGAAAAGAAATCAGACTGTACCATTGTACACTCTTGGATATCTTCATAGAACACACAAGTTGAGAAATTGCTGCAAAATTTTATTTTGTTAGGCCAGCACATACAATACCTTTTTAAAAAAGGCATATAAGGTGTATAATTATACCTTCTCTGGAGTGTTGACATATTTGTTGAATCTTTTGAAGGCATCAATGTTGAACTTCATGAGCTCTCCCAGCAAATCAAAGTAGCTCTGTAGGACATCTCGGGATGTACAGCCACTATCTATGATGCAGAACAGGATGTGCTGTCGAGGGATGGAAGCAGAAATTGAGCAACTATTTAATCAAAACAAGTCAGAATTAAAGAGATTTGTGGCATGTAGACTGTGGAATGAGAAAAACAATCTGTGGTTGTAGTTTTACCTCTAGTAGTCCCCTCTTCAGGAGGAACATTTGGTCTGCATAGGAAGTGGCTCCTCTGAGAAAACTTTCCACTGCTCTTGCCTGCCAGAATCTACGCACACAAAAGAAAGAGTCAGCAAACTTATTAAAAGCAGAACTAGACAGACAAATCTTGAGAAATTATTTTTTCAAAAATAGCAGAGAGCCTGGTGCTCCAATATGGGGATGTGTGACTTTTTCAAGTAGGCTGACAATTAAAATATCAACATCTTCATCTCCTGCACTTTGATTTTTGGCCTGTAAAATGGTGACCTGAAGGATGAGTCTGGAGGCTCCCTCTTCATGACAGCAAGGAGGCGTGTGAGGAGGCCCTTCTTTCCATCACACACTAGGCTTCTGTCTGTGTTGACCAGAGCTTCCACCTCAGGGATGTTAGCTTTCATGGATATGGCACTAAGCTCATTCAGCTCCTGGCTATTCAGCAAGAGGTACTTGTTCCTGAAGGACAGGCAACACATTTAAAAAAAAATAATGTAAACTTAAAACGAGAAGTCAGTTCCAAGGTAACTGAATTAAGGGTCACTTACTCGTGATGATCACTGAAACTCTGGAGTAGCCGCAAAAACTGGATTTTGAAGGATATTTCCTGTGTGATAAGAATAAAGAGTGTTAATGGTTATGTTAACTGCCCAGACCCAGTTTCCAAACAGAGTGCTGTTTTAATAGTTCATACAGGACTACAGTCGCAGTTCTCATTCTGGCCGTGCACAACGTGATTTGAAGAAGTGTATTTCCTCCAGATCAGCTTGTCAAACAGGTTATTGAGCCCTGGGATGAGACGAAACTCAGCCAGCATCTTGTGGACCTGTGCAGACACACAATACAGTGGTCAGTGAACTACACTCTGCTTAGAGCCAACTCTCCTGCTTATTTCTCAAGGAAAGAGGAGATGTTTTGTTAAGTACCTGGTTCCTCTGTCGGCCCATGAGAAGGACACATAGCACATACAGCACTTCCACTTTATACATGATCTCATGGACGATCTTCATGGACTGGGGCAGTCGATGTCTCAGGGGGTTGGTAGCCAGGGAACTCTCATCTGATGACTCTGAAAGTGGAGGAAAAAAATTAACTCAATCAATCAAAGTACATAGGATTTAAGTAGGGTGAGGAACTATCAGCACAAGTGATTGTTGTCTCACCTGTACTGCTTTGTTCAGCCTCCTCAGTGGCCATCTGCATAAGGGCGTCCAGCACCAGAGCATTGTCCAGCCACGTGTACCAGTCCTCCAGCTCCTGCAGGATGTTAGCTCCTGTGGCCTCAGACACCTTTCTAGTGGCCAGCTTACACAGCCGCTCAATGAACCCAGGGATGTTCAACAGGGTTACTGTGGGAAAAGAACATTTAATAGTTCACAATTTACTGATCCATTCTTTGGCAATGGCACAAAATACGTTATGTCGTCCGTTTGAACGCTGTACTCCATAGACAACTTACCCTGGTTGACCTCTGCCCGTGAGGGGCTAGCATTGCGCTTCTGCTGGGCGTTTTTGGCCAGCAGGGTGTGCTTGTCATCATTTCCTACATCAGGTTCTGAAATGGTGACAGACAGGATGCGGCAGAAGTTGGCCAGCTGTTGCTGGTCAAAGCTTTGGACCAGGCCTGACAGGTTGGGGATGCCTTCTAACTGGATCATCTCCTTAAAAATGCAAACACATGGCCTGTTACAATCTGAAAGCTACTTAAAGCAGAAATAAAACACTGTCACACTTAGGAAGTCCTGATATTGACCCTGATTTTGCTACCTGCTAAAACTGTATTTCGAATTTTTTTTTTAATATATATTTCAATAGATCACTTTATGGATAGCTGTCAAATAAAGATTTCAATATAAAACCAAAATATAATGAGACCTTTCATTTACAAAATTAGTAAATAATATGCATCATAGATCAAGGGTCAGTTTGATTTGTATATGTTTCTCACTCCATGACTGTACCATTAATTCCCTCTGATGTTTTGATCTATTTTGATCTGAAATAATGACAAATGATCCGGACAAGTTACCAGAGGCAAAGGCACTGTCTCGAGATTACTTCCTTAGTTAGCAAGGTATGACTGCACATACATCGGCTTCTCTCGACCTTTAATCCACAGATTGAAAGCAAAGTCATTGTAATGCGGATGTGGGTTTTTTTTATACACTAAAAATTCTCCATTGCTGCAAGAAGAGTCGCAAGATGTTAACATGTGACAAAATCTGGGACCACATATTTTTCTATGTAAGATCATGAGGAACACCCCTTGCACTGCCCTTCTCTGTTGCTACATTCTTGATAACAAATGTGAGAGGCCTAAAAGCAGCATGATACTTCTGTCGTGGCGTTGCAGAAGTTTAAAATGTCACCTGTTGTAGAACCATTGCAAATGATAGACATGTTTAGCATTGCACCTTTCTAGTCAGGCAGCATTGTGCATTATATGCCTTAAACATTCCTAGTGACATTCTCTCACTTCATTATATATAGTGAGGAGGTGGTTAGCACCGGCAATACCTTTACTTAATCACAAAATATTAATTTATCAGTCCTAAATACCAAAAACAAGAGGATAAGCTTTCACTGAACTGCTCCTGATTATTTTTACCAACAAACTGACACCACCAGGACAATAAATAAAGTGGAAAACAAAAAGTAGCCCAATATTTGCAATCACCCTGAAGCTCTGATGTATAAATAATTAAGTTAGTAATTGATGATTAAGCAAAAAGATGGATTACTAAGTACACAACGTTTGCCAAGCAGTCTGGTAAATTAGATCATTTTCACAATACAGAGCAATTGAGAGACAGAGACAAGTTTTAAATAGCTGATTGTTATCAAGATAAATTCAAGTGGAGCACAGCATAATTCTAAAATTAAGGCATTGTTGGGACATTAGATTGTTAGCAGCTCTGCTATGCATAAATATTCTCGCATTATAGGTCTCTGTACATGGACAACAGAGCCAGCAGATAACAATATAAATTTATCTGCAGAAAGAAAATACAAAAGTTACTTCATAGGAGAGTCAGCATCGGCATAAACAATGTTTAATGCTCATGCTGAAAATATAATCTAAAGTATAACTCTGACCTTTTTGACTCCAAGAATATCTTCAATTAGGGTAGCAGTCTGTAGGAAGGTCTTCTTGTTGGTCATCAGGGTGAAGAGAAACAAAACAAAATCATCCCTTGCTGCCAGGGTCTTCGTGACCCCCTCCGTCTATGAATTAAAAGAAGAAAAATTTGCATTTTCATTAAATCCTGCCCATTCCTATCTGTAAAAATAACCCTGTTTTGAGACAATATAACTGCAAAAACCAACTGCAAGGACAATACTTGTAGCTATATACACGTGCTAAGTTGAAGCAAGGTATGATGTACCTCTGATATATCTCTGGTGCGAAAAAAAATGTAAAAGGATACTTACACATATACAACAGTTGTAGAGAACACTAAGGCAGTCCTTGACCAAGTCATCATTCACTGTCGTAACAGAAACATGGACATTAGTCCAAATTAAAGTCAATTATCTTCATGTAAAAAAATGTTAACTTCCCAATAAAAGCAGACATGTGCAGGGATGTAATGTTAGTCCTACTTACTTTTGGGTTTTTTCTTCTGCATAGTTAGTGTGGGTCTCATCAAGATCTCCACAAGCAGCTTCAGGGAAAACAGTAAAATGAGCTTTCAATACTGTTTTCATTTCTACAATGTCTCAGTATGAATTGTACTACCCATGACAACTAATTCTCCAGAGGTAACAAGCTTCAGTGTCTCTGAGTCCAACAATAACAGAGCATCAGGAATGTCAAACTTACATCAACTCCACCAAAGAGGTCAAAGGTGTACGTGTTGGGGAAGGTGGATTCCTGAGCAGTCTTCCTGTCCTCCGTGACAAAAGACATGGCTTCCATGGAGAGCTGGGATGATAATACCTGGCAAAAACCATTGTTCACATGTAATTTACATTACCCAGGCTCCAGAGTCAAACATTCACCAACACGCAGCTAAGAGCAGCCTCATTGTTGGATGGACTAGCGCTGTGTGGCTACCTTAAGAAAGCTGTGGGCATGGGAGAGGTCACTGTTGGGATGGCTGCTCTCGTAGAGCTTCTGCAGCAGAGTAGGAATGCCATTCCACTTGGCCCGTTTATCTCTCTCCTGGAGCAGACCTCCTGGAAGCTATGACACAGAAACAGGGGCAACCATAAACGGTGCAATATACACAGTGGAAAATGCAGGTTTCTTTGTATCAGGGCTTAAAAAGGAATATTTTTGCTTGTTACAGTGGATGTCAGGCTGCAATCTTGAGAGCAATTTAAACTTATTTTTTACTTTATTAACATGTTTCATATAGAGGACAGCACAATGCGATTCACAGTAAAGATATGTGGCCTATAAAACACATGCATATGTGGTCTATCAAATATAAAAATGTAACACATACTGCTTATAAAAACCCATTCTCTTTTACATCTTCCTTCCCATAGAACTTTTAAAACAAAGACCCCAGAGAATATAAACATTGTGAGTGTTCTTTTAAATGAGATTAGATCTGAGCCACACCTCGGGTTATATAGCAGATTACTGAAACAAAGAACAGACACTAAAAGCAGCTTCAACTGATTTTTATTGTATCCATGTAATAACTAAAATCATAGGACAAGAGAGTCATAGCCTGGCTCCTAGTCAGTGACTGCAAATGTATTGTGCAGTAAGGCCATAAGATGCAGCAGAATCTTAAATATTACCCTACAGCATACTGGACACCGGCAGAGTGATCTAATCATAGATGTGCTGTGTTGAGGTTTTCCTCATTCGGATTAAACTCTTGTGGGGCATTCTGTATTGAGGTTTCTGGAAAGGTCATGCACACATTTACTGTCTGATTGTGACAGCAATACTCATTGTTGAGACCCTTTTAAAAATAAAAAGGCTCTGACATGGCATGACTTTAGACATATATGCGTGGAAAACTACATCATAATACTTCACCAAAACAGATTATAAAAATGCTGAGATCTAAGACTAATAATTTTATCTTTCAGCGAGGAAGAAACATTTAGTAAAATCTGTGGTTTACAAGAAGCTCATTCAGATCTCACACGCCTTCCTTTCATTCCAAATGCTGCGTAATAAAAAGCTGATTCCCTGTAACTAAGGCATCAGAAGCAGTCCACCTAAAGAAAACAAAAACAAATAAAGTTCATTTGCAATCATTTTAAATTTGAAAATCATAATAGTGACAACCACTGCAGCTCTGAGAGTACTACAAATTGCCCCCATGGTTTACAATTCTCACGTTATGACAGAGTAATCATTCATATTTGTGTAACTGTTTATCAAGTTTCAACTATATTTAATATTAAACGGAATGTGTAGAAACTTTGGGTCCACAGTGGGTTCCTCTCAAAATAATAAACTAGGTTGCAAACAGGGCAGAAGTATTAACCTGACTGAGGAATGTTTCTGTGTTTTCTGCTGTGGCTTTTGGCCCACTGATGACCATTGATGAGCTACTCTCCTGAGCGCCTTCCCTGACACCAAAATCACTAACGTGATGTGCTGTGATGTGATGTGATGTGCCAGTAGCACTGACATGACACCAGTGTATTTTGAAAACTGGTCAGATTATGGCTGCTGACCCAGCACTCTCTGAGCAGTCTGAAGGGGTCGAATTCCCATGTATCCCCAAGTTATCAGGGATATTATCCTGAAACAAAGACACTTTGTGTTTGTAATAGGTCTTCGGCATGATGAGGTTTAACCTTAACAGTCACCAATGAGAAGCACTACTGTACGTTACCTCGAAAACTGCAAGTCAGCAAGTAATGTACAAGGCACGACACTGCATGACATGCAGAAATATTGGAGGTGGTTTTTATTGGTTTTGAAATTCAACGGTTGAAGTCGCCGGTATGCAGCCAAGAGCGTCGAGCAGATGTACGGGGACTAAATGTGTCAAAATGTCAGGGCAGGAGCGACGTCAACATACATAAGGACTGTGCAAAAAAAAAAAAAAAAAAAAAAAAAAAAAAAAAGTAGCTGACGTAAACTAGTGTTGTATTAACGCTAACAGGACAAATATTTTCTCCAAAGCTACAAATGTACTTAAATATTTGAAGTAAAAATAAACTTGCTAACATTAACTTGTCCAAACAGCTGTTGTGGCGTATCCATTTATGGAAACGATAGTTATTGTGGTTAGTGTGTCGTTACGTAATCAGATGAGCTGTTCAGCTGGCTTAGCTAGCTAGCTGATGTTACCCTGTTTACTAACATGAGCAAATGTTACTGCGGTTGATTAACGCTGGCTGATTTGAGCAGTTCTAAAATTTCACTACGGGCTCTCCAGTAACATTGACACCCCAATGCCAGATAGACACAACAATATCCCGTCAAACCTCAAGTTCAAAGTGTGTATGTGTCGTATTTAACCTGGCCTATAATGCTAAGCTAACGTGGAGCTAACAACAAAAGACCCATTTGAAGCGGAGCTTGCTTCATACACGCGTAACGCTAACGTTATTTGGCTTGTCAGCGAGCAAATACTGTTACACCGAATTCAATGGCGTGAAAGTTTAAGGTTTGCGTTTTAAAAATACCCCGTCATGATGTAGCTAGCTGTAAAGCCAAAGCTGACAGGAACGACTACATCTCAAGGCAAGTCTCCAGGACAACGACTTCGTTTTCAGGCTGGATTCTAAGCGCTAGTCCCTGGTCTCAGTCGACCAACTTTCGCGTGTGTTCACTGCCGTAACAAGCATCGTGTCTCTTACCTGTGTCCCTCGACTGAAACCCTGGCCAGTTATTTTACTGGCGGTGAACTTTGTGACAATATTGCTGTTGCCGTTTCTTCGTTTTCCTCCAGTACAAGGGGACTCGGACCCCAGAAGCGTCGCCATTATTTCTTCTTCCTGAACTGAGCTGTTCGGGCAGGAAGTGGAAGGCTTTGATGAATTATTGGAGGCAATTAAGCGGCATCTGCTGGCAGAGAAGCACAGGCTGCACGAATCAAGTGGCTTCAATCATACTTACATTTTATGTAGCTCGTTTATTACAGTAACATACACTGCAATACCACGAAGATACAGGCCAGACTTTCGTGTGTTTAGGTGGTTATATTTATATTCGTTGCTCATTTATCACACACAGCAGCTAACGTATTTTATTGGATTCCAATAAACAATCATAATCCAGTAGTATTAACATATAATATTACATTCAAACAGCACGTGATACATTCAACCTTTAAAAACAAATGAGGATATGTCTCACTTTTAAAATTTTCAGCTCACACACCCACTGTGTGCCTCTTCGGGCACAAAGAACAGTCTCTTGCTGACATGCAGCAGGTCACAACTCCAAGCACTGCAGCGTCCCAGCCCTCCTGCCACTACAGGGCAGTGTACGAGGACTACATTGGGTGTGCAGACGTCCTTTTCCACTGGCCTGCCCAGTCTGCAGATGAGACAGTTCAGTAATGGACTGCTCTCTATCGGTCTGACTTCATTCTTTCAGACTGATCCACTGTCCTTCCTCAAGGGTCCCAGCTGTCATCATTGCCCTCTGTCATTTGGAGGTAAGAGCTGATGGCTTCCCTCAGGCCCTCGCTCACCAGAGAGTTGTCTGACTCTGTTCTGGTCCTCCTGAAGATCGCCGACCTGGAGGAGACAGAAAAGGATTTGAGGCTTTAATGAGTAAGGTGATCACAGTGTTGTGATAATAAAGTGCTTCAGTTCCACTTCTTTCACAATGTCCCAAACATGAATGAAGTTTCTTTTTTAACTGCTGTGTAAACATGAGAAGATGCACTGATTTAAATAGTTATCATCTATTGTTGGCCATATTTTTCAACCTTTATCTAGTGTAGGTTCGCTGAACACTAGTGCTCACTTCCAGGAGCACGCTGCTCTCCACTCACACAGTTACGGACACTCAAACTTGGCAGATACCCAGTGCAACTGCAGCCTTATCTGTTGGCATATCTGTCAGCATTGTACACACACTCTTCACACTCAGTTTGCTCAACACTGAAACATAGATGATTATACAGCTGAACAAACATCTTTGTGACACAGTGTCAACAAAATTGAAAATGATAAGCTTAACTGAGATAGGATTTGTAATTGTTTTAGCCAGCAGGCGCTCATGCAGTACTCTGCACCAAGTAACAGAGTGACATCTTGTGGCAGTCATCTGTAGAAGCAAAGAGAGTCTGCCACACCTGCTGATGTCCTTCCACTGTACTGTAGGCCTCCTGATAGTCGTGGGTATAGGCCTGGCCTCTCGAGCGTTATCTAATCCCTGGATGAAGCAAGGTGCTGTCAGCCTACAGGACAATCCATCTGCAGACTCTGTAAAAGGAGGAAACGTTTTCATATCACTCTTTTAGGGTTTGAGGGTTGAGGTGAGAAAACAGCATTACATCCTCAGTACAAACCTGAATAGTGTTCCACCAGGTGATGCAGGGAGGGGAAGGTGAGTCTCGGGGATATGTAGACCCAGCCATTTTGGAGGTGAGAGATGCGGTAGTGCTTCACACTGTCTAGGTACGAGACGTCTGTTCTCCTCAGGACGGACAGCGAGTAACAATCTAAAGACAGAAATAGGACACAGATGCCGCTGTTACCCTTGATGGCTCTTAGTTATTACCCCTTGCAAGTCATTTTCTAAGGCAAATCAAGCCATTCTAGTAAATCAACTTCATTACAATGTAGTGTCACGTTTACAAGAAAATTCTTTAATTCTTCTTTATTTTTGTATTTTAAAAAAAGGAAGAAAGAAAGGAACAACTCTCTGACCTCTGTTTGTCTCTGACTCTCGGATCAAGAAGGCTCCACTCTGGTTATTGGGCTGCATGAGCAGCTCCACTGCTTTGTACCTGCTGATGCCTGTGAACAGCCACCTGAACAGAGAGAAAACAAAGGAGACAGTTAGACTAGTGGGACGATAAGACAGAGTCTTGTCATACAGACCATAAAAGATTTGTTTTGTTTTTGCTTTTAGGTTTGGAAAATCCACTGGAACAATATCAGAGTACAATGCCCACTGGAGGAGGACTGAAACTACAAGATGCAGAAGCTGATCTCATGTCACTTCAGAGAACAGAAGTTTTGTTCCAAACATCTGTCTGAATTGAGGTAAATCTCAAATTCACAGCAACTACTCCCACCTGTCAGGGAACTCCCCATCTTTTATTTCACTTATGTATAATGGCTTTTGGTTTCTCTCTCACACACACACACAGTACTGCGACAGACGTCTTAACACGTGTCTTCATGACTGTACTTTACCTGTGTGTCACCTTGGTGGTGTAGTTGGTGGGAATGTAGCTTTCGAGGCCTGTGGTTGTGGATCTCACCATCATAAAATCACCATCGCTGTTGGAGAAAATAAGCAATCATAACTAATCGTGTCTGTCTACGTGAAAACAAGGGTGAAGGTGAGACATTAGGAGCTACACCACATACTCTGACACGATGGTGAGCCTTTCCCCAATGCACATGGTCGATTCCCTGTCACGAAAGGACGGGTAGTTACAGAGGGATACAATCATGCTTTCCTCGGGGGCTGCAGAGGGAAAGAAGGAGATGATTATAACAAACTACATGTGGTTTGTTACATTTTTCTTAATGTTATTTTCTGTCTTGAGGATTGAACCTACCTGGTGATGCAGAATCAGGTGGATTTTCAAGCATTGTCAGGTTTGATCGACATTTGATGGGGCAGGTCCCCATGTTCTTTGGCTTCTTGCTGATTTGAAATGCCCGTTATGGCTGAAAAAGAGAGACACAGAAAAAAAAGGGTTGAGACAGGGAGCATAATTAGGAAATGGTGTTTCTTAAAAGGCCTTCCATAACCCGTATTCATAATTTAATTATTCCCCCAGGTATCACATTGTGACTGCCATCAGCGAAACAGCTTACAAGTGCTGCACACTATTTTGTAACTTGGCAGCAAAACCTAGATGATACAGGAAGGCGCCCAAACACAACAAGACATATTGACATCCTGTCTTAAATTTCCATGCAACATGTTTGTGAGGTATAAAGTCTACTTATGGTACATGAGAAAGATAATGATATTTAATGGAAAGATGAAATTTTATTCTCATCATGCATACTACTTTTTTGCACAGGCAGCAGCAAGTTAATAAAATATCTCAAATAATCTAAAAAAACTGTTTAAACTGTAGCTGATTTCTACAATCATCTATAGTGCATCATCATTTCTAAGTGTAAATAACTAATATTTCATATAATACAAGTGATGATGCAGTAAGTTTGCTTATATTTTGGAGGTAAAAGTCCGGTTATTGAGCAAAAACAAAAAAAAATAATAAAAGAAAACTTCCTTCAAGCAAAAGATCTCCATCAGAGCAAGTAATGTACTCACCTCTTTCAAATTCTGAATCAAAAATGTTTGCGCAGAAATTATATTCTCCAAAAGTAATTAGCCAGACCCTTCTTGGAGCAACTAGTAAATTTCCAAGTCTTCTTGATGAAAAAATACTCATCTGCCTGAAGAGACGAGGCTTCCTCTTTGGTCTTTATGTATGTCACCCTGCTGCAGCTTCCTGTGACGCTCAAGGACTTGACACCCTGACTCAGAGCAGCTACTGCTGATTTCTCTGATGCAGGCTGTTTTTTTTAAAGCTAACTGTGCATCACTTGTTTATGGAACTAACTGTATGTCTGCGTAAGCAGAACTTACATACACATGTACATGCTCCTTGTGGTGCAATGTGGTTGAAGTAGTGACATCATTTCACAATGATAGTTTGTGTAAATATGCTCACACTGGACAAAGTTACTGCCTTTAGATTTTACAGCTGATCCATAATGTCTGGTTAATGTAAAACTTTTACTACATTTTCCCTGTCAGCCCAGTGCTCTCATAACATTCAGTCTTTCTTACTCATGTTAAAATGCTACCATCTGTGTTAAAATTCAGGTAAGAGTCAAAGCTCTGCAGAGGCACGATGAAGCTTCCACTCTCAGCCCACTCCTGCCCTGATTTACCAGCAGTCACAAGTTCATCCATCATGCTGGCACTGCAGAGTCTATCAGACAGCAGCGGTAGTGGAGCAACATGACTGGCAAGAGGGGCAATTTGTGCACTTAAATCATCTGGGTGTGAAAAAGTCAAAGAAAATAAACATAATTTACGTAGATCAGGGACAGTTCCAGTCTCTGCTGGGAGAGATGTTCAAGCTCACAGATACCACAAAAATGTTTTATCTCCTATCATTTTAGCCTTAATTGCGGTGTACTGTGTTTCTTTAGAAGCAAAAGAACATCTCTAAAAGAATCTTCATCTCAACAGATCAGATTTATGCTGAATCACTGAGGTCTGGTTTTTGTCAGTTCTCTATAAATATTGCACATTTTTGATTTATAATTGTGTTACGTACCACCTTATATACTGCAATCCAATACAGTAAAGCTACTATCGTGTCTACCCCCTCATGTAAAATATTTCTTGAGTTCATTTTTGATATCAATTGAGGAAGATTGTACCGAAGTGCCTCACAGTGGAGATCTCAGAGTGACTCAGTGGATGACATTAACATCAGATTAACATTCAGCGCTTTTCCCATGACAATCTGTACATCTTTTCAGTGTTAAGCAATATTCTCATCTTATTTGAGCAGCAGCTGAGCAGTTGTTCTTTTAGTGTGCTAAATATAGTCCACCTCATCTGCGACAACAGCAGTCATCACTGGGTGAGAAAATAAGACTACATGTGGTTGGAAACTAACTCACCACAGTCACCTCACTATTCCACTAACAGAAAAGGAAAAATACAAGCACATGCTGCACTGAGATATACATTATTTTCTCTGTCTTTCATTCAAATAAATTCGCCACACTTGCTATTTATGGGCACTTATTAGCCAGAGTTAAATTTGATAAAACAAACACACCAGACATGTTCTCATGTTGTAGCTTTATTCAGTATTAATATAAATGAGTTGAATCAGCAGACAGTGAGAAGCACCGCTGGGCCCCTCAGTGAAGGGACTCGTACTTTTCACATCAGAACCCACTTGTTAAAGGTTGTTAAAACATCACTGAATAATCTATTCAACTGAACAAAAACAACAACACAAAGCAGAAAGAAAAAGGAGATGACGAATTCAGTTACAAAAAGAATCCAAAATGAATGAATGCGTTTGAATTAACAGAGTCGACTCACAGTTACACAACTTTTCCATAACAGTGAATGTTCTTTCGTGTTTAAAAGCAGTTCTCACCACAGCTTGATTTAGTTTTACTTAGTGTGCTACAGTATGCAATGGTTCCTCCATGCATCTTCCAAATCACTTTTTCTAGCATCATTTGAAAGATAGTCTGCAGTCCTATTTCTGCAGCTACAGTAGGTTTAGTGATCCCTCTATGTACTTTGTGACTAATTTGCTTTAGAGCAAGTTTGAGAACAAAAACAAAGATACAATGACTCACAATCAACACAGCCCACATTTTGAGAGTTCACAACAGAAGAGATCAGTTAAAATAGTAAAAGTGTTGTACCGTGCAATTAAATGAAAAAACAAACAAACTACAAGCTACTTTGAACACATGGAGGCTTTCTACAGTGTGTGTGAAGACTTATAAACAAAAACAATGTGAAAAAAATAAATACAAGAGGGTGAGGTTGGACAGTTGAGTCAATGATATGGTTTGACCATTTGAATATCCAACACATCTGAATGTAGTTATGGTGTCTGGTAGGAATGTGACTTTGACAGTGTATTCAATATAATATTTAATAATATGCATCTGTTAATATATTTATTACATCCGCTTTTCTAATCACATAGTTCATTACAGATCCTCCTGGCGTTGAATTGCTTAGGAGTGGGATGAGAGAGGGAGAGAGAGACAGAAAGAGAGGGGGAGAGGGCACATAAGTTACTATGGCAGGGTGCACGAGGTGGGATGGGGTTTAGCAGGAGACCTCCATGGTCTGGGGTCTGGCCTGGCTGTCCAGGCCCCCGGTGGCGCTGCCCTCCAGCAAGCTGTTGAGGTTGTTGCGACTGCGACTGCTGTCCATGGAGGTGATGCTAGAAGAGGAGGTGGTGCGTGAGCGAGCCAGGCGAGTCATTCCTGCTGATGGCACTGGAACAGAGAAAGGTGCATTAACATTCCACTCACAAAGCACACAGACTCCGGGCAGTGTGGGATGACTTACACAGCCGAATACAACAACAACAACAACAACAACAACAACAAAAGTTGCCCACCATGCAAACAGTTCTCAAATATGGAGACTAATCAAATAAAAGAAACATGTAACAAAAATTATTGCATGTGTGTCCGTTGTAAAAAAAAAAAAAAAAAAAAGCAATACAAAATCAGAATACAGCATTTGCGATCCAACTCAACTGACGGGAAGCAACACCAGCATTTCATGCAAAAAAAAAAAAAAAAAATTGGATACTGAGGACAGATTCCATGCTGACAGGAGAAACTAAACCCCTGAAGGGAAATGAATGCGTGTCAAAGTATGCACAATGATTTCACTGTGAACAACAGTCAGTGTGTCCGCCACACCGAACTGCGGTTGAATACCAACATAAAACAGTGTTCTCCGGAGAATTTCTGCATACATTGACATTCATCCAATGTAGAGTGTTATGAGGCCATTGGGTTCAAAGCCTTTTAATCTGGCAGCTGCTCAGGAACCCGATACCTGATTCGTTGCTCAGGTGACTGAGAAGAACGTAGGGAACTGTAAGCAATGATTAAAGAAGGAAAGAAAGAGGAAGAAAGAAAGAATATTGTAAAGGTAGCTCTCATGTTTCTTTATCCCTCTTCAGTGTATTTCTGATTCAAACTGAGGCTCTGTCGCAGCTTGGTGGTCATGGAGGACAAATAACTGCCTGCTAGCAACGACAGGTAAGAAAATCATGGTGTGTGTACAAACTATAGGCTTTATTTCCTGTTCTCTTTGGCTGTTTCCTTTTCACATTTCACACTGTGGCAATGTGTTAATGAGGGAAAAACAGCTTTCAGAAACATGCTGAGGTGTTAAGGTTTATTTTCCACACTTTCTCTGCGCAAAAGCACTCTTTTTAATCTGTTCTAATCCTGCAGTGGCATTTACTCAACAGGGGGACTCGGTGGCCTTTAAAGCAACACTGAGGCAGTGACATGCTAGCTATACCCGAGGGTGCCTCCCACGGTGAAGGGTTTGGGAACGGTAGAGAGCAAATGAGAATTAGCATTAAAGAAACACACACAGACAGGCGTCATCTCTGAGGCCAGAGCAGGCAAACCTACATTCGTGACTTCATCCACCCATGGATCAGAGTCTGTCTGGTGCACTGCAAGTCAGTGCGGTCCGACAGAAAAGTGGTTGGTTTTTTTCTTTGCAGATGAATGACGGTCAAAATCTCAAGGCCTGTTTAAGTATGCACTTTGAGTCTCTCCAGAAGTGAGACCGCATCATTAAACAGTTCTGGATAGAAAAGAAAAGCACACGAGGCAAAAAAACCAGAGTATTTTTGGATGCCCACTCTGCACTGAACAGGACATGAATTGCTGTTCAGTACATCTTGAGTGCCACTGCTATTTCAGTCATGCTAGAAGCACATACACCTCACCTACTGAGGGCTGTGGGTGCCACACACTGTAAGAGCAGAGAGGAAAAGGCGTTAGCATCCTCCTAGCTGCACAGGCTGCCTCTCCGTGACCAGGCTGACAAAAAAAAACTGTCTTTTCATGCACTGGTGGCCAGAGTCCAAACCTCATCAGCAGGGGTGTTTAGCAACAGCTCCTCGAAGACTGTGGTGAAAACAATCCTTTCTTTTGTCATTGCCCTCACATCAACAGGAAATTCGGTGAAGAACACAGACAAACCTTGACCACAAACCAGTCAGCCCAAAGAGGTATTAGTCTGTAAACAACTCTTGGACATTGACCATTTGATACAGCCAGTTTGAACCAGTTTCATTATACATTTTAATATTTTTACTCTCTAACCAGAAAGTGAAAGATGTGAGCATGTTTACTTACTGTAGCCCATGCCCTGAACAAAGTACTTGAAAGCCTCAGCAAGTTTCCCTGGCTGTGAAAAGGTAAAGGATAAAAGTTAGCTGGTAATTTAGACGAGAAAACTGCTGGATGACATGGATGTGTGTCTCAATAAATAAAAACCCACCTGAACAACCTGGGGCAAGCCTCCACAATCAGCCATCTGAAAGGACATTATCAGTCTCATTTATAAATCCTTTGTACAATCACAAAATGAATGCCATATATTTTATACATTTTAAAATTGATTGCAAAAACCTTCACCTTTAGCAGAGTGGTCTTGGTTGGATTTAACCTGGAATTGCACTCCACCTTAAACATCAATGAGAAGTTACTACTGTGCTCAAAAAAATTTTTAAAAAAAGAGAAAAAACAGCAGATGCTTTTCTTCTGTAACGAATTCTTTACCAAGCCTCTGAAGTTATTGAGATCTTGGCAAGTAACTCACCACAGCCTCCACAGCAGGTGATGTGTCACCAACCACCAGCAACGCAGGACACCTGCATAGAAGCAGATTAGGTGTAAACATTCTCAAACCGTGTACACAGAGACAAATGTGTATTTGTGTCATCCTAGTCTCCAAACCTACGTTAGTGTGTTGACTGTGTCCTCATTCAGACCTACGACTGGTCTCTCGATCTCCAGGTCCCGACGGCTGGTGCGGGGAGACAAATTATGATTAGTTAGTGGCGCTTAAACGGTGTGATCTGGCGCTGAATCGTAAGGTGACTTGGAAAAAACCCAGCTTTTCAGTGCACTTCATGATTTAATACTACAACCTTATTATATATATTTTGTGATGCGCTGATTCTTTCTGTGTATTCGGGTGTGGCTGACTGCCAGTTCTGATACTGGAAGAAACATTTACATGCCTCTGCTGTGTCCATAAATGTTATCAAGGACACAATAAATGCTAGAAACTGCCTATCAAAAATATTCATATACGGTTTATATTAATGTACTGCTTCCTACTATTGGTAGGAGCCACAGAAGAGGGCCAGGTTGTCCTGGTTGATGTCTTGGGCGATATGGAGACGGTAGGTCTGGATCAGCTCCTGGTTCTCCGTCAGCTCATCCTGGTGAAAAGAAAAGAGGGAATAAAGCTTCAAATGAAGAAGAGCCAGATTCCATCTAAAGTGCATATAAGTAGCATGTACTGAATGTACAGGGAGCTGTTTCAATTTGCATTAGCCATCCAGACAAGCTGTGGGATCTGTATATACAGTATGCTTTGGCTTCTGCCGTGTCACTTAGTAAACAGAGCCAGTAATGTACGTGTCAAAGTCCAGCTCTCTATGTATCCAGGAGGACAGAAATAGAATAATTAATAAATGTGTTTTGTAAGAGCCAGATGAGATGTCAATGAAAAAGGTCAACAAACGGCACAGGGTGAGTAACAGAGAAACTCACAGTGCTGAAGTGATGAGCCATGACGATATCCACCAAGTTACTGGTCCATCCAGACAGCTGGAAAAGACATATCAGGTTAGCTGACTTTTACATTATTAAAAAATTCAAAGTTTGTTGAGCTTTGTTGAATATCAGATCTCTCTGTCTCTCTTTCTTTCTATATCTTCCAATTAAAGGACAACAGCGGGAAAAAAAATCCTTAAAAAGGAAAAGAAACTGCGAAGGATTTCTCTTCCCTATAATTTCCATCTCGTATTTTGTTAGTTTGAGCCAAATATTATCAGCGGAACAGATACAGTGTGGTGCTTTAAATGTATTTGGGACAAAAGTCATATCAATGAATGTGGGTAACACTAACACGGCAAAGAATGTTCTCCCCGAACAATCTTGTACGGTACACACAACAATGTACACAGTATTATAATAAAGTAGCACAGTACCATCGTGTTCTGGATCTGAATTATTCCACCAATTATTCCACTCAAAGTGAAACTAATCCAAATGAGTGAACACAAAAAGACTCTATTTGCTGTTCCAGCAAGTTTGCTCTGTAAAATTGGAAGCTTAGTTTTGAGTGCTCTCAACCCAGCAGGTATAATCAAATTAACACAGGATTAGAGGCCCTGCCTGTGTCTTTAACACCATGAAGTTGAAAATACAGTAACAAAAAATTTAGCCAAAAAATAAATCTTTAAGGGTCTTTAAAAGAAATATCTTATTCATAAAAATATCATATCAAGTATACAGAGGGTAAAAACGGCGGCTTGGCTTCTAAAACTAGTAAACTTATTGACTTATTGCTTCAGACAGAACAGATTACAATAAAATGCTGGGCATTAATAACATAAAATACTGATCTTAAAATTGTATGGTTACGGTTGAGAGAGCATAGAGGAGAGTGGTTGAACTCCAACATGCATTCATCAGTAATAACCTAAGAAAAAGGCCCGGGAACTGAACTGAATTAGCAGATAAATGATTTAAGTAACAGCTCTGTGCTACAGAGCGTACCGAGGACTGTCGCGGTTTATAGCGCAGTGGCAATACAGACCTTCGAAGCTGCCCAGTCAATCCAGCCTTCGGCACAAGGGTCGATATTAATCAGAACCAGTCCCTCCACCAGAGTGGGGTTGTTCAGCTGGGAAGGGAAGAACACGTGTCAATGTCAACGACAAGGGACTGAGGAGAATTAACAGTATGATTTTATTTCTTGACACAATAAGATGATGAGTTGGTTTTCATCCTTGTTTACATCTACAGTGTGGTTTAGTCTGTGTGAGCATTCAGTGGTCCAGTGAACAAAAGGAATCGTGCCTATGCTACAATCTCACAATGTTTTTGATGTTGTGTATTCCCCCAACAGTACAGGTGCAGGATTTCAAAACAGCAATGTTCTCATGATAAAAAGTGAAGCATGTCGGTTTAAATCAAGACATAGATTATGAAGGTGCAATGCTGGGCATCTAAATTAAGGGCTGTGGCTTTGGAATTGCCTGAAGTCAGAAAGAGGATGTCTGGGGAAATCCAAGATCTATCTCGCCCAATACTGAGGGGAATACTGCAGATGCTGCTTTCAGCGCAATGCAAATGCAATGCAGCTGCTATAAATCTAGGGTAAACACATTTTGTTCCAAGTCGGTTAAAACAAATGCATTTAAAAATCAATTTTTCCTTATTCATCCTAAACAAGAGCAGAGTCTCCGCAGAGAGCCCGGTGTTACAGTTCCTAATCCCAACAGCCTCCCTTTTTACCCCTAACCAACTGTCCTCTCTTTTCATTATTCATCTTTCAGTGCTCCCTCATTCCTCTCTCTCACTTTTAGCTCTTTCTGCTCCATTGTACACAGATATTTCAGCTCCACTGTGTTGAGTGTGGAAACAAGACGAAAGCAATTGAAAGGAAGAGAATTGCCAAGATGATTCATCATCTGGGTAATGGCAGCATATGCAGCACTGAAGCCTCTGTAGAGCAACCTGATGCCCTGCGTGGGCTTGATGGGAGGCTTTAATGCTCAGTGTAACAAGCTGGCCTGAAAACCTTCAATTATTACAGGCGAGACAGAGAGGAGGACAAAAAAGACTGGGACGGAGGATAACAACAGAAAAATAAAGAGGGTTGACAGTGCAGATGCTCTGGTCCTGATGTGGACTCACTGCAAAGCGGGTGAGGATGTACGCTCCTGCTCCCACGCCAATGCCGATCACGCTGTTGACCCTGCAAAGAAACCACCAGTTACCGTGGGACTGGAGACGAATAGTAAATTTACGCATATTATCACTGATCAGCCATCAAGGGGCGGGGGCACTTACTTGAGCTGAGTCATCACAGAGGGCAGCATTTCAGCCAACTCGTCCATGGTCGGGTAGCGATAACTGGGGACAGACGGAACACTTGTGAGTCTGTGCACGTAGTACGTACAGGCTCAATTCGTTATGTTTGAACTAATCAGAGAAAGTGTAGTTGATCATAAATTTAAATACTCAAACACTTCAGGATTTTGACTAATTGATTAGAAGATGAATGTGCTTCCGTTAACAACTGAACTACCGGCTCACTTTACATTCTAACTAAATGAATTGATTGCGACTCCTCTACCCGCACTGAAATAAATGCGTTCCCATTCATCAGCGAATGCAAAACCAGCCTGACACCCACCTGCTGGGGAAGGGAGGTGCACCTTCCTGCTGGCCAGGTGCGTCCACGTGAACCACTGCAAAGTGCTGCGTGATCTCCTGCATATCCTCGTAGTTGAACAGGGTGTTGAAGCACGACTTGTCTAGAAAGGTGCCAAGAGAAGGACATGCTCATAATGTGAGAGTACAGGAGTTCAAACTGCAGAGCACCAGAGTGTGGCTCTTTGGTGCAGAGGGTAAAAAGAAACAGTTTCACCACACCCAGGACATTTTGTATTGATTCGTCTATTTTTGGCTGACTCACGGTTGAGGCCGATGTCATGATAGGTGAGGATGACGGGTCTGTTGCCCTTGGGAATACCTCTCATTGTCACATGGAGAACGCCATGGGGAGTCTCAATATCATGCTCCTGCAGCCACAGAGAAAAGAAAGGCAAACAGTTGAACTATATCGAACCGCTGGACCAAGACACAAGAGAGAAGACCAAACACGTGCGCTGGCCTTCCAAGGCATGACCAATACAGTCACTTTTAAAGGATATCTGCCGTTATGTCTTTGTAGCTAAAGCCTGACAAACTGTAGCTTTCACCCCAGAACTTTATCATCCAAAAACGACATAAAAGGAGCCGTATTGTTGCATTTGGGCGACATATTCCTTCATTACGATAACCCAGCCCATGTAGTTTTTTAAACTAGTGTCAAGCGTAAAAAGGGATCCTTGAACATGCCCAGGAATGTCTGCACGACACACAGATAATCACTGAAGACAAAAATGCAGTCATAGAATAAACGACATTGTCAAAGTTCAATGTAATGGAGCAATGTTACACAGTGTATGGCTTTTTCAAGTATTTTCATCATTTTTGGACATCCGTAGTGTTCTATGAGATGGAGGCATAAGTTACAGTACTTCAGGCTACGGCTCCAAAGACAATACTTATTAGATGGATAAATTCCTTGTAGTAATATTTAATTTATAGGATTTTAAGATAATAAAACTCCAGCTGTATGCTTTAAGCAGTGGAATATTAATTATAAATGTGTGGGTTTTTTTTCTCTTTAAGTGAACATTATTTCAGCCAAGGACGAAGTAAGAGTTTATCCATGTCATTCCCCAAACATGCATAAACCTATAAATATTTCAGCTAAAATGAGCAATTTGTACCATACTGATAAAGTAGGCTAACATTTTAAAAAAAGGTGGAGTGAAAAAGTTTAACCTACATCAAAGCTGCAACGAGGCTTAAACACATATGGGGTGCTTTTATACACAAAAATCAGACACAAGAGACACATATTAAAGTAAACACCAAATGACCAACACAACATTTGGGGTTTATATATCAGATTGAGGATGCAAAGCATTATTGTGCCCTTGGACAAACAAAGCACTGTATAGGCTGTCTGGGAAACAGTCTTTTCATTTGGAAAAATAGTTTTTGTCGATGGTCTGACACTCACAGCGCTTTCACAACTATGACTCTGCAAAATTGCCAGTCATTTGATTTGTTGAATGTCTTTGTAGAAAGACCCATTAAAATTCAAAGAGCTCCCACCAGCTTCAATCTCTCGTTGCTTTCTTTTGAATTTCTTTCTCTATCAAGCATAAGAAAGCCCCACGCTGGTACTTCACAGTGCTTCAGCAAAAGAAACGCATCAAAAGGCTTCAAGATAATTTCAGCTGACACTTCATTTTCGTGAGATAAATGGGTGAAATTATCTAAAAGATGACACAGCAAAAACAAGCTCTCATTAGTGCCTAATGTATTCAGAAAGACATAAAGGGAAGTAATACTACGCACAGGAAGTGAGGAGCCAGACTTTCCTCGGAATCACAGCATTTTTATATATCACATACAAAAACACGCACACA